>NC_060056.1:2047500-2395000 GCF_905333055.1 Maniola jurtina | reverse complement strand
TATAATTTTATTTCGTCATTTTACTTCAGCATTGTATTTATCAGATCAAAGTAGCATGGGTACGTGTCGTCATTATATACTAATTACCAAACACCCTGTATATTGCTCTAATTAATATCTAATTGCCTAGCCTAATTACTCTAATTAACCTACCAAGTGCATATTACTGGTTCTATTAAAAACTAGTTTTTAGGTTAATGTAAGTTAGTTTAAGTTTAGCTAAATTTTTTTATAGTTCCGTACTACTAAGGAAAAACGGAACCTACATCTAAGGATCACTTTGCTGTCTGTCTGTTCGTCTGTCGTGTCTGTCAAGAAATCTATAGGGTAGGTTTTTTCCTTTACCTGCCGAATTTAACGATTCTAGGTCAACGGGAAATACTTTATAGGTTTTCTTGACAGACACGACAGACAGACTGATAGAAGACAGACAGACAGACAAAAAAGTGATTCTATAAGGGTTCCGATTTTCCTTTTAAGGTACGGACCCTAAAGAAAAGCCCTGACTCACCCATCAACACCCAGCCGCCCAAACCCTTGGACGTAAGCTAAAATGCGCAGAGGTTCCCTTTATTATCTAAATAAAACTATAAAGCTACTTTTTTAACCGACTTTTTAAAAGGGAGTTGTGTTTTTCTACCTATGTACACCGAAATCTCCGAGATTTCTGAACCGATTTGCGTAATTTTTTTTTTATCGATAGAGGAGCTTTGTGACATTGTTTCATAAAAAAATTGGATTCCAACTCCTCAATCCTGATGCTACAGGGCAGGGGACCTCACCAATACTGTTGGGATTTAGAAACTGTCGGTTATAAATTGATTGATATTGAAGGTATCTGTACCAAGTAAAGACTTTGTCGTTGACCTCGAGGACCCAACTCCTCAACCCTGATGCTGTAAGGAATTGCATTCCTAAATCCTGGTGATCCCTCGAGATTTTTAAAGGATCATCCGTTTAAATGTTTTTACGTGGTACAGAAACACGTTGCATCCCGGGGACGGGCTATTCCGGATAGACTACTTTTGTCCTGGAAAATCAAAAGTTCCCACGGGATTTCAGACCTTAAATCCACGCGGGCGAAGCTGCGGGCATCAGCTAGTGTGTAATGTAGACAAGAAATAAGCTCGGATTTTTCGAAATTCCCACGGGATAGGGAATAAAGGGGAATATTTTCGCTGAGCGAACAAGAAAGCTTACCTTATCAGTGAGTGACGTGATCCGAGGTGATAAGGGCTGTTGTCTGACTGCCGTCCTGGCGTGAACTGCTGTTAGAGCGACGAACGCCCAGATGATGAGTAGCTTCATGCTGGAAAGAAGGAAATAAGATAGATAAATAGATAGATAGATAGAAATACTTTATTGCACACAAAAACACATGTAAAGGATAACAACACAGTAAGAAGAAAACAGAAAAAAAAACAATTGTGTGCAAAGGCGGCCTTATTGCTTGGAGCAATCTCTACCAGGCAACCTTTGCTGAAAGGAGAAGTTCTAGGAAGGAGGTTGGATAGTACCAAGTCGCAAGGATTTTTTTTTTTTAAAGATTTATATATATACTAATAAACACAATCTATACATATAATAAAATTGTAGAAAAGTGGTGTCTGTACAATGGAAATATATAAAAAAAAAGTAGCAGGGGTTGTTATTATATCGATGCCGAACCCGAAATTGTAATTAATTTTTTTTTGTCTGTTTGTCTGTTTGTCTGTGTGTTTGTGCACGCTAATCTCAGATTACACGGCTTATTCGATTTAGATACGGTTTTCACTAATATATTGTAGTAAGCTTCACTTAGGGTTTAGTGTTTATTTCATGTCAATCGGTTCATAAATAAAAAAGTTATGTCAATTTAAAGAATCACGGCGCCTCGCGCCTGAGCGTCCGTGGCTATATAAAGCGCGAAAAGTCACTATTCCACGCGAACGAAGTCGCGGGCACAGCTAGTATATACTAATAACATAAGATCTATGAATGACTAGCCGATGCCTGCGACTTCGCCCGCGTGGATTTAGGTTTTTCGAAATCCCGTGGGATTTTCCGGGATAAAAAGTAGCCTATGTGCTAATCTAGGATAATTTTTATCTCCATTCCAAATTTCAACCAATTTTGTCTAGTAGTTTTTGCGTGAAGGAGTAACAAACACACACACACACACACACATACTCACATATACACAAACTTTCTCCTTTATAATATTAGTGTTATGTGATGTAATATCACTAGATTTGCTTTGTTAAATGGTCAAATTGAGTTGTCGTTCGAGATTTAGCCATATCCCTGAGTGATTTAGCCAATTTATGCCATTTCACTGCGTACAAATATGCCTACTTACATAATGTATGACCACCTGTGTCCACCAGTGCGTCTCATAATAAAGGAAATAATATTATATCCGTGATACATGAGGGAAGTAAATACATCTACAAAGTACAAGCATTTTATCACAATATTTCCTCTATGATAATTATTACTATCCTTATATGGATCACGTATAAAAACATTATTAAGTACTAGCTGTGCCCGCGTCGTTCGCGTGGAATAGTGACTTTTCGGGCAGCGTGATTCTTTAAATTGACATAACTTTTTTATTTATGAACCGATTGACATGAAATAAACACTAAATGTTAAGTGAAGCTTACTACAATATATTAGTGAAAACCGTATCTAAATCGAATAAGCCGTTTCTGATATTAGCGTGCACAAACACACAGACAAAAAAAATTTATTACAATTTCGGGTTCGGCATCGATATAATAACAACCCCTGCTACTTTTTTTTTATATATTTCCATTGTACAGACACCACTTTTCTACAATTTTATTATATGTATAGATATAGTATCTAAATGCCTCATGCCTACTGATTTTCCGTACAATGCTGAGACATACAATGACTCAGATTGTTGATATCATCCTTACAAGGCCTAGCTAGTATATAAAGTAACATGCCTATTTACAATAATATTATATGACAAGGATTTTGGGTTCCGTACTCTATTTTTTTTTTAAAATAAAAAACCGGCCAAGTGCGAGTCAGACTCGCGCACTGAGGGTTTCGTACTGGGGTATTTTTTCTAACATTTTGTACGATAAATCAAAAACTATCAAACTTCAGCCCGATCTGTGAGTTGATAGATCAGTCAGTCAGTCAGTCAGCTTTTTCTATAACATAATATACATAAAGCTCCGGGCACATTGGCGTTGCGACGAAACGCAGCAAGGCGCCTTTTTGAAATGAAACCGAAATTTTAACAATTCTATGTAATTTGTAGCTATACCTACTCGTAAATTTTAACCCTCGACCCAAAAAGAGGGATGTGTCTGTCTGTGGCATCGTAGCTCCTAAACTAATGAACCGATTTTAATTTAGTTTTTTTTGTTTGAAAGGTGGCTTAATCGAGAGTGTTCTTAGCTATAATCGAAGAAAATCGGTTCAGCCGTTTGAAAGTTATCAGCTCTTTTCTAGTTACTGTAACCTTCACTTGTCGGGGGTGTTATAAATTTTTAATTTACACTTGTCTATAATAAGTACATTTAAATTCAGTCGTAAGTAATTTTCAGAGTTCCGTTGCGTATAGTACTATTATATTATTCTGTGGTTCCGTACCCAATGGACTCTATAACTAAGCATACACTGTCCGTTCGTCTGTCGGTCCGTTTTTCTCTCACACTTTCCACGTAAATAATAATTAATTTAAGGTTTATTGCTTATCTTATAAATTTTCCTATTATGATATTTATTTTAATCAACATAATAGTTTTTTTAATGAAATAAAATTACATCTAAATTAAAACTAAAACAAATAAAAATTATTAAATTAAATTAAATCTAAAAAGGTTTGTTAAGTTTAATCTTGTAGTAGATATCTACATTATGTGGTAACATCTCTAGATACGTAATAATATGAGGTCAGAAAGTTCTCAGAGTTGACCTTGCACTATTCAAAACAATGTGAAGAAATCTAACACAGCCCGGCTAGCATGGGCAGTAGATAAAAATTATATCCCCGATTATATCCACTGATTTCTATCACATCAGTGGATATAATCGGGGGATATAATTTTTATCTACTGCCCATGCTAGCCGGGCAGAGCGGCTTTTATGCATCTTAGCGGAATGGGAAATCGCTTGGCGGTATGTCTTTGCCGCTAGGGTGGTAACTAGCATCGACCGAAGCGTCCCATCAATTCAAAGTTATACCGGTAGGCATTTTAACTTAGCAATTATAGTCGAGCCTAATTTCCTGTAGCAGAACTTTATTTTTAACCCTCGACCCAAAAAGAGGGGTACTATAAGTTTGACGTGTGTATCTGTCTGTGGCATCGTAGTTCCTAAACTAATGAACCGATTTTAATTTAGTTTTTTTTTGTTTGAAAGGTCTTGATCGAGAGTGTTCTTACCTATAATCCAAGAAAATCGGTTCAGCCGATTGGAAGTTATCAGCTCTTTTCTAGTTATTACTTGTCGGGGGTGTTATAAATTTTTAATTTACTTTTGTCAAGAAACAAAACACCAGACCCAAAACCGAATATTGAATTAGGAATTCAACCAAATTATTTTCACTTTCTTTTTGTGTTTTTCTAAGTTATAAATAGGTTAATTACCTAATACAATACCTAATTAAAATAAAATAACACTTACATATTTATTTGATTACAATATTTACGAAAACAGGTATAAAAAAACTCTATAAAAAAACCACAAAAGGAAACCAAAATAAACTTACATTTGATTTTCACGGAAATAACAGAGTTATTCTATTAAATATTGCAAAAAATTGAACGCGCGTTGTCTGTTAGACCGCGTTTAAAACTGATCTGAATTTCTTAGCTCCGTTTGATTCAATGTTATACTTATGTCGCTACATATCTGTTGGACCGGTCAAATGTCAAATAATCAAGATGGCCGTTGATTAAAGGCTCTTCCACATATCTATACTAATAAATAAAATTGGAGTGTCTGTCTGTAATTTCGAAATAACTATCGCATATTAAGGTCATATGGTTATTTGAACGATACTATAACTGAATCACACGTTTTTAAATTTTTTGTCTGTCTGTCTGTCTGTTTGAAAAGGCTAATCTTGGGAACGGCTGAACCGATTTTGACGGGATTTTCACAGACAAGTAGAAAATTGACCAGGGAGTAACATAGGCTACTTTTTTAAACGACTTTCAAAAAGGGAGTTGTGTTTTTATACCTATGTACACCGAAATCTCCGAGATTTCTGAACCGATTTGCGTCATTTCTTTTTTAATCTATAGAAGAACTTTGCGTTGCGACATTGTTTCATAAAAAATTTGGAGTCCAACTCCTCAATCCTCATGCTGCAGGGGATCTGACCAATCCACGCGGGCGAAGCTGCGGGCATCAGCTAGTTAAGACTATAGTGCGTTTCATCGAATAGTACCTATGGCCTTATGTTGGCTCCCCTGCCTGTCCAAGTCATTGGCACCATATTTGCATAAGAAGACGCAGATTTTGTTTATTTTCATTTGATTTTTCCTGAATGAATGAAATGAAAATCAAATGAAAATAAACAAAATCTGCGTCTTCTCATGCCAATATGGTGCCAATGACTTGGACAGACAGGGGAGCCAACATAACGCTATAGGTACTATTCGATGAAACGCTATAGTACGTTTCTTCTTTTCTTACGTAGGGAAAATCTGAAGATATCTTACTTATTGGGGAATACCTAATTAAATCAAGGGCTCGCATATTGGGACTTAGGAGGCTTTGATTTTCAATATTCGGTAGGTTAATAAATATAGACAGCGCATGTCAATCGATTGTGATTGTTCAGCGACGTTGACTCAAGTCGGTAACTGGATGGGTGACCAATTTTGGAGGTCTGAATTTGGCCGTTACGTTTGCATGCCTCGGAGAGCACATTAAGCCATTTGTCCCGGTTAAATTTTGACGATTACCGCTTATCGCATAAAAACTAAGTTATAGGGTCAAAAATTAAAATTAGGATATATTTCAAACCAGTAGATTTGCTTGACGGTTCAATTAAATCACTTGTAAAAGTTCATTTGAATATAAAATGTCTCTATTTCTATTAAAAATCGTTAAAATATTATGTGGTGTTACCTTTACCTACCTAAATTAAACTCGTTTTGAAGT
This sequence comes from Maniola jurtina, assembly GCF_905333055.1. NCBI lineage: Eukaryota > Metazoa > Arthropoda > Insecta > Lepidoptera > Nymphalidae > Maniola > Maniola jurtina. The sequence continues at coordinate 2,388,865 of NC_060056.1, read as the reverse complement.
TTAACTATTATGTAAGCAATTGAATGGGACCTTTTATTATCACACTGCAAAATACACCTATTTACATCGGCAAAGTATTTTTCGAGCTAGAAAATTGCTATACGGTTTATAGCAATAGAAAGAAAAACCCAAAAAACCGGGTTCCGCGCTCGGGTATTTTTTCCAACATTTTGCACGATAAATCAAAAACTATCATACATAAAAATAAATAAAATCTGTTTTAGAATGTATACGTAAAGCCCTTTCATATGATACCCCGCTTGGTATAGTTATCTTACTTTGAAAATTGAAACACATTTTAATTTTTTTTTAATGATGTAACCACAAATTCGCGGTTTTCAGATTTATTCCTTTACTTGTGCTATAAGACCTACCTACCTGCCAAATTTCATGATTCTAGGTCAACGGGAAGTACCCTATGGGTTTCTTTACAGACACGACGACGGACAGACAGACAGACGACAAAGTGATCCTATAAATGTTCCGTTTTTGGGGTACGGAACCTTAAAAAATGTTCATTCGTTTTGGTCACAGATTACAAACTATTTTATAAATCGTTATTTTCAGTATATGTTGTTTATATACAGTATATGGTATAGGACTCCGTTTTTATCTTTTAGCTACGCAACCCTAAAACGTGGACAGGAAAGAACGTAGGGTTCACGTCATTTCCGAAAAGATGTGAGTTACTCTATGCATTTTAAACTGCCATTAAGAGGGCTCTCTCCGTCACTCGCTCCATACAAACGTAGTTCCAATTTCATTTGAATATTAAGCAACCAAAGTCCATGAAATTTTGCAGACATATTCTAGAAACTAATATTTATGTCTGTGGTTTTCCAGATTTCTGTTAAAATATTCAGTTTCAAAGTTACGCGGTCTTAAAAATTCACATACAAATCTTTGAGCCCCTGTAATTTTAAAACTACACATTTTTAGAAAAATCTAAAACACCACAGGCACTGATATTAGTTTCTAGAATATGTCTGCAAAATTTCATTGACCTTGGTTGCTTGATATTCAAATAAAATTGGAACTACGATTGTATGGAGTAAGTGACGGAGGGAGCCCTGTTAAGGTAACTTTCATCTCAAACTACATTATCATTTTACCATTAGATAAGATCGAGTTTAAGTCGAAACATTTATTTTTATAAATTCCATAAATAATATTTTATTAATATTATTTCATTGAATAGATAGCATGTTTTGTTAAAGTTAGAGTTAAGTAAGGTTGGAAGGTTATCATTATAATTATAATGTGGTAAATATATGAGTTGTTCTACATAAACGGTCTAAATTAAATTGATGTCTGCTAAATGAAAATATGATGACTAGCCAACGCCCGCGACTTTTTTCGCGTTTTGATTTAGATTTTTTTAATGTCGTGGAATCTCGCCTATGTTTTTTTTTTATATTTTTTTTTATTCAGATACAAGTTAGCCCTTGACTGCAATCTCACCTGGTGGTAAGTGATGATGCAGTCTAAGATGGAAGCGGTGTTCTGTTCGAGTGATTCTGTTTCATAAGCTTTCACAATGATGCCCATACTTAGCGTAGCGACCCAGGCCATTTTTTTTTAATTCTTTATTTTGCGAAATAAATGTCTCAAATCCGTATGTCATCAGCATTCGGTTAGATATAAAAGTTGCAGAATAACCCTACATAATCTTAATTTGTTTACACTAAGATTACAGTTGTATTTAGCAGAAAGAATACCTATTTAATAAATAATAACTAATTAATATAGTATGATGTCTAGCACCCTTAATAAGTATTATCATTTCAAAGAATACGTAATTAATAATAAAATATACAACGTAAAGTACTTACTTATTTAATTTTCTTGGACCTAAGTCAGTTAGACGGAGAATTCTTTGGTAAACATTGATATGATTCGATATCATGTTTACTCAGAATTAATCGTATTTATTTATTTTTCCTTGTTTTTTTACTGTCGATTGTCGAGACAAACCAAAAAAATGCCTAACTGCAAGACTTTGTGAATACCTATATGTAAGTAATTGTATAGTTAGTGGTGTGGTACCAAATTTCATACAAATCGGTTAAGTGGATGGGTCTTAAGGAATCCCGTGGGAACTCTTTGATTTTCCGGGATAAAAGTAGCCTATGTCCGTCCGCGGGATATAAGCTAACCCTGTACCCGTCAGAATCAGTTACACTGTTGGGCCGAGAAAAGGTAGCAGACAGAGAGACAGACAGCCACACTTTCGCATTTATAATATGAGTATGGATTTTGGTCTAGTTTGGTCGGAACCAAAACTTCACCTTTATCCTTAATTCGAGGTAGATACTTATATGAAATAACTAGCTAATGCCCGAGACTTCGTTCGCGTGGATGTAGGTTTTTTAAAAATCCCGTGGGAACTCTTAGATTTTCCGGGATAAAAAGTAGCCTATGTGCTAATCTAGAGTATAATCTATCTCCATTCTAAATTTCAGCCCAATCCGTCCAGTAGTTTTTGTGTGAAGGAGTAACAAACATACACACACACACACACACACACACACACACACACACACACACATACAAACTTTCGCCTTTATAATATTAGTGTGATACAGACTCCACTCTGCTTTTTATGGGTGGTCTAAGTTAAACGCTAACCGTAATGTAACTTTAACCGTCTGCCATGCAATTAACTAACTCACAATAGATACACGAATATGCCATGTTCTTTTTTTAATTTACCCACCTTGTGTGACATGACATAAGACAATTCAGTAGTGTTGGCGAAATTCGATTAGTATGGTTATCGATGGATCACTCAAGTTATCATCATCATCATCAACAAGCAACAACACTTCGATATGGAGAACAGATTTCTCGGTAATGGTTTCAGCTTCATGTATTGCAACAGTACCGTCATGCCGTGATCATATATTGTGCATCCGTCCTTAAAGAAACATCTACATGCAAGTTGTTAGAAACTAGACCTAGTGATTGTGCTGTTTCTCCTTTTAAATATAAATAGATATATTTTTAAACACAACAACTTTTTAGGGTTCCGTAACTCAAAAAGATAAACGGAACCCTTTTAGGATCACTGGCTGTCTGTCCGTCTGTCCGTCTATCCGTCTGTCGTAAGGGTCGTATTAGTCTCTGTGTGTTATTAGTCTGTGGTACAAAATAAAAACTCTCTTCTCGATAGCAAGCTAATGGACGACGACGTGTTTAATTTCAATCCTGACAAAATATTAAAACCCAAAAGTACAAGAATAACTATGCCAAGTGGAGTATCAACTATCATACGAAAGTGCTTTACCTGTACATTCTAAAATTTAATTTTATTGATAGTAGTTATAACATAGTGTTTAAAATATACTTTTACTTATTTCTATGCACAGTAGTTTTTGATTTATTGTGCAAAATGTCGGAAAAATGTGTGCGAGTCTGACTCGCACTTGTCCGGTTTTTAACAGGTAATGGGACTACGAGGTCTGTTTTGAGAATGAGAAGCGACCCGTGCTCAGTAGTGGGTCATCGATGTGTTGGAATGATGATGATTGTAATAGTATTGACTCCCATACAGACTAGACTACTGACTACTTATATTGACCGATATCGATATTCGATAGATATCGTGTTTCACAACACTAGCCAGTTTAATACCGTCAAGTTCGACCGGTTGTGTGCTCAGTAAACAAGATTATCACAATGAAGAGTGTAGTTTTAGTTTTATTTTTAGTTTATTTCACACTAAAATTAAGTTCAGGTTACAAAGTGACTAGAGATGAGACTAAACTAAAGGAAGTGCTGTTTTGGAAACAGATTAGCTATGAAATTGATGGGGTTTTATGTAAGTATAACATGTTAATGTATATTTAAATAATAAATATAATAATTTATACCAAAATCCGTTCCAGTTACAGTTAGGTGCCTATATTGTGTATAAAATATGTGTTCAATGACCTATCCAGTTGCCGTTTTAACAGGGCTCTCTCCGTCACTCGCTCCATACAATCGTAGCCCCAATTTCATTTGAATATTAAGCAACCAAAGTCCATGAAATTTTGCAGACATATGATCTAGAAACTAATATCTGTGTCCATGGTGTTTTAGATTTTTCTAAAAATATGTAGTTTTAAAATTACGAGGGCTTAAAGATTTGTATGTGAATTTTTAAGACCACGTAACTTTGAAACCGAATATTTTAACAGAAATCTGGAAAACCACAGGCATAGATATTAGTTCCCGGAACGTTTCTACAAAATTTCATTGAGTATTATTGGTTAGTATTCAAATGAGAGACGAACTACGTTTGTATGGAGCGAGTGACGGAGAGACCCCTCTTAACATACACACGTGTAAAAAATAAAAATACGACTGCATATTAAGTCCTATTATTTCAGCTGTGATAGCCTAGTGGTTAGAACGTCCGTCTCCTAATCGGAAGTCGGGGGTTCGATCCCGGGCACGCACCACTCACTTTTCAGTTATGTGCGTTTTAACCAATTAAACATTACTTGCTTTAACGGTGAAGGAAAACATCGTGAGGAAACCTGCATGAGAGTTGTCCATGTTCTCAAAGGTGTGTGAAGTCTGCCAGTCCGCATTGGGCCAGCGTGGCAGACTATGGTCTACACCCTTCTCACTCTGAGGCTGAAATCTATAAAGCGCACTTTGACTTTGCTCTGACTTAAGATTGAGTTAAAACGAGACAGATTTATGTGAGAGATATAGCTCTGTCTCGTTTTAACTCTGTCTTAAGTCTCAGCAAAGGCAGAGCGCGCTCTATAGATCTCACCCTTAGAAGAGACCCGTTCTCAGTAGTGGGCCGGCAATGGGTTGATCCTGATGATGATGATTAAATCCTATTGTTCCTCTTAGAATGGAAAGGTTTTGGCCATAGTCTACCACGCTGGCCCAGTAGGTACTACGTCAGAGTTCATACACTACGGAGTACATCATATGGAGAACTCTTAGGCATGTATGTTTCCAGACGATGTTTTCCTTCACCGTTCAACCCTAACTCCAGAAAGTAAAGAGATGCGTTCCCGGAATCGAACCCCAGACCATCCAACTAGGCGGCCGACAGCTTACGATATATCACACTATCACAACTAATATTATAAAGGCGAAAGTTTGTATGTGTGTGTGTGTGTGTGTATGTTTGTTACTTCTTCACGCAAAAACCACTGGACAGATTTGGCTGAAATTTGGAATGGAGATAGATAATATCCTGGATTAGCACATAGGCTACTTTTTATCCCGGAATATCAAAGAGTTCCCACGGGATTTCGAAAAACCTAAATCCACGCGGGCGAAGTCGCAGGCATCGGCTAGTTATTAAATATGCCTGTTTGTCTGTCTGCTTGCTTTTCACGGCCTATCCTCTCTGCCTATCCATTGAACCGATTTTGACTTACAGATACAGTTTTGAACGCTGTAGGTTTTCTTGGCAGACAGACGGACAGACAGACAGACAACAAAGTGATCCTATAAGGGTTCAATTTTTCTTTTTAAGTGTGGAACCGTAGAAACTCGTTATTCATTTTTTATTTTTAGATAACCGAGATGCAAATCACAAAAAGACAGTCAATGGTCTAAATTTTGAGGACGATTTAGAAGACAGCGAGAAATACTTCATTCAGTACAACAACGTGCCAATAGGTTTAGAAGTGTGGGGCGACAGAATTTTTGTGACGGTGCCTAGAAGACGCTATGGTGAGTCCCTAACTGAGTGTCATCACACTAATATTATAAAGGAGAAAGTTTGTATGTGTGTGTGTGTGTGTGTGTGTGTGTATGTTTGTTACTCCTTCACGCAAAAACTACCGGACAGATTGGGCTGAAATTTAGAATAGAGATAGATAATATCCCGGAAAATCAAAGAGTTCCCACGGGATTTCAAAAAACCTAAATCCACGCGGGCGAAGTCGCGGGCATCGGCTAGTGCTTCATAATTAGTAATTTGTTTTTTCTTTGGTTTTTTAACCCCCGACCCAAAAAGAGGGGTGTTATAAGTTTGACGTGTGTATCTGTGTATCTGTCTGTGGCACCGTAGCGCCTAAACTAATGAACCGATTTGAATTTAGTTTTTTTTTGTTTAAAAGGTGGTTTGATCGAGAGTGTTCTTAGCTATAATCCAAGAAAATCGGTTCAACCGTTTGAAAGTTATCAGCTGTTTTACTGTAACCACTTCACGTTCACTTGTCGGAGGTGTTATAAATTTTTAATTTACACTTGTTTATTAATAATGTGTTCATTTGTCTCTGTTTAGTAAAGTAGGTAGGTTTGAATAAATATTTAGTACAGTTTATTATAAGTATAGATTAAGGTGTATGGATAGTTAAAAAAACCTAGTACTTAATAAGTTATGAACGTAAAATTAAGAACGCCACCTCGCCAACAAACTGGCCCAACAGTTTGGCGATCTACAAAATGAAAGGAACATTTTTTTTTCTCTCTCGTCTGGCTTTACAAAGATTAGCCAATGTCAAGTTTGTAGTTATTTGTAACAAGTTAGTTAAACTATACAAGTATGGACCCCGTCTGTGCCGGCGCTTGCCGACACACGCACGGCACCCCCTTAGAGCACTTTCCAGTCAGTTTTAACAAAAAAAACACTCCAAAAAGGCGGAGCACGCCCGCCAGCTAACACCAACACAGACGAAGTCCTGAAAGAAACATGTAAAATTATTTTGAATAAATAAATTAAAAAAAAAAAAAAAAAAGTTGTCTTGCTTCTAACATCTGCATTGTCTAAACGCAGAAATGACAAGTGTAAATTAAAAATTTATAACACCCTCGACAAGTGAAGGTTACAGTAACTAGAAAAGAGCTGATAACTTTCAAAGGACTGAAACGATTTTCTTGGATTATAGCTAAGAACACTCTCGATCAAGCCACCTTTCAAACAAAAAAATTAAATTAAAATCGGTTCATTCTTTAGGAGCTACGATGCCACAGACAGATACACAGATACACACGTCAAACTTATAACACCCCTCTTTTTGGGTCGGGGGTTAAAAAGAGAAATGAAAAACATTTCCGGATTCCGTACATTAATTATATGAACATCATATTTTTGGATGTATGAAATACTTACTTATTTTTCCCGAGTTAGAACATCTCAATGAGCTTTAAACAATGATGCTAGGAAAAGAAAAAAGGTTTTTTGGGCTCCTTTTTCATGTATGGGTCTTCCCGCCAACCTTACTCTTTCATCCTAAGAGTGCATCATCACTTACCACCAGGTGAGATTGCAGTCAAGGGGTAACTTGTATCTAAATTAAAAAACGTCCACTATACGCTCTTATTTCCAATATTCCACATTCCAGGAATTCCATCGACCCTCAACTACGTCTGGAATGGTCCAGCGAAGTCACCAGCTTTACAACCGTATCCTGGCAGCCAGGACCTGGTCTCTGTGTACCGACCCAGGATAGATGAGTGTGGCAGACTGTGGATGGTGGATACTGGGTTATTGGAAGTACCAGGTAATTGTCAGTCAGTCAGTATAAAGTCAGTTTCAGAGATAGACGGACACAGACAGAGATAGAAACCAGACCTTGACAGACAAGATATAAAGTTGAAAACTATGATCGTCTTAATTAACGCTGAAATATTATAGTAAAATTGTTTTTCTGTCGCTTGGTATATTTTAATGCTGTAGTACATTTATATAAATGAACTCAGAATTTTCTCAGCTTTCATTTGACATCCCATTCGATACAATAGCAAAAAAAATTTTGGAGATCCGCACTTCTTTGATACAGCCTCCGTTAGGTCAATATTTTTCGTATAAAATATAGCCTATGTCACTCGGACCTTTAAAACGAATCAATTGACACCTCATTCATTTAAATTGGCCCAGTAGTTTACGCGCTACGGTGGAACACACAGAAATACAAACATAGACATACTAGCTGATGCCCGCGACCTCGTTCGCGTGGATGTAGGTTTTTTTAAAAATCCCGTGGGAACTCCTTGATTTTCCGGGATAAAAAGTAGCCTATGTGCTAATCCAGGGTATAATCTATCTCCATTCTAAATTTCAGCCCAATCCGTCCAGTAGTTTTTGCGTGAAGGAGTAACAAACATACACACACACACACATACAAACTTTCTCTTTTTTTTAATATTATAGTGTGAAGTGTGATGTGAAGTGTGATATACATAGACTGCTAAAATCATTTGGCTTTGCCGTAGTAGCGTAAAATTTTGTATGTAGGTTCTATTTTGCAACATAGACAGACTCCATGAAGACATGATTTTCAGAAATTCTTTATTTATTACTTTCTTGTTTCATTTTAGGAGACAGAAGACAAGTGAGGAAGCCTTCAATCGTAATATTTGACTTGAAGACTGATAAACAGATCCTGAGATACGAGTTAAATGATTCCGATCTTGTCAACGAGAGGACTCCTGGCGGTGAGAGACAGATAAAGCCCTCTCATATGATACCCCACTTGGTATAGTTGTCTTACTTTGAAAATTGAAAAACCAATCATTGTTTAGGAACACATTTAATTTTTATTTTTTTTGTGATATAACCACAAATTCATGGTTATACATACCATTACCATATGGTTAACCATGGTTTTCGGATTTTTCCCTTTACTTGTGCTATAAGACCTACCTACCTGCCTTTCATGATTCTAGGTCAACAGGAAGTATCCTATAGGTTTTCTTGACAGACACGACAGACGGACAGACAGACAGAAAACAAAGTGTTCCAAGGGTTCCTTTTTCCCTTTTGAGGTACGGAACCCTAAAATCAATAGTTAACTGATCTGTGAGCAATTTGAGACTAAGACATTTTAACGGTATAAGTGTTTGACTAGGTTATACCTCCAGACTACTTTTTAGTTCAAGCTACAGACTTTATTGTTCACTAGCTGATGCCCGCGACTTCGTTCGCGTGGATGTAGGTTCTTTAAAAATCCCGTGGGAACTTTTTGATTTTCCGGGATAAAAAGTAGCCTGTGCGCTAATCTTACTCCATTCTAAACAGCCCAATCCGTCCAGTAGTTTTTGTACGAAGGAGTAACAAACATACACACACACATACACACAAACTTTCGCCTTTATAATATTAGTGTGATAGTGTGAAGAAAAGGAAGGGTTGAAAAGTTAACGAAAATCTTCTGTTCGTTTTCAGGTCTAACCTCAATAACTGTAGACGTCACCAAAGATAGCTGTGATGATGCGTATGCCTACATCAACGATCTGGCAACAGAGGGGATGATAGTTTACTCGCTAAAGGACAATAGGAGTTGGAGGTTAAACCACCCTACGTTTCTACATGATGAAGCTGCTCTAAACTTTACTGTTGCAGGTACGTTAGTCGTCGTTTTTTTTTTAAAGAATATTAGCCATTTGAATCATAACTAACATTCCCTCCAACTAAGCGTAAAGCTTGTGCTAGGAGTGGGTACGACAATAGTGCAACGGGTGGGGTTTGAACCGCTGATCGGATTTCAGTCCGCTCCTATAACCGTTGAGCTATTGAGCTGTGGGCACACCACTGTGAGCTGCCCACCGCTGGACATAGGTATCTTGTAGGGAGTTCCAAATGATAGTGGGGACCTGCCAACGCTGCGCTTTTTCGTGCGAGATCACTAAGTCTTGGGATCCCAATATCTATCAGTTCTTCAACAGGAACCCATCCTGTCCATTGCCACTTCAGCTACGCGACGATTGACGTCCACCGCTGGACATAGGTCTCCTGTAGGGACTTCCATACGCAGTCTTACGGGCTGCCGCCATCCAGTGGCTGCCGTAGATTCATCCACGTAGTGGGAGAGTCTACCAACGCTGAGTTTCCCATACAAAGTTACCGTTTCAGGACCTTGAGACCCCAATCGTTTGCTCGCTATTTTTATTTATATAAAAAAAAACAACCAGGGATTCATGATTTTTATTTTAGTTTTTTTACATTTTTAGGTTATGTAATCAACTGGAAGGATGGTCTGTTCAGCATAGCGCTGTCGCAACCTGACGCTCATGGTGACAGAACAGCTTACTACCACCCCATGGTGTCCAACCAGGAGTTCTCCATCAACACCAAGTTTCTCAAGAGTGGTGACATCGGCAATAATGTGAAGGTAACAGCTTCATCATCATCATCATCATTAAAACTGCAGTGAAGAATCATTATCTTACAAATTGAAGACGACAATCATATCGGGATATAAGCTAACCCTGTACCAAATTTCATCAGAATCGGTTAAACTGTTGAGCCGTGAAAAGGTAGCAGACAGACAGACACACTTTGGCATTTATAATAATTAAGTATGGATTTACTTGTTTTAGGTAGTAGGAACACGAGGAACAAAAACCCAGAGCGGTTCCCATGGCTACCATGCACCAACGAAGACGTTGTTCTTTGCGAACCCCGCTCAAGACGCCATGTTGTGTTGGCGCGTTGACACCAAAATGGCGCCCGAAAATATTGGAATCGCGGCACAGGATCACACTAAGCTGGTTTATATAGCAGGTACAAATAGACTACAGGACTTCGTCTGTGTTGGTGTTAGCTGGCGGGCGTGCTCTGCCTTTTTGGAGTGTTTTTTTTTTTTTTTAAACTGACTGGAAAGCGCTCTAATGGGGTGCCGTGCGTGTGTCGGCGAGCGCCGGCACAGACGGGGTCCATACTTGTATAGTTTAACTAACTTGTTACAAATAACTACAAACTTGACATTGGCTAATCTTTGTACAGCCAGACGAGAGAGGAAAAAACATTTTTTTTTTTTAACTATTTTAATAGGTGCACATAATTCCGCTTTACGAGAGAGAAAAAAAAATATAGACTACAATATGTGGTTGACCAGGTACACGAGCCACATGAGGCTTGCATGCATATTTTTAACCCCCGACCCAAAAAGAGGGGTGTTTTAAGTTTGACGTGTGTATATGTGTATCAGTATGTGGCATCGTAACTCCTAAACGAATGAACCGGTTTTAATTTAGTTTTTTTTTGTTTGAAAGGTGGCTTGATCGAGAGTGTTCTTAGTTATAATCGAAGAAAATCGGTTCAGCCGTTTGAAAGTTATCAGGTCTTTTCTAGTTTTCTTATAGAGGTTTTTGTGTCGGGGTTTTTTAAATTTTATATTTTATAACATTTTGATAGTGCTATATGCACCTATAAAATCCGATGCCTACATAACCAGAACACTTGCAATATTTTAGGGTTATTATTATACTACGTAAACACATTCCAATGCCGATAATCATTTGCCTTATCTTGTAGTTTTTCTGATTTAGCATTTTCAAACCCGCAATGTATAGCGTGCAAAACTCGGGTCAATGCATAAGCATAAGTATATGCGCTAAGCAAATAGATTAGGTCTCATAGGGACAACAAATAATAACGTAACTCAAAATTTAAAAAACCCCCGACACGAAAACCTCTATAAGAAAACCAGAAAAGAGCTGATAACTTTCAAACGGCTGAACCGATTTTCTTCGATTATAGCTAAGAACACTCTCGATCAAGCCACCTTTCAAACAAAAAATTGGTTGTCTGTTGAAGTCGGTCTACTGACGATAGTTGAACGTGACAACAAAGGCCGATTGTGCTTCTTTGTCGCTCGTTCCGCGCTCTCGCTTGCACTTCAAGCCTTACATGGAACGCCTCAGAGCGAGGTAACGCCGCATGAGTCATGTTTTTTCGTGCGTGTAGCCGGCTCTATCGAATTATAAGACGTTGTCACGTCAAAAACAAAATTAAAATCGGTTCATTCGTTTAGGAGGTACGATGCCACAGACAGATACACAGACACACAGATACGCACGTCAAACTTATAACACCCCTCTTTTTGGGTCGGGGGTTAAAAATGACTGCCATGAAAAAAAAGTGTTATTTCTTGTACAATGATACGGAACCCTTCATGTGCGATTCCGACTAGTACCTACTTGACTGATTTATGTGTCTTTTTATCCGACTACGGCAAAGCCGAAAGGAAGGGTTATGATTTTAGCAGTTTATGTATGTAAATATGTATGTATGTTTTTCTTTTCAGATCTGAAAATAAAGGGTGACGAGGTATGGGTCCTCGTGAACCAAATGCCGAAATTCGTCTTTTCGACGCTCAACACTAGTGAAGATAACTTCTATATACACAGGTTTGTACATCATCATGATCAACCGATCGCTGGGTCACTACTAAGCACGGGTCTCCCAAAGTAAGTTTGTGTGTATGTGTGTATGTTTGTTACTCCATCACGCAAAAACTACTGGACGGATTTCGCTGAAATTTGGAATGGAGATAGATACAATATCCTGGATTAGCACATAGGCTACTTTTTATCCCGATAAATCGAAGAGTTCCCATGAGATTTCAAAAAACTTATATCCAAGCGGACAAAGTCGCGGGCATCAGCTAGTCACACTATCACACTCACACTTCACACTAATATAAGGAGAAAGTTTGTATGTGTGTGTGTGTGTGTGTGTGTATGTTTGTTACTCCATCACGCAAAAACTACTCGATGGATTTGGCTTAAATAATTTAGAGTGGAGATAGATAATATCCTGGATTAGCATAAAGGCTACTTTTATCCCGATAAATCGAAGAGTTCCCACGGGATTTCGAAAAACTCACGCGGGCAAAGTCACGGGTATCAGCTAGTAATCGATAAACGGTGCGTGCCTTGGATCGATTCCCCGACCTCCTTAATAGGAGGCTGACATCTTAACCACTAAGCTACGAGTATTTGCTAGCTAGAGGTTTTTGTGTCCGGGGTTTTTTAAATTTTGAGTTATATTTTATAACATTTTGATAGTGCATATAATAAAATCCGATGCCTACCCTGATGCTCCCTAATAGGAGGCTGACATCTTAACCATTAAGCTATTTGCTAGCTAGAGGTTTTTGTGTCCGGGGTTTTTTAAATTTTGAGTTATATTTTATAACATTTTGATAGTGCATATAATAAAATCCGATGCCTACCCTGATGCTCCCTAATAGGAGGCTGACATCTTAACCATTAAGCTATTACCACTTTTGTACTTAAATTGAATTGTATTTTTATTTTCCAGTGGAAAAGTTCAAGACCTCATCCGGAACACCCCGTGTGAAAAATACTAACCTTATTATGTAATCATTTTCATTGAAATTAAATCGTTTTTCCGAACCATATGCGTCTATAGCCATTTCAGCTTCGCAACACGTTGAGTTATGTTTATGAAGGTGGTTTTAAATAAATGAATACTTAACTGAATAAAAAATTCTTTGATTTTGTTACAAATCTATACTTACCTACAAAACAGCCTCGATAGCTCAACGGTTAAGGAGCGGACTGAAATATGAAAGGTCGGAGGTTCAAACCCCACCCGTTGCACTATTGTTGTACCCACTCCTGGCACAAGCTTTACGCTTAATTGGAGGGGAAAGGGGAGCATTAGTCATATAGTAGCATGGCTAATATTCTTTATGGCAACATGTTTTATCTTATGTCCGCGACTTCGTCCGCGTGGACTACACCAAACCCCTATTTTACCCCCTTAGGGGTTGAAATTCCAAAAATCCTTTCTCAGCGGATGTCTGCGTCATAAGCTATCTGCATGCCTTTCAGCCCGATCTGTCCAGTAGTTTCAGCGTTGAAAGATCTGTCAGGTAGTCACTTTTCTTTTTAACCCCCGACCCAAAAAGAACGGTGTTATAAGTTTGACGTGTATATCTGTGTACCTGTCTGTGGCATCGTAGCTCCTAAACTAATGAGCCGATTGTAATTTAGTTTTTTTTGTTTGAAAGGTGGCTTGATCGAGAGTGTTCTTAGCTATAATCCACGAAAATCGTTCAACCGTTTGAAAGTTATCAGCTCTTTTCTTGTTATTGTAACCTTCACTTGTCGGGGGTGTCAAATAAAATATTTTTTTAGAATATTATAATTATCTTTATTCACAATTACTATAAATAATAAAAATTGCCAAACAAAAATGTCATCCAAATCAATGTAACGAGGCAGGGTGCCCAGAACGCTGGCTGCGTTACCTCGTTGAATGGCCAGACTAATATGCTGACCAAGGTAACTGCCAAACCTCCGGTCCTCCAGTCACCCGCGAACGCCACAAGTCGGGATGACAGGTCCTTAAAAAGGATCTGGCGTCCTCGCCCCACGAACCCATGGTCTCCACCACAAAAGGCACAAATATGAAATTATTTCCTATACCTATTTTCTTATATTTGCGCCTTAATTGGCAAATAAAAGTAAACTTTACACACACACACACACACTTCCTATATATCCACATGGACGAAGTCGCGGGCATCACCTAGCTACCATAAGAGCTACATATATAAAGGTATGTGTGAAATTTCGCCGTAAAAGCCTACGTCAGTACAAGTACTACGTTCAGATGAATTCGCGCAATAGCTAGGTAAATATGTAGGCAAGTAATATTTACATATTCAATATGTTGACTGTACTTAGTTTTGTGCTTGCCTTGCTATGTGAAAGATGTGACACAGGTCGTGATCATTTAAACGTAGCTTTAAATATCTTTTTTTTAGTTGTTTTTAACCCCCGCCCCTAAAAGAGGGGTGTTATAAGTTTGACGTGTGTATCTGTGTATCTGTCTGTGGCATCGTAGCTCCTAAACTAATGAACCGATTTTGATTTAGTTTTTCTTGTTTGAAAGGTGGCTTGATCGAGAGTGTTGATAATCCAAGAAAATCGGTTCAGCCGTTTGAAAGTTATCAGCTCTTTTCTAGTCACTGTAATCTTCACTTGTCGGGGGTGTTATAAATTTTTAATTTACACTTGTTTTAACTTACTTTTGTATTATTTTTGTGGTTTTCAAATTTTTGCAGAATATAAAAAAAATCTTGTAACAGAAGTAACAGGTATATAGTCCTAAAAGTGACCGTAGCTATAAAATACAAAATAAGAACTTATTGAAAAAAAAGATTTTTTTTAAATAAAATTAAAAGTGTGTGAGACTTTTTGCTTTGGAGTCTAAGGTACGAAGACTTAATTCATTATAACTTTGTAACTACAATTTTGGTACATGAAAAACAAAAATAAATAAATAAAATTAGAATAATTTTTCATCTAATTTTGTTCTAAAACTAACCCACTTGGAGGGTTTTAACACTTTATTATGGTTTTAAGCGGTTTATTTCGCAAACGGATCCCTGAATCAAAAAAACCGGCCAAGTGCGAGTCAGTCTCACGCACCGAGGGTTCCGTACTCAGGTATTTTCCCGCCATTACGCATAAAAATAAGTAAAAATCTGTTTTAGACTGTACAGGTAAAGCCCTTTCATATGACATCCCACTTGGTATAGTTATCTTACTTTGAAAATTGAAAAGACTAATTTATTTGTTCATTTTTTTTGTGATGTAGGTATAACCACAAATTCACGGTTTTCGAACTTTTTGCTTAACTGGTGCTAAAACCTACCTACCTGCCAAATTTCATTTAGGTCAACGGGATGTACCCTATAGGGTTTCTTGACAGACCCGACAGACAGACAACAAAGTGATCCTATAAGGGTTCCGTTTTTCCTTTTGAGGTACGGAACCCCAAACATGGTTTCACACACCCGCAATATTTTTAGAGCTAAGGCTCTGACCTAAGCCGCGGATGGACGGACAGACAGACGGACATGACAAAAGACAAAAAAATACCTTAGTTTTTAGCTTGAAATCTTTTCAGATACTTAAGCCAAGAAAATGAAGAAATTATTTAATATCTTCGCTGTTCTACTGCTGGTAGTGAGGACCAATCAACAGGAGAGGAGACTTGGAAAATTCCAGGAAGTTTTCGCCTGGAAACAGCTGACTTACAATATCAATGGAATCCAGTGTTAGTCCATATCTAAGTATATTATAATTTTACTAACGACCCACCCCGGCTTCGCACGGCTTATTTATTACAATCTTCGTAGGGATCTCTAATTTTTTGAAAGTAAAATATAGCCTAAGTTACTCAGGAAAAATGCAGCTTTCAACTGGTGAAAGAATTTTCAAAATCGGTTCAGTAGTTCCGTAGATTACCCCCTAGAAACAAACTTACAAACTCTACCTTTTCACAGCCCATCCGTTTTTCTTGACAGACACGACGGACGGACGGACAGACAGACAATAAAGTGATCCTATAAGGGTTCCGTTTTTCCTTTTGAGGTACGGAACCCTAAAAAGGGACTTGGTCGTACAAAATGATATTAAGCTCAGGTAATATTATACCTACAGGAGAGACTTATAAGGTAATTTTTTATCTCGGAAAATTCCTCGGGATTTTTCCAAAGTAAATTACTTAAGTACTTGTATTTAATTAGGTTTATCGTTTTTAGGGTTCTGAAGCCCAAAAATATCTAAATCCACGCGGACGGATTCGCGGGCATTGTATAGGTATTTATAAGCTTGTTTATAGTAAATAGGTAGGTAATTCTCTTGCACAAATCTTGTCTAACAAAACTATTGACCTTGTTAAAAACTCTACTTACAATAGTTTGTTTGAATACGAATCATTGTTAACAGGGCTCTCTCCGTCACTCGTTTCATACAATCGTAGTTCCAATTTCATTTGAATATTAAGCAACCAAAGTCCATGAAATTTTGCAGACATATTCTAGAAACTAATATCTGTGTCTGTGGTGTTTTAGATTTTTCTAAAAATAAGTAGTTTTAAAATTACAGGGGCTCAAAGATTTGTATGAAAATTTTTAAGACCGCGTAACTTTGAAACCGAATATTTTAACAGAAATCTGGAAAACCACAGACATAGATATTAGTTTCTAGAATATGTCTGCAAAATTTCATGGACTTTGGTTGCTTAATATTCAAATGAAATTGGAACTACGATTGTATGAAACGAGTGACGGAGAGAGCCCTCTTAATTCTCAGTTATTATTTTAAAAGGTTATGTGTCGGCGATTTTGTGGGCATTAATTTAATATCTTTAACAATGCCGTGGGAACTTTAATTTTCAATTTAAAACTCAGACACGGACATTTTCTGGGATGAGAATTATCTTTGCTTTTCAAAAACCCAGAAAATGTCCATACTATCATACTGCTGCACTGAAAAGTAATTATAAACTCCTAAATTGCCCCTGCCAGGCATCGAACCTGGGAAATCCCAGTTAGTAAGACAAACATCACCACTGTGTCAAGGAGGTCCTCAAAGACCAGTGTGTGTCGGAGCCCGGAGGTCAAGATCCTATTTGGGTCAAGGTTCTTATTCGGGCAAAGTGCGGAGTTTGATTCTGGACACATACCTCTAACTTTTTGGAGCTATGCGCGTTTCATCCAATTATGAAAGAAAGAAAGAAAGAAACAAGTGTAAATTAAAAATTTATAACACCCCCGACAAGTGAAGGTTACAGTAACTAGAAAAAAGCTGATAACTTTCAAACGGCTGAACCGATTTTCTTGGATGACAGCTAAGAACACTCTCGATCAAGCCACCTTTCAAACAAAAAAACTAAATTAAAATCGGTTCATTCGTTTAGGCGCTACGATGCCACAGACAGATACACAACACAGATACACAGATACACACGTCAAACTTATAACACCCCTCTTTTTGGGGGTCGGGGGTTAAAAAAAGGGTTTATTTGGTGCCAAGAAAATGCAGATAAAATAGTATCTAATATTAATTGCTCGAAATAAGATGAGTGGTGTGTGGTATCAAAATGGACTCCACTCAGCATTTGCTGCGCCTGTGTCGGGAACGCAGGCACAGCGCTGGTCTTCTGGAGCCAGAAGTTTCGGACAGTGTAAAAGATAAGATAAGATTAATTATATACCAAATGCTTTAACGACGAAAGGAAAACATCGTAAGCTAACTTGCATGCCTGAGACTTAGGCTGAAATCTATAAAGCGCACTTTGACTTTGCTCTGACTTAAGATTGAGTTAAAACGAGACAGATTTATGTGAGAGATGTAGCTCTGTCTCGTTTTAACTCTGTCTTAAGTCTAAGCAAAGGCAGAGCACGCTCTATAGATCTCACCCTTAGAATAAAAACACAGGAATTGGAAGGAATCCGTTATGGAGAACTCCTGAGAGTTCTCCATAACGGTTTCAAAGATGTGTGAAGTCTGCTAATCCGCACTGGGTCAGGGTGGTTGACTATGGCCTAAACGCTTCTAAGTACACAGCGCGTGAGCGGTGACACTGGGCCGGGGGAAGTTGCATTTCAATGCACGCCGGACATCATAGAGAGAGCCAGCGCATACCAAACCTTCGTTACTTTATAATAGCTGAAAGTTCCTCTGCGTACTGTCCCTAGTACAGGGAAGTACGATCAGCGACCATGAAGTTTGGAGCATGGTGTTACCATAGCCACCATGATCCAAACTTTATAGTCGCTGATCGTTCTTCCCTGTGCTGCGGACAATACGCAGAGAAATTTTCAGCTTTTATAAAATACCGAAGGTCTGGCACGTGCTGGATCTCAGTCCAATCAGTTTATAAATAGACATGAAGTAGATGTTCTACGAAGTAAGTAACAAAATCGTGATGCGTTCATCCTTCAATACTAATACTATGAAAAACTCATTAATTCTAACAAGAACTTGCTTGTTGGCACCTTGTTGGTCTTGGAGTACCACAGAATTCTAGATACGGCAATGGAAATGGTATCTGTCGGTGTCGGGTGATTCGCTAACTCAGTGTCTAACGCTGAATGAAGTGACCGAGCTCATCTGAAATTGGTTGGTTCTCCATTGCTGCTTATGAGTGATATTATAACTCTTTCGTAAAAACCTTCAATGGATCACACTTCACATCACACTATCACACTAATATTATAAAGGAGAAAGTTTGTATGTGTGTGTGTGTGTGTATGTTTGTTACTCCTTCACGCAAAAACTACTGGACGGATTGGGCTGAAATTTAGAATGGAGATAGATTATACCCTGGATTTCTGATTCCTTTTCGAGCTTATGCCACAAGACGTCGTAAGCTACTAGGTCAAATGCTTTGGATAGATCCAAAAAACAGGCAT
Source organism: Maniola jurtina (assembly GCF_905333055.1). Lineage (NCBI taxonomy): Eukaryota > Metazoa > Arthropoda > Insecta > Lepidoptera > Nymphalidae > Maniola > Maniola jurtina. The sequence continues at coordinate 2,369,939 of NC_060056.1, read as the reverse complement.
AAACAGGAGTTTTCCTGTCGGTATAGTACCGCACAGTTTGCTTGAGGCACAGGATTGCGCTTTCCGTAGCACTTTAATATTCAAACTCCAAAGCAACGTAAATTAAAGTGTAGAGAGCTAAGGTGCAAAAATTGGAGACAATTTTTGATGACAACTGTGCTGTCTTTGCCTTTGGCCTACGTTTGAAATTGGTGCAATGAAAACTAAACACGAAGGATCCCTACTTCAATCGTCGCTACAATAAATAAATCTAGTTATCAAAAACGATAATCACCTGTTTCATCTTTGTTGCCTACCTATTACAACAATAAAACGCACTAATGTTTCGCTACACATTACTCTGCACAGCGACAATCACGCAATTTTAACATCTCTATACTTATTCTGTATTCTGTGGTAAGTACACTTTTAATGATCGTAGTTGTTGATCTTAAACTAAGTATAGATAGGTGCTTATTTGCATTATTGCAAAATAGCCTGATTGCAGCAAAAATCTTTATAATGATGTCAATGTTGTTTACCCAAAAGTAGGTAAGTATATTATGAAGTTAATGTCTACCTACTTAGTCTTACTTGCTCTTATTCTTATTCCTTTCTTATTTACTTGGTATTTTTTTAAATATTTTTTTAAATTATTATATTATATATACATACTAGCTGATGCCCGCGACTTCGTTCGCGTGGATGTAGGTTTTTTAAAATTCCCGTGGGAACTCATTGATTTTCCGGGATAAAAAGTAGCCTATGTGCTAATCCAGGGTATAATCTATCTCCATTCTAAATTTCAGCCCAATCCGTCCAGTAGTTTTTGCGTGAAGGAGTAACAAACACACACACACACACACACACACACACACACACACACACACACACACACACACACACACACACACACACACACACACACATACAAACTTTCTCCTTTATAATATTAGTGTGATACCTACATTACGTGTATTTACTTTATTTTATTAGTGCACCCCTGCCACTTTCTTTAGTTTTTATTAAGTACTAGCTGATGCCCGCGACTTCGTTCGCGTGGATGTAGGTTTTTTAAAATTCCCGTGGGAACTCATTGATTTTCCGGGATAAAAAGTAGCCTATGTGCTAATCCAGGGTATAATCTATCTCCATTCTCAGCCCAATCCGTCCAGTAGTTTTTGCGTGAAGGAGTAACAAACATACACTCCCACACACACACACACACACATATACAAACTTTCTCCTTTATATAATATTAGTGTGATTAGTGTGATATCCCCTAGAAAGGGGTGGCTATTTCAAAATCAATGGTATATCTTCACCCCTGCCTGGAAGAGATCGCTATTTTAGCGATAAGACCGCCTATTGTACAAAAATCTATTTTATTATTTATACATTTCTATGTCTTGGTGTACAAGAATATTTTACTTTTACTTTACCTGTGTTATAAGTTTGACGTGTGTATCTGTGTGTCTGTCTGTGGCATCGTAGCTCCTAAACTAATGAACCGATTTTGATTTAATGTTTTTTGTTTGAAAGGTAGCTTGATCGAAAGTGTTCTTACTTCTTAGCTATAATCCTAGAAAATCGGTTCAGCCGTTTGAAAGTTATCAGCTCTTTTCTAGTTACTGTAACCTTCACTTATCGGGGCTGTTATTTAATTTACACTTGTATTACAGTACTTCAAGACAGGTTTTCGGAAGATATCGAAGAGGTCCGATCGAAGAGGGAAGCCGATCGCCTCATTTTCAGTGATGACGGGCCCAACGATAATAAACCTTGGAACGAACCTCAAGGTAAAGATAAAGAACTTATTTAACTAAGTGGTCCAAGAACCCAGTGCTGCCAGACATTACTTATTTTCTGTGAAAAAAGATGTATGTGATAGTGTTATTTAATACCTAGGTAAGTACTTCTAACATACGCATATTTTAATCATAAAAAAATTGGTTGTCTGTAAAGTCGGTTTACTGACGATAGTTGAACGTGACAACAAAGGCCGATTGTGCTTCTTTGTCGCTCGTTCCGCGCTCTCGCTTGCACTTCAAGCCTTACATGGAACGCCTCAGAGCGAGGTAACGCCGCATGAGTCATGTTTTTTCGTGCGTGCAGCCGGCTCTATCGAACTATAAGACGTTGTCACGTCAAAAGTAGCCAATGTCCGTCCCCGGGATATAAGCTAACCCTGTACCAAATTTCGTCAGAATCGGTTAAACTGTTGGGCCGTGAAAAGGTAGCAGACAGACAGACAGGCAGACACACTTTCGCATTTATAATATAATAATATGGATTTAATGTATTATGTATTTCTTTACTATTCTAGAGCCCGAAAATGAGAAACCTGTTTGGCAAACGACACCCCCAAGTCCTTCTACAAACCCTGATGGTAAGTTGGAAATGGCATAAAAACTGGCATGTGGACCAAGGTTGAAATCTATAAAGCGCACGTTAACTTCGCTTAGACTACGAGTGTAAATTAAAAATTTACAACACCCCCGACAAGTGAAGGTTACAGTAACTAGAAAAGAGCTGATAACTTTCAAACGGCTGAACCGATTTTCTTCGATTATAGCTAAGAACACTCTCAATCAAGCCACCTTAAAAACAAAAAAAAAACAAAATTAAAATCGGTTCATTAGTTTCTAGGAACTACGACGCCACAGACAGATACACAGATACACACGTCAAACTTATAACACCCATCTTTTTGGGTCGGGGGTCAAAAACAAGACAAAATGTCAGCGGTTTAACGCTGTCTCGTTTTAACAGTGTCTTGTCTGAGCAAAGTCAAATCTATATATCTGTCGCTTATCTATCTAAGCTTGTATAGTATGGAATATTATTGTAAATTGAACAATTTAAAAAAGAGCAACCGCCGAGTTTCTTGCTGGTTTTTCCCGGTAGGAACGGCATTCCGGACCAGTGGTGAATTATTTGACGATTCAAAAGCACTTGTAAAAGTTTAATTGAATAAAAATCTATTGTATTCTATTCTACCATATTCTACTCTATTCTACTCTACACCACTCCACTCCACTCCACTCCACTCTATTCTATTTCTATATGTCTATTTTGCAGATGAAGCAGGCAGATTTTTTATCCAATACAACAATGTTCCGATGGGCGTGGAGAGAGTTGGTGACAGGTTGTTCATAACGGTACCAAGGAGACGATATGGTGAGTTCTGGTTAATGCTCTTTTGCCAATGATTTCAATTTTTTTTTTCTTTATTTTAAAAAGAATATTAGCCATGCTAATCATGACTAGTACTCCCCTTTCCCCTCCAATTAAGCGTAAAGCTTGTGCCAGGAGTGGGTACGACAATAGTGCTTTAGACTATCGAGGCTATATTCAGCCAATCGCAACTTGCTAGTGATTAACAGGGCTCTCTCCGTCACTCGTTTCATACAATCGTAGTTCCAATTTCATTTGAATATTAAGCAACCAAAGTCCATGAAATTTTGCAGACATATTCTAGAAACTAATATCTGTGTCTGTGGTGTTTTAGATTTTTCTAAAAATATGTAATTTTAATATTACAGGGGCTCAAATATTTGTATGAAAATTTTTAAGACCGCGTAACTTTGAAACCGAATATTTTAACAGATATCTGGAAAACCACAGACATAGATATTAGTTTCTAGAATATGTCTGCAAAGTTTCATGGACTTTGGTTGCTTGGTATTCAAATGAAATTGGAACTACGATTGTATGAAACGAGTGACGGAGAGAGCCCTCTATACATGTGACACTATTTGTCTGTCTGCTAGCATTTCACGGCCCGATTTTGACGAAAGGTATAGAGGTAGCTTGCATCTCGGGGATGGACATATTATATACAAGTGTAAATTAAAAAATTTTAACACCCCCGACAAATCATTTTCAAATAAATAATTATGTATATCTAGGCAACGTCCATCTTGACAACTTGACATTTGTAAATTGACACTTGAATATTATGAACCTAAGGGTTATCTAACCTCCTTTTCTACAAGAAAACTAGAAAATAGCTGATAACTCTTAAACGGCTGAACCAATTTTTTTGGATTATAGCTAAGAACACTCTCGATCAAGCCACCTTTCAAACAAAAAAAAGTAAATTAAAATCGGTTCATTCGTTTAGGCGCTAAGATGCCACAGACAGATACACAGATACACAGATACACAGATACACACGTCAAACTTATAACACCCCTCTTTTTGGGTCGGGGGTTAATAAGCTGCTTTTTGTCCCGAAAAATCAAGGACTTCCCACGCGATTCATAATAAAAATCTAATTCCACGCGGATGAAGACTATTACTAGTACTACATAGTACTAGTAATAGTCTAGTACTATCATCTAGTATTAAATAAGCAAATGGCGACTTTGGTCGGGATTCGATCCCGGACTCTCTTTTTAGGGTTCCGTACCTCAAAAGGAACAAGTGTAAATTAAAAATTTATAACACCCCCGACAAGTGAAGGTTACAGTAACTAGAAAAGAGCTGATAACTTTCAAACGGCTGAACCGATTTTCTTGGATTATAGCTAAGAACACTCTCGATCAAGTCACCTTTCAAACAAAAAAAACTAAATTAAAATCGGTTCATTCGTTTAGGCGCTACGATGCCACAGACAGATACACAGATACACAGACACACAGATACACAGATACAAACGTCAAACTTATAACACCCCTCTTTTTTGGTCGGGGGTTAAAAATGGAACCCTTATAGGATCACTTCGTTGTCTGTCTGTACATCCATCCGTCCGTCCACCCGTCGTGTCTGTCAAGAAACCTATAGGGTACTTCCCGTTGACCTAGTATCATGAAATTTGGCAGGTAGGTAGGTCTTATGGCACAAGTACAGGAACAAATCTGAAAACTGCGAATTTGTGGTTACATCATTTAAAAAAAATTAAAACGTGTTTCAATTTTCAAAGTAAAATAACTATACCAAGTGGAGTACCATATGAAAGGGCTTTACCTGTACATTCTAAAACAGATTTTTATTTATTTTTATGTACCTATAATTGTTTTTGATTTATCGTGTAAAATGTTGTAAAAATGCCCGAGTACGGAACCCTCAGTGCGCGAGTCTGACTCGCACTTGGCCGGTTTTATTTATTAGTATAGATGAAGACCTGTGTCAGTAGTAACCTGGCTATGGGCTGATCATGATGATGAATTAAGTTTTTTCAAGGGATCCCATCAACTCTGAACTACGTGTCTCTATCGCGTGACAGCAGGACCCGCTCCCCGCCGCTCCGCCCCTACCCCGACCTCGCCCGCGCGAGGTCACTGACCTCCGTCTACAGAACCCGTGCTGACCAGTGTGGAAGACTATGGATGGTCGACACTGGACTGCTGGAGATACCTGGTGAGTCATTAGAATTTTTTTTTAAATAGCGAGCATGAACAGGTGGGTCACCTGGTGTTAAGTGATTACCGCCGCCCGTGAAGATTTGCAGCACCAGAGGCACCGCGGATGCGTTGCCGGCCTTTCAGGAATTTGTTGGTTCGCCCCTTGAATAACCCCATGTGTTGAAATCTAGTGGGAACACCGCCGATCCAGTTTAAAATGTGTTTCAATTTTTAAAGTACTATAACTATACCATGTGGAGTATCATATGAAAAGCCTTTACCTGTAAATTCTAAAAAAGATTTTTATTTATTTTCATACATAATAGTTTTTGATTTATCGCACAAAATAGACTCGCACTTAGTCGGTTTTTTTATAATTTCTGCAAAATATTACATTACCGCCAAAGAGCTTAGAGATCTATAAAACAGCCATAATCCCGTTTAGGTTAGCAACTTTCATCTTAGACGCCTTACAAGGAAAAACACCTTGAAGTTTTATAACCGTTTGGCGTTTTTATTTGGCGTAACATAAACTTGTATCTCCACCAGGTAACCCACAGCAAGTACAGGCTCCAGCGATCGTGATATTCGACCTGACTTCCGACAGGCAGATCCTGAGGTACCCGTTCAAGAGTTCAGATCTACCAGCTGCGAATACTCCGACAGGTAACACTTCGAAGGGCCAGCTGATTCAACTAATATTGCCCTCCAATCCTGGGGACCCTTTCCCTTCTCAAGCTTTTACTGGAGGTGATCAAAAATATGGTCCTTTAAAGTACCACAGGCAGATCCTGAGGTACCCGTTCAAGAGTTCAGATCTACCAGCTGCTAACACTCCGACAGGTAACACTTCGAAGGGCCCAGCTGATTTGACTAATATTGCCCTCCAATCCTGGGGACCCTTTCCCTTCTCAAGCTTTTCCTGGGGGTGATCAAAAATATGGTCCTTTAAAGTACCACAGGCAGATCCTGAGGTACCCGTTCAAGAGTTCAGATCTACCAGCTGCTAACACTCCGACAGGTAACACTTCGAAGGGCCAGCTGATTCGACTAATATTTCCCTATCTTCAACCAATCTTGGGGGCCCTTCACCTTGAGAAAGAGGCATAGTTATCAAAATATGGTTCTTCAAATCTAGATTTTTCTTTAAGATATAGGTCAAAAGTGCTTGAATGCCTACCAAAGTCTTTGGAAAGAGCGTGTTGCCATAATAACTTATGGATCCGCGACATGTTCTCTAAATATCTGCCTCATAGGAAAGGAAAGAAAAGAAAGAAAGAAAAACAGTTTATTTGGTTCTACAAAAATAAGATAACATAGAATATAAAGTCGAAATGAAATGAGATGCGTGGTGTTTGGTACCAAAATGGACTCCACTCAGCATTTGCTGCGCCTGTGTCGGGAACGCAGGCACAGAGCTGGTCTTCCGTGAAGCCAGAAGTTTGGGACCGCCGAGTTTCTTGCTGGCTCTTCTCGGTAGGAAAGGCATTCCGAACCAGTGGTGCTTTTGACGATTCAAAAGTACTTGTAAAAGTCTAGGTAATTGAATAAAAAATATTTTAAACTAGCTGATGCCCGCAGCTTCGCCCGCGTGGATTGGCCAGATCCCCTGCAGCATCAGGATTGAGGGGTTGGACTCCAAATTTTTTATGAAACATTGTCGCAAAGTTCCTCTATCGATTAAAAAAGAAATGACGCAAATCGGTTCAGAAATCTCGGAGATTTCGGTGTACATAGGTAGAAAAACACAACTCCCTTTTTGAAAGTCGGTTAAAAAAGTAGCCTATGTTACTCCCTGATAAATTCTCTACTTGTCTGTGAAAATCCCGTCAAAATCGGTTCAGCCGTTCCCAAGATTAGCCTTTTCAAACAGACAGACAGACAGACAGACAGACAAAAATTTTAAAAACGTGTGATTCGGTGTTGGTATCGTTCAAATAACCATATGAGCTTAATATGAGGTAGTTATTTCGAAATTACAGACAGACACTCCAATTTTATTTATTAGTATAGATTTGAATTTGAATTTATTGCTCGGTTAAAAGTTGCTTCTTTCCCAGGCCTGGCGTCAATAACAGTGGATATCACAGACTCCTGTGACTCTGCGTACGCCTACGTGCCAGACCTGACCACGTACGGTCTGATCGTCTATTCGCTGCAGGACAACAACAGCTGGAGACTGACTCACAACTACTTCCACTTCAACCCACTCGCTGGCAACTTGAGGATTTCTGGTAATAATGAATGCACCTTCTGAATATTTGAGGATATACACACACATATTACATTTTTTTTTTTTATTGAAAATATTACAATAAAACTTAAAGCTAGCCTTATCTAATTACTATACAAATCATGCCCGCGTGGAATGGTGCCAAGAATACTGGCTGCATTTCCGCGTTGGACAGCCAGGCTGATCCGTTGCGCAAAAAATGAGCCAGCCCTTCTGTCACCCGATGAGGCTATTAAACGCGGTGAAATGTCTCGTAAAAATTTCTTTGCACTAAGACTCCATGGCCCCAGGGGTCTCCACGGCAAACGGAACAAAAATGTAACTCTCAATAAGAGAGTTACATATTCACATTTGAAGATATGATTGTGTCATTATCCAGAGTTCCGTACCTCAAAAGGAAAAACGAAACCCTTATAGGATCACTTTGTTGTCTGTCTCTCTGTCCGTCCATCCGTCCGTCCGTCGTGTCTGTCAAGAAACCTATAGGGTACCACCCGTTGACCTAGAATCATGTTTAGCAGGTAGGTAGCTCTTATAGCACAAGTACAGGAATAAATCTGAAAACCGCTATTTGTCGTTACATCATTTAAAAAAAATGTGTTTCAATTTTCAAAGTAAGATAACTATACCAAGTGGGGTATCATATGAAAGGGCTTTACCTGTACATTCTAAAACGAGTACGGAACCCTCAGTGCGTGAGTCTGACTCGTACTTGGCCGGGTTTTTTCAGTTTTCTTTTGTTATCAGTAGCTATTGTAATCAGTAAGTAAATCTTGTTTAACCAGGTGAAAGCTTTCAATGGAGCGATGGCATATTCAGCATAACACTAACAGAGCCAGGAGCCGATGGCTGCAGAACTGCCTACTTCCACCCCCTGGCCAGCACCCAGGAGTTCTCCGTGTCCACTTGCGTGCTGCAGAACAGCAGCATCAGCAGCCTGAGCGACTACTATAGGCTTTACTCCGTAAGTCCATCTACATAGTGTACCATACAATTGGAAATGGGGGCTGATGCAGAACTGCTTACTTCCACCCCCTGACCAGCACCCAGGAGTTCTCCGTGTCCACTTGCGTGCAGCAGAACAGCAGCATCAGCAGCCTGAGCGACTACTATAGGCTTTACTCCGTAAGTCCATCTACATAGTGTACCATACAATTCGAAATGGGGGCTGATGCAGAACTGATTACTTCCACCCCCTGGCCAGCACCCAAGAGTTCTCCGTGTCTACTTGCGTGCTGCAGAACAGCAGCATCAGCAACCTGAGCGACTACTACAGACTTTACTCTGTAAGTCTCGAATTCAAAATGGAAATCAAATCATTTATTCAAATTGGATATCATTGTATACTTTTTAATCCCCGACCCAAAAAGAGGGGTGTTATAAGTTTGACGTGTGTATCTGTGTATCTGTCTGTGGCATCGTAGCTACTAAACTCTCATTGTAGACCTCTATAGCCTATAAGACTAGAACAGCTGGAAGTTGATGCAGGAGTGTTTACTTCCACCCCCTGGCCAGCACCCAAGAGTTCTCCGTGTCCACTTGCGTGCTGCAGAACAGCAGCATCAGCAGCCTGAGTGACTACTATAAGCTTTACTCTGTAAGTCTCAAAATCAAAATCGAAATCAAATCATTGATTCAAATTGGATATCATTGTGTAGGTACTTTTTGACTGTCAAATAGTGGAGTGTGTGAAGAGGCAAACGTAGCCTTCGCCCTTGATAGGTTCATCATCATCAGCCTGTGGACGTCCACTGTTGGACATAGGCCTTCCCTATAGAGCGCCACCACACCCGGTGCTCAGCCTTCCTCATCCAGCCACTTCCCGCCAGCCGCTTTATATCGTCGGTCCATCGTGCTGGAGGGCATCCCACACTACGCTTGCTTAAAAGGTTGAAAGTTTACTCCAAAAAAATCACACTAATATTATAAAGGATAAAGTTTGTGTGTGTGTGTGTGTATGTTTGTTACTCCTTCACGCAAAAACTACTGGACGGATTGGGCTGAAATTTAGAATGGAGATAGATTATACCCTGGATTAGCACATAGGCTACTTTTTATCCCGGAAAATCAAAGAGTTCCCACGGGAATTTTAAAAAACCTACATCCACGCGAACGAAGTCGCGGGCATCAGCTAGTTCTTAATAATTAAGAATTAATATTATCTTCCAGTACGTTGGCAACCGAGGCGAGAATAGTCAGTCCACGATGCACGGGTACCATCCGAAGAGCCACGTGGTGTTCTACGCGGACGTGGCGCGGGACGCCGTGTCGTGTTGGAACAGTGGAAACATGCTCAACCCGGCTAATGTGGCTATACTGGCTAGGGACAGCCAGAGACTGAGCTATCCTTCAGGTATTATATACGTCGTACTATACAGGGTAAAAATAATTGCGCAGAAGGCGATTTATCGGTCTTTTTGACTGTGCTGCCACGCTGTTGAGAATAACTTCGACTTTTATCCGATAATACTTCTGAGCTATCCTTCAGGTATTGTATACATCGTACTATACAGGGTAAAAATAATTGCGCAGAAGGCGATTTATCAGTCTATTTGACTGTGCTGCCACGCTGTTGAGAATAACTGCGACTTTCGATATGCGATAATACTTATGTGGTAATGTAAAAATCATACCCGCATGGAATCGTACCAAGAATACTGGCTGCATTACCTTGTTGGACAGCCGGGCGGGCCTTTGCGCAAAAAAATGAGCTAGCCCTTCTGTCACCAGATGAGGGTATTAACCGCGGTGAAATGTCCCGTAAAAAAATTTAGTACTAAAGCTGAGAATTCTATCTGAATCTATAGAGCGTACTTTGCTCAAACTTAAGAGGGGTCTCTCCATCACTCGCTCCATACAAACGTAGTTCCAATTTCATTTGAATATTAAGCAACCAAAGTCCATGAAATTTTGCAGACATATTCTAGAAACTAATATGTATGTTTGTGGTTTTCCAGATTTCTGTTAAAATATTTCAAAGTTTCGCGGTCTGAAGAATTTACATACAAATCTTTGAGCCCCTGTAATTTTAAAACTACATATTTTTAGAAAAATCTAAAACACCATAGACACGACGTTAAGACAGACAGAATTAAAACGAAACATTTAAATGCCAACAATACCCGTCTCGTTTTAACAATGTCATAAGTCTGAGCAAAGCCAAAGTGCTCTCTATAGATCTCACGCGCGCGGGGGATACGTCTTAAGGTGCCCACGCACTCGCAGCTGAACTGCGCGTCGCGGCAGCGCCGACAATATCGTGCGGGGCGCTGCCGCGACGCGCAGTTCAGTTCGAGTGCGTGGGCACCTTTATCTTATACTAGCTGATACCCGCGATTTCGTTCGCGAGGATTAAGGTTTTTTGAAATCCCATGGGAATTGGGAACTCTTTGATTTTCCGGGATAAAAAGTAGCCTGCCTATGTGCTAATCCAGGGTATAATCTATCTCCATTCTAAATGTCAGCCCAATCCGTCCACTGGTTTTTGCGTGAAGGAGTAACAAACATACACACACATACAAACTTTCGCCTTTATAATATTAGTGTGATGAATTATGATACCTACTTTCAGATCTGCACGTCACGAATGATGAAGTATGGGTGATGTCCAACACACTCCCTAGATTTGGTTACTCCACACTTGACACTAATGAGTACAACTTTTTCATTTACAGGTATGTATCTACATGTATTTACATGTATGTATGTAACCGCGAATTTGTGGTTATATCATTTAAAAAGTTTAAAATGTGTTTCAATTTTCAAAATAAGATAACTATACCAAGTAGAGTATCATATGAAAGGGCTTCACCTATGTACATCACATGTACATTATGTACAATAGTTTTTGATATATCGTGCAAAATGTTGCAAAATACCCGAGTACGGAACCCTCAGTGCGCGAGTCTGACTCGCACTTGGTCGGTTTTTTTAAAATACTGTGGGAACTCGTTGATTTTTCGGGCTAAAAAGTTGCCCAAGCCAATCTCCGGGACGCAAACTACCTCTGTGCCAAATGTCATACAAATCGATTAAACGGATGGGGCTTTAAGAATCCCATGGGAACTTTTTGATTTTCCGGGATAAAAAGTTGCCTAAGCCAATTTCCTGGTCGCAAGCTACCTCTGTGCCCATACAAATCAGTTAAACGGATGGGGCTTTAAGAATCCCATGGGAACTTTTTGATTTTCCGGGATAAAAAGTTGCCTAAGCCAATTTCCTGGTCGCAAGCTACCTCTGTGCCCATACAAATCAGTTAAACGGATGGGCCTTTAAGAATCCCGTGGGAACTCTTTGATTTTCCGGGATAAAAAGTTGCCTAAGTCAATTTTCTGGACGCAAGCTACCTCGATTAAACGGATGAGGCTTTAAGAATCCCGTGGGAACTCTTTGATTTTTCGCGATAAAAAGTAGCCTATGTCCGTCAAATTACGTTCATCAAAATCGGTTAAACTGTTGGGCCGTGAAAAGCTAGCAGACAGACAGACAGACACACTTTCGCATTTATAATATTAGCATGGATTAAGGATGAATTTTGTAAAGTGGTGATAGTAAAAAAAAGAATACCCGGCTGAGATTGTGGTGGGCTCTTCTCAGACTTGGGCGCGTTTGGAACCCTCGTAGCTTTAGTTTCAAGTTACGTAATTAATTATCACCACTATATCGTACTTTAACAATTTCAACCATCAATTATTAAGGAGTACAATTCTTCGAATAAATGATTTTGACTTTGACTTTGAGCTTTGCCTATGCGGAGTTTTATAGCTTTGGTTTTTGGTTTACAGAGGGAACGTGAACGAACTGATCGCTGGAACAGTATGCGCGTCGCAATACCCTGTCTATCGTTAATTTTTTGTTCTTTATACTATATACATAGTAAAATGTTTATGTTTACTCATATAACGGCAATCAAAATAGGTATTTTTAATGTTAATAAAATTATCAGTTAACCATGGTCAAAGATTTTTATTTATTTTCCAACTTTTCTTTTCTCGTCTGGCTTTACATAAAGTCAAGTTTGTAGTTATTTACAAGTTATGGAAACTATATGTATAAGTATGGACTTCGTCTGTGCCGGCGCCCGCCGACATACACGCGGCACCCCTTTAGAGCGCTTCCCAGTCAGTTCCACCACCAATAACCAATAAACACCAGCAGAACACAAAAACCGGCCACTTCTAACAAAAAAAACACTCTAAAAGGCACAACCCGCGCGCCAGCAAACGCCACCACAGACGAAGTCCAGTATGAATGTTATACAGAGGTGTTTTTTAGTTGAACCCAAAAGGCAAAAACAGAACCCTATTAATGTCACTCCGCTGTCTGTCTGTCTATCCGTGCGTCACAGGTCTCTAGCTCGTAGACGAAATGAGTTACAAATCTGAAATTTTGGTATTCGGTGTAGAACGTTAAACCAAATATTGAATTAAAAATTAAATTGAATTATTTTTCAGGGGGCCCCCCCATACATGAAAAAAAAGATGCTAGTTAATAAAAAACTAAACTCATTTAGTCTACGAGCTAGAGACCTGACACTCGGACAGACAGACAGACAGCAGAATGTCATTTTTAGGGTTCCGTACCTCAAAAGTAAAAACGGAACCCTTATAGGATCACCTTGTTGTCTGTCTGTCCGTCGTGTCTGTCAAGAAACCTATAGGGTACTTCCCGTTGACCTAGAATCATAAAATTTGGCAGGTAGGTAGCTCTTATAGCACAAGTACACGAGTTTGTGGTTACATCATTTAAAAAAAAAATTAAAATATTTTAATTTTCAAAGTAAGATAACTATACCAAGTGGGGTATCATATGAAAGGGCTTTACCTGTACATTCTAAAACAGATTTTTATTTATTTTTATGTATAATCGTTTTTGATTTATCATGCAAAATGTTGGAAAAAATACCAGAGTACGGAACCCTCAGTGCGCGAGTCTGACTCGCACTTGGCCGGTTTTGTACTTGTGCTGTGAAGCCTTGGTACCTATTCATTTTTTCCCTTCCCTAGGGTGCCATTTTTACCCTTTTGGTAGGGAACCCTAAAAACGAATCAAAATCGGTTCTGAAGATTTTGAGAAAAAAGTACAACAGAATAAAACTAGTGACGAAATAAAACACAAAATGACATTTCACTTAATAATTAATTTATTATAATAAAAAGATTTAAACAAACATAATTAATTAATCAATGATGTTAATTCAGTCCGAACACAAATCTTATAAAGGTCATAGCACACATATCATGGCAGTATCATGCTCACAGGTTTATATAAAAATCTTTACTTGAAAGGGTCCAGTTTAAGAAATTAGTTGTAATATCGACTAATTTGTGAGTAACTCATGTCAAACTCATTATTTTTAACCCCCGACCAAAAAAGAGGGGTGTTATAAGTTTGACGTGTGTATCTGTGTATCTGTCTGTAGCATCGTAGCTCCTAAACTAATGAACCAATTTTAATTTAGTTTTTTTTTGTTTAAAAGGTGGCTTGATCGAGAGTGTTCTTAGCTATAATCCAAGAAAATCGGTTCAGCCGTTTGAAAGTTATCAGCTCTTTTCTAGTTAATACTGTAACATTCACTTGTCGGGGGTGTTATAAATATTTAATTTACACTTGTGTCTAATTTCTTAAACTGAACACTTTCAAGAAAAGATTTTTATATAAACCTGTGAGGATGATACTGCCATTGTCGCAATTAGAATGCCATAAGCCTGCTTTGTCGTAGTAGTTTACAAATTGCGAAAAACCAAATTAAACTTGAATTTCGCGGGCGGACCCGTCTCATGTATCTTAACAGGGCTCTCTCCGTCACTCGTTTCATACAATCGTAGTTCCAATTTCATTTGAATATTAAGCAACCAAAGTCCATGAAATTTTGCAGACATATTCTAGAAACTAATATCTGTGTCTGTGGTGTTATAGATTTTTCTAAAAATATGTAGTTTTAAAATTACAGGGGCTCAAAGATTTGTATGAAAATTTTTAAGAACGCGTAACTTTGAAACCGAATATTTTAACAGAAATCTGGAAAACCACAGACATAGATATTAGTTTCTAGAATAATTTAGCAAAATTTCATGAACTTTGGTTGCTTATCAAATGAAACTGGAACTACGATTGTATGAAACGAGTGACGGAGAGAGCCCTCTTAAGCCGGCAGCCTTACGGAGGTGATGGGACTGAAGATTCGTCAGTAGAGTCTGTGTCCACTATACCCTAACTAAAGTCGGACGTCACTCGTCATTTCTCTGCCGCGCTACAGCCAAGGCGCGCAGGCGGCGGTGCGGGTCGGCCGACCAATCGTAGTCCACGTCATACCGTGACGTCACAAGCTTGGCAACCAACCAACGCATCATTTCCATTTTCTCCGTTATTTTCTGGAGTCTCCTGGAAAAAGTCATCACACTAATATTATAAAAGCGAAAGTTTGTGTGTGTGTGTGTGTGTATGTTTGTTACTCCTTCACGCAAAAACTACTGGACGGATTGGGCTGAAATTTAGAATGGAGATAGATTATACCTTGGATTAGCACATAGGCTACTTTTTATCCCGGAAAATCAAAGAGTTCCCACGGGAATTTTAAAAAAACCTACATCCACGCGAACGAAGTCGCGGGTATCAGCTAGTATTTATATATATAGGTAACTAACTACTTACTAACTAATAAATAAAATTGAAGTGTCGTGTCTGTTCGAACTGGCTAATATTCGGAATGGCTGAACCTATTTTGACCGGACTTTCACAGACAAGTAGAGGATTAACCAAAGAGTAACATAGGCTACTTATTTAACCGACTTTGAAAAATGGAGTTGTGTTTTTCTACCTATACACTGATATTGTATGTATCGAGATTGCTGAACCGATTTGCGTAATTTTTTTTTTAATCGCTAAGGGACATTTGCTACATTGTTTTATAAAAAATTTGGATTCCAACTCCTCAATCCTGATTCTGCAGGGGATCTGACCAATCCATGCGGGCGAAGCTGCGGGCATCATCTAGTTAAATAAAATAGTCAGATTCGCGCACCGAGGGATCCGTACTCGGATATTTTTTCGTCATTTTGCATGATAAATCATATTCAAATTCAAATTCATAAATAAATGAAAACCTGTTTTAGAATGTACAGGTAAAGCCCTTTCATATGATACCCCACTTGGTACATTAATGTTACTTTGAAAGTTGGTGCTCAAGAACGCATTTTTTTTTGTGATTTTGAACCACAAATTCACGGTTTTCGGATTTTTAACCCGATTACAGCAAAGCCAAAAGGAAGGTTAAAGCAACCTACTGCCACAGACAGTTCTTACAGTATATTATTGTAAACTAGCTGATGCCCGCGACTTCGTTCGCGTGGATGTAGGTTTTTTAAAATTCCCGTGGGAACTCTTTGATTTTCCGGGATAACAAGTAGCCTATGTGCTAATCCAGGGTATAATCTATCTCCATTCTAAATTTAAGCCCAATCCGTCCAGTAGTTTTTGCGTTAAGGAGTAACAAACAAACACACACACACACACACACACACACACACACACACACACACACATACAAACTTTCTCCTTTATAATATTAAGTGTGATTGAATACTTGAAAAGAGCTGCCGAGTTTCTTGCTGGTTCTTCTCGGTAGGAACAGCATTCCGAACCAGTGGTAGATTATTTTGACGATTCAAAAGCACTTGTAAAAGTTTAATTGAATAAAAATATTTTGAATTTAAACTTGTGAAATGATAATAATGACTCACTTGTACAAAGGACCATCCATCTGGTCCTCATTCGGTGCCACTTTAGGTGTGTCCCTCAATCTACCAACCACTTTGTCCCATCTTTCCCGTACTTCTAGAAGTTGGGTTTCCTTCGTCTCCAGTACATCTTCTAACGAGCGCAGTGCTGATTCATTTTGACTGTATTTCGTCAGTTCTTCGATTATCCTTCTGAGAAAATGAGTTATTTTTTTATTCAGTTACAAGTTAGTCCTTGACTGTAATCTCACCTGGTGGTAAGTGATGAGTCTAAGGTGGAAGCGGACTAACTTAGAAGGGGTATGGCAGTTTTTATTAAACCCTTTACCGGTTTCTAAGTGGCATCACTTGGTGGCTTGGCCAGTACAGTATGCTATATATAGCTATGTAATGTGTATGTAGGTTTATTTATTTTTATGTATGTAAGTATATTGTGTACGCTTAAAAATCACATGGAACAAATTCTGGGCCTATAAATACATACTCAAGTCAGATTTACCTCTCAATTTAAAAACAAAAATAATGGATTCATGTTTGCTACCTTGCCTTACTTATGCTAGCCAAACCTGGATATTCAACAAATATACAAAAAATAAAATCCAAACTGCTCAGAGGGCAATGGAACGGAGCATTCTTGGTCTGCGTAGAATACACAAAACTAGAAATGCAGCTATAAGAAAAAAAAACGAAAGCTATTGATGCATTAAAACATGCCATGAAGTTAAAGTGGAAATGGGCTGGTCATGTTATTCGACTCACAGATAAAAGATGGACAAAGACTGTGACTGAATGGCGTGGCCCAGTTGGTAAACGAAAGAGAGGCAGACCTGTCGAAAGCTGGGAAAATGAAATCAAAAAAACGGGAGGCATTAACTGGAAAAAAAAGGCTCTAGACAGGAAGACCTGGAGAAATCTGGAGGAGGCCTTTACTCAATGAGAGGTCCTTAATATTAAAATGAAAATTATTTTTTATTTGTCAACCAATATCTTTGTTTAGAAATTTATTAAGGATAAATATAAGGCTTTTTTATTTTTATTTTATTTTTATTTTATGTAAGTATATTATATTTCTTTTGGCTTATGTATCTATTTGGATTCCAACTCCTCAATCCTGATGCTGCAGGGGACCTGACCACCAAAGCTGACGGGATTTAGAAACTGTCACTTATAAAGGATTTTAAAGGATCATCCGTTTAAATGTTTTTACGTGGTACAGAAACACGTTGCATCCCGGGGATGGGCTGTTACGGATAGGCTACTTTTGTCCTGGGAAATCAAAAGTGGATTTAGGTTTTTAAAGATCTCATGGGAACTGTTTGATTTTCCGGGATAAAATACCTATTACAGGAATGCAAGCTACCTCGATACTAAATTTCATACAAATCGGCTAAGCAAATGGGTTTTTAGGAATCCCGTGGAAACTCTTTGATATTCTCTTGAATTTACTCTGGTATAAATAGTAGCCTATGTCCGTCCCCGGAATATAAGCTAACCCTGTACCAAATTTCGTCAGAATCGGTTAAACTGTTAGGCCGTGAAAAGGTAGCAGACAGACAGACACACTTTCGCATTTATAATATTAGTACGGATTCTCTCATCTCCTCTTCATTATCATCATCATCATGATAAACCCATGCTGGCTCACTACAGAGCACGGGTCTCCTCCCAGTAAGGGTTAGGCTATTGTCCACCACGCTGGTCAAGTGCGGATTGGCAACTACTACTCCTACTCCATCCATTTACTCTTATACTTACATGCACACACATACAAACACACATACACACACAAATACATTAATTTAAGATAATATTCATTGATTTTAACCCCCGACCCAAAAAGAGGGGTGTTATACATTTGACGTGTGTATCTGTGTATCTGTCTGTGGCATCGTAGCGCCTAAAAGAATGAACCGATTTTAATTTAGTTTTTTTTGTTTGAAAGGTGGCTTGATCGAGAGTGTTCTTAGCTATAATCCAAAAAAATTGGTTCAGCCGTTTAAAATTTATCAGCTATTTTCTAGTTTTCTTGTAGAAAAGAAGGTTAGATAACCCTTAGGTTCATAATATTCAAGTGTCAATTGACAAATGTCAAGTTGTCAAGATGGACGTTGCCTAGATATACATAATTATTTATTTGGAAATGATTTGTCGGGGGTGTTGAAAATTTTTAATTTACACTTGTTAAGATAGTTATATATATATATATTTTTGCTTCGGCGTTCCCGTGATCCAGTGGCCAGGCGACGCGCAGTAGCGCCGCTGGGGTTTAGTGAGTAGTCCGGTCGCCTCTCGACCGGCGAGTCCCACATACCCTCCCTCAACTGGCTGGCTGCCTTACGGCTGACTGGCTAGCTTCCGGGGGGGATGCGTAAATGCATTCCCCAGTGTCAACAAAAAAAAAAAGTTATATATAGTATACTAATTTCCTTTTCTTGTCTTTAGTACCTAACTTTGTTAATCTGGAGGTGGGCGTTAACAACTGCACACAGTTCGTAACTAACGCAGTTGTTGCCATTCTTTACTTTTAGGGCAATGTAAAGAGTAAATAAAGATTTTCATTTTTTTCATTACTTACTCTTTTTTCTCCACAAACTCAGGTCTCAGCTGCTGGTTGGCCGTAGTCAAAAGTTTCTTGACAGTGTGGCTTTGAGTTACTGCTTTAACTACTAGTTGTTCAATAATTTTGGATGATACAGTGTCTTCATAATCCAGAACTGTTTCTTCGGTACTATTTTTTTGACTGATCTGTGGAGTATCTGAAACAATATTAATATTTATTGAACATAATAATAAAATATTTATTGAACAAGAAACCAATTTTTTACAATAAAAGAACTTCTTAAATGTAGAACACTGAAAAAGGTAAACACAATAAATGTAAATATCGGATCTAATACTTGAAAAACATTCCCAATTATGGGCAAACCAACTGCAGGCAAGCCAGAGGCTTTCCCTAACATAGATATACGACAAACTAACAAACTACTCCGCCGGACAAAGGTAAACTTAGGAAGGTGGTGGGACTCATAACAGGGCACAGCCCACTAAACAAACACCTCTTCGTTATAGGTGTTACCGACAGTCCTCTGTGCTGGGCCTGAGTGGAGGTCGACGAAACACCGACGCACGTGCTCCTGGAGTGTACAAGCGTGGCAGAACATCGAGAACGCCATTTGGGATCCCCAACCTCACTTCATGAAGCCCTCGGCAACCTGGGCGGTCTACTCGGCTTCTGGAGCGAGCTTGGATGGCTGGAGTGAAGACTTCGGCGGGGAGGGGCAACGCACGCACAGATGGAAACGTTTAAGTGCAGAAACCAGCCCAGAGAGAAGGAGAAGAAGATCGGATCGAATGCTTTGACAACCGTACTAGGGGAACCTGTGTTACGGGCAACGCAGCCTTCTATGACCAAGTCCAAACGAAGTAATATATGTCTATGTCCATACTTAATACTATAAATGAGTATGTCTGTCCATCTGTTTGTCTGCTAGCTTTCATGGACAGTTTGACCAATTTTGATGAAATTTGGTACAGAGTTAGCCTACATCCCAGGCACGGACATAGGCTACTTTTATCCCGGAAAATCAAAGAGTTCCCACAGGATTTTTAATGGCTCAACCGTTAGTACAGAGGTAGTTTACATCCCGAAAATTGACATAGGCAATTTTATCCCAGATAAGCAAGACTTCCCACAGGATTTTTCAACATCCTAAATCTAGTACTATTATAAATGCGAAAGTGTCTTGTCTGTCTACAAGCTTTTCAGAGCCTATCCATTAAACACCAGTTCATGTCAGCATTTAAATAAGGTAATATTACCTAGTAAGTAATTAAGTTTAATATTAGTAAGTTCTTTTCAAACTATCTCCGTGCCAAATTTCATTAAGATTAGTTCAGTATTTTGTACTAGAATTACAGAATTTTACGCTTACCTGGCAGATCATTATTTTAATAAAATACTTTTACAGACTTTTACTGTCTTGAATTACTTAATATAAAGTATTTACCTGCAAGAGATTTTGCTTCTAACAATCTTAATTTCGATGTATAAAGTTTAACATCGCGAAGTTTTTTATTGACTACGTCTTCGAAGGGTTCACTGATTTTAGCAGAGAATAATTCCGCGGAGACCTGCCTAGAATAGTTTTCGAAGGCTATGGAAACATCACACAACGCTTTGAAAGCGGACATAATTAGTACCTATTTAACTTATATGATGCCAAAATTAAATAGAAATAAAAACCACAAGAGCAAACTAGAAAAGTTGAAAACAATGTTTGAAGGGAATTTAGTGTCTGTTGTGTTGTCAAAATTCAAATTCAAAGTTCGCACTAAACTGCCGCTGACGGTCGTATAGTAATATATATATATTCGCCAAACATTATTTTTTCGCTCTCGTCTGGCTTTACAAAGATTAGCCAATGTCAAGTTTGTAGTTATTTCTAATAAGTTAGTTAAACTATACAAGTATGGACCCCGTCTGTGCCGACGCTCGCCGACATACGCACGGCACCCCCTTAGAGCGCTTTCCAGTCAGTTTTAACAAAAAAAAAACACTCCAAAAAGGCAGAGCACGCGCGCCAGCTGACGAAGTCCTCACCATACATTTAGTATTGTGAGTGATGTAACGAAAGCATTCGCATTCATGAATATTCACATGTTTTTATTTTTACACACATTATTCACACTATACGATTACAAGTACTGCATCCCACAATTTGTAATTAAAGATTCAAAAGAGCTAGAACCCAGAGCCGTAACACCAGTTGAGAAAAAAAATACGGGCCGGCTGAATCTTCGATCATAGATTTTACTTAGTCTGTGGGCTGAATAGACTTTATCGGATGCCGTAAAATAAATTAAAAAAAAAAAGTATAGGTTATCGGACTTCGTCTGTGTTGGTGTTAGCCACAGGTGTTAGCTGGCGGGCGTGCTCTGTCTTTTTGGTGTGTTTTTTTTTGTTAAAACTGACTGGAAAGCGCTCCAAGGGGGTGCCGTGCGTGTGTCGGCGAGCGCCGGCACAGACGGGATCCATACTTGTGTTTAACTAACTTGTTACAAATAACTACAAACTTGACATTGGCTAATCTTTGTAAAGCCAGACGAGAGAAAAAAAAAATAGTCATCTGTGGGCCGAATCGTTTGGTTTTGGTAATGAATGGATCTTGGAAGTCACTAGTCAGTAAACTTAAAAACATAAAAATTACAAAATAGAATCATTATTGATATTGAGTCGTTTTTTTAATAAACAGAGTACCTACTTTGTAAGCTTTTTGTAATTAATATTGTTATTAATCTGTGACTATATCGGGATTAATCGAAAAATTCGAAAACAAAAAGTTTTTCTGGTCGGTGCAAAAAACAGAAAACTAGAAAACTTTTTACCTACTGTTGAAAGAAGTTGGAACGTGGTTGGAAGTTGTAACTTTCAGAGCCAGTTTTCTAAAAGAAGAATGTTATAAAACTAAACTGGAACCTTGAATTAATGTTGAATCCAACCAATATACCTCTACAGCAGAAAGAATGGCGGAACATGACGACTCTGAATATAATATGCCGAACTGTGCTACCGAAGTTCTGATACACATCTTCTCATTTTTAAAACCGACACAATTATTTAAATGCCGCCAAGTTTGCTCCAGATGGAAGCGTATAGTGGACGATTTGGTTACAAAACAGCATTTCTGGCGGATAAGTTGCCAGCGTGATTTTCCAGATATCTATATATCTGCTTATCGCAAAAGAAAATCGGGGCTTACTTGGCGCAATTTATACAGGTACCTACTTAAGGGTGCCTTTCCACCAGAGGTGTGCTATGCAGCTATGCTACGAAGATGTGAAATCTACGCTACGAAAACATGTGACCGTTTCCACCAATACTAAGCTATAGCTGTGCGAGGAGGATGGGCTATGAAGGTGCGCCGCCGCAAAGTAGCTGCGCGAGAAAGATGCGTAGCTCGAGCTATGCGATGTATCGATAGTAGGGGAGCGGTGAGAGCGACGCGGTGAGGAGAGAGGCGCTCACGCGTCCTGCCGCGCCTGCACATAGCTACACCACTCGCGACCGCCCATAGCAGGCATCCTTCCATATAAAAAACATATCTTAGTTGAATCTGTTTCCACCAGCTAAGCTATGTGCACTAATGAACATGATTGGTGGATATCAAACGCATCCATAGCAACGTAGCATAGCACATCTCTGGTGGAAAAGCAGCATAATGCTTCAATTTTCTTTCTACCAAGTTCATTATTTCATCAGATTCTGATTACGCTGGTCTTGCTTATCAAGTGTACGGCTATTAGAGTGCATGACATGCACACTGACTGCTAGTGAATCAAGCTGATTGTGCAGGGCTACGCTCACTTATAACCATAATAATTCATCCATTAATGTTTTCCAGTCTTAATTGCAACCATCACTGCATCTAAATTTTAACATGGGGTTATTCAAAGCACAGATCAACTAATAAAAAATATTACGGGATAAGTATAATTTCCTGAATAGAAAAAAGTGAGAAAATACGTTTCAAACATTTTATTTTTTAACTGACTTCCAAAAAAGGAGGATCAATCTTTTTTTTTAATTTTTTTTTTATGTGTGTTCCCCGATTAATCAAAGACCCCTAGACCGATTTAGAAAAGAATATTTTTGTTTGAAAGGGTATATTGTGCAGGTGGCGGTGAGATATTAGTTTCTAGAATATGTCTGCAAAATTTCATGGACTTTGGTTGCTTAATATTCAAATGAAATTGGAACTGCGTTTGTATGGAGCGAGTGACGGAGAGACCCTGCTTAAAACTAAAGCTACGAGGGTTCCAAACGCGCCCAAGTCTGAGAAGAGCCCACAACAAACTCAGCCGGGTACTCCTTTTTTTATTATCACCACTTAGTTCTCATTATATCATTTCTTACTTACAGATCCCTGTCCCTCTGGTCACAGTTGCACAACTGTACAGTAACCCAAGATGAATTTGTCTCTGCATCTTGTAGTACACATGAAATCTGTGATTTCCATCTATTGAAAGATGGCGAAATTGGTATCCACAACGAAAAAGCAATAATCTACTATGACGTCAACACTTTAAAGCAAACCAACCGACCTGTCTTATCAGGACATTATTACCGTTACTTTGAAAATAATGACGTCATACTAGTATTGGGTACTACGTCACATCTTTATGTCATACGTAAAGTTTTGAGAACCCCGCTCCAGGCAGACACAATATTTCCATCAGTTAAAACCTTTTTAGTAAACGAAAATGTGGTTTATTTTGCCACTCGGGAGAACAAGATTCATATCTGCGATTTACTGCAAGATGAAATAAAAAGTTGTGTGTTAGGTCAAATACCAGATCACGTTGAGTGCTTCGGATATAAGAACGATTTACACATATTGACATACGAACGAAATATATATACTATCATTGGCACAGAAATAATATTTCAACGTAATATAGATGATGCACCGAATCTGTTGCATATGTTGAATCAGTACAACTTCTTAGAAAATTTAGATTTTGGGATGTATTATCATTGGATGTTTATACTGGAACACCATATACCGAGGGATTCCTTACGTAAAATATTTGTTGTTAAAGTGTACGGAGACATGGTGTTTGTTGGTTCAAACAGTGGTGATCTTAAGATATATCATTCACCATACTTGAATAACGAATTGGATTTGTTTAATACCGAACCAGTTAAACAATACAATTTGGGTAGCTATAATAATGATCGCCCTGGGTTATCCTCGCGTCCAATTATTAAAATAGATGTAATTGAAGGGGAAGACAGTCATACTGTTATAGTTGGTATGCCCCATAAGATTGTTGTGTTGAATTTCAATCATTACTTTGAAAGTAATTTTAATAAGTGCCTACAAAGTATTGAGTATTGAGCTACTTATAAATACAATAAAGAAATTGACATAGAGAGGTTTTTTATTTTAAACTAGCTGATACCCGCGACTTCGTTCGCGTGGATGTAGGTTTTTTAAAATTCCCGTGGGAACTCTTTGATTTTCCGGGATAAAAAGTAGCCTATGTGCTAATCCAGGGTATAATCTATCTCCATTCTAAATTTCAGCCCAATCCGTCCAGTAGTTTTTGCGTGAAGGAGTAACAAACAAACACACACACACACACACATACAAACTTTCTCCTTTATAATATTAGTGTGATGTGATTTTCAAATTACTTTTGATTCATCTAATGCCATTTAGACATTTTCTGGAGCGTGCTGTGGATAAACACCTCTTTAAGAGGGGTCTCTCCGTCAATCGCTTCATACAAACGTAGTTCCAATTTCATTTGAATATTAAGCAACCAAAGTCCATGAAATTTTGCAGACATATTCTAGAAACTAATATCTATGTTTGTGGTTTTCCAGATTTCTGTTAAAATATTCGGTTTCAAAGTAACGCGGTCTTAAAAATTTACATACAAATCTTTGAGCCCCTGTAATTTTAAAACTACATATTTTTAGAAAAATCTAAAACACCACAGACACAGATATTAGTTTCTAGAATATGTCTGCAAAATTTCATGGACTTTGGTTGCTTAATATTCAAATGAAATTGGAACTACGATTGTATGAAGCGAGTGACGGAGAGAGCCCTGTTAAATGTCGGAACTCTTAGGATATATAGATTAATGTGTTGTGGAGTGTAATATTTTATAATCAAATTCCACAATCAATTTCAGACTTGCCTTTACACAATTTTAAAAAATCTATTAAAAGTATGCCCTTGAAAAAAGCTTATTATACAATCGAAGATTATGTAAATGACAAATAACTTGGATTTCACTCGCTCCAGCAATTCATGGCGCTGCAATTGCTTGTATACAGTATGGCATATTATTGTAAATTGAATACTTGAAAAGAGCAACCGCCGAGTTTCTTGCTGGTTCTTCTCGGTAGGAACGGCATTCCGAAACAGTGGTAGATTATTGACTATTCAAAAGCACTTGTAAAATTTTAATTGAATAAAAATATTTTGTATTTTGTTATAAATTGTAATCAACTAAAAATTCACTTGTTGATGGACTGGAATGATAGTTGAAAATTATTCTCTTTTCACGTTTCTCTTCTAGAACTTTCGCAGGCTCTTCATAATCATATCCATAAACTTCTAGAGAATGGCTGGACGGCACATATCTTTTCTTACCAAAATCCTCAGCTTTTTTGCAATTCCTCGACTCAGAAGTTGGTAGTTGCTTTCTTGTTTGATTATAATTTTTTCTCATTCCAAATGATATGACTTTTCTTCTCTCAAACATACAAGAATCTTTACTATCCATTCTGTTGTCTATCTTACTAACGAAATGTAAGGATTTCTCATTTCTACTTTTATTTTTTGCCATAACTATTAATGCATCATATAGACTTTTTGGTTCGTGAAAAGTATATGTGTCTTTTGCTAGCTCTTGTTTCAAATCGTTTAGTATCTGTTTCTTGTTTGGTTTTCTAATATATCCCTTGTTGTTATCAAAGCTCTTAGATTTTGGTGCAGTTTTCGCTTTCCTTGTATATGTTATACTTTTGGGATTCAGACATGATTTCACTTTGATTTTGGGTTTTACAGTTGGGGATGGTGTATCATCAGATGATTTGATATCAATTGGACTACTTCCTTTTTTTAATACATGTTTACATTCACACTTGGATGTATAATTTACACTGTGATGTAATGAACTGTGTTCCTTTTTTATTTCAAGTTTCTGGATAACACTATCGTCTAATTCGAAAGCGCTTTTCGAAACGTCGCTGATTTCGTATTCTGTTTTAACGTTATAAACGCTTATAGTGGTTTCTAGTAAATCGACGAAAAAGTTGTACATATGTCTGTCATCTTTCTCCGCTATTTCGGAAGCTATAGTTTCTGGGTCATCGTTGATCCTAAATATCTTTTCTTTTTTCGGTTTTCCTTCTAAAACTTCTTTGGTAATACCTTCAGCTACTCCACTGTAAATATTGTTTTCTAAAATATTTCTTATTGCACTTTGTTTGGGTTCATTTTCCTCTATCGGTTTTGTTACGTCGCTTGCGGTTTTAACTCTAAAAGAATTACTGGAGGGTGTTTGAGTGATTTCCATTTTCGGTTGCAAGATTATAAGTTGTTCCTTTTCAGATTTTAGCATCTCATCGTTCAATACTCGAGATCTATATTTAGTCTTCTTTGTTTTATTAGTTACTTGTTTGTATTTGGATTCTGAATCATTTGTGCTTTTAAATTTTGGTGTAAATCGTGCCTTTTCTTTTTTATTCTCTTGTATATCTGGATATTGTGTTCCGGTTGTTGATTTGGATAGAATTGTTAGCACGGAGGCTAAAAATTTCTTCTGGCCTGGCCGCGGTCTACGTGGGGCCTTCGTCTGGATTTTCGTATCGTTGGCTTCTGAAAAAACGATTTTAATATTATCTTCTAACTCGCTTGTGCTCGCAACTTTGTCCTCGTTGACTACACAAAAAAAAGCTTAATTTTATAATAAAAAACCGGCCAAGTGCGAGTCAGACTCGCGCACTGAGGGTTCCGTACTCGGGTATTTTTTCCAACATTTTGCAGATGAATCAAAAACTGTCATACATTAAAATAAATAAAAATCTTTTTTAGAATGTATACGTAAAGCCCTTTCCCCACTTGGTATAGTTATCTTGCTTTGAAAATTGAAACACATTTTAATTAGGTCAACGGGAAGTACCCTATAGGTTTCTTGACAGGCACGACGGACGGACGGACGGACAGACAGACAGACAACGAAGATCCTAGAAGGGTTCCTTTTGAGGGACGGAACCCTAAAAACGATTTCAATATCATCTTCTAACTAGCTTATGGCCGCGACTTCGTCCTCGTAGACTCCTCGTACACAAAAAAAGCTTACTTAATTTTATAATTTAAAAAATAAATAAAGGGAGGGAAGCCGTGGAAGATCGGTTAGTCTCACCTTGTGTATCAGTAGAAGATTGAATCTTCTTCTCCACATAAACTCCACGTTTCTTTACCACCAAGGGCTGCAATTGGGCATTGCTCAGACTTTTCTTGTTTTTCTTATTTTCTGCTTTGGCACTGATCGCTACGTTGGAAGACTTGGACTTTCCCACGGCCTTGAAGTCCATGGCGATGAAAATAACGATTTACACTTTACAGCATATTTGTTAGATAAGTGTTGATAAAGTAAAGGTTTGTTAAAATGTATGCATTGCTGATTTTGGATTTTGATTCACTTACCGGAGTTTTGAATTTACGACATCTGGTATTTGTCATTTCTGAAAAGGCAGCATAGTAACTACCTCTTTGTGGCTTAGCCAAAGAGATTTTTGAATAAGTTTCTACCATCGATGTATATGGATAGGCCCTTAGAAGAAAAAAAATGCGCTCACAAGTTAAAGAGAATTGGCAAAAGTCTCTTTATCACGCATCAGTCGGCCGCACACGCTTTATCGTATCGCACGTGTTTTTGACTGTCGAAAATGCCGTCATGTGCGGTCAAATCTTGCAAAAACCGTACGGAAATCCATCAAAAAAAAAGATGGAATAACATTTCACTCGTAAGTATATCGTTTTCTCATTTAATTTAACGTATAAGCTGGGTATATTTTTAATTTTGCTATGATTAAATATTTGCCGCAAAAATATCGTACAATTGGAATACAGAAAGAATGGAGTCGTGTTATTTTTTTTGAAGTAAAACGTTTTATTCGCGTATGACAGACTACTTATGATCATGAATATATTTAACTATGATTGTATGTTTGTAAGTATTTAACTATGTATGTTTGTATATAATTAACTGTTTTACTATGTATGTATATCTGTACTAGTAGACTAGCGATGTTTCCGATATTCGCATCCTCACCCGCAATTGTGAAGGTTACGCATTGATTTGGGCATCCACATCTGCATCTACAATAATAATAATCAATGCGGATAGTCACGCGGATGCGGATGTTGCAAGTCGCGAAAACTATACATGTATGTTTGAGTGTATACATGCTTATATGTATTTTTTATGTATTTAACTATGTATGTTTATGTATGTGTTTAACTATTTAACGATGTGTGTATTTTGTATGTATACGTCGTACGTATGACGTAGTTATATTTTAGCGATTTTGCGGGCTTCCGCATCCGCAACGGCGAAGCTGCCGCATTGATAAAGGGTTCCGTACTACAGAAGTTTTTTTGGTTATGGTTTATATTATTACATATTATTTGTGAAAATTCTTTGTTAGATTCATTACATGCTCATATCTGCACTAATAATATTTTTAACGCAAAAAAAAAAAATTGACGAAATATTGCACAAAACAGCTCCATTCCATCCTTGATCTTTTTAATAATAGAGAGTTGACGCTCGCGTCAAATTCACTGACGAGTTCAATGACGTAATATTTATTTTTTATAGGCTCATTTTTGTAAACGGATTTATATGGGAATGGCATATCCTTATACATCGATGGTTTCTACATTTAAAATATAATCCTTTTCCCGACGCTCCGTTTTGCCTACTTATACCTACAGTTTTAACCATTTTAACTGCGCATGGGCAAGACACAGAACCGCGCAGTTCAATCTTTAGCATCTTTGGAACGGACTTCGTTTGTGTTGGTTTGCTGGCGCGCGTGCGGTGCCTTTTTGCAGAGTTTTTTTTTGTTAAAAGTGGCCGGTTTTGTATTTTACTGGTTGTTTTTTGGTGGTGGAACTGACTGGGAAGCGCTCTAAAGGGGCGCGCGCGTGTGTCGGCACAGACGAAGTCCATACTTACATCCCCACAGTCATAGTTTCCCTAACTTGTAAATAACTACTAATCTGACCTTGGCAGGACGGATGGACGTTAAAAAAGCTCTCGTGCGAATTAGCCCTAACCTTTTCTGCATAAAGCTATTAATACGTCCATGCTTTTCTGATGTTGATTGATGAATACCTACTTTGATAGACGCAAAACTGACACCTGAAGCAATTTTGATCTAGTTGGCATTTCTCACGATAAAATTAACCGTGCATTTCGTGGACAAAATATTTAAAATTACCGTGTTTGGAATAATAATAAATGGAAAACAAGGATTCTTTAGACACTAACAAGGCAGAAATTAAAAAAGATAGGGGTGATAATTTAAAAAGAGTTGTTAAACCTAAAGCTGTGCTTAAGAAAGATTTGGAAATCAAACATTCGGTCAAAGACAGAGGAGACTCTGTACCGAAACCGATTAGTGAAAAACTAATTAATACTAAAAGTACTAAACCTAGTACGTTAAATAAGAATTTAGAAAAAATCTCAGATGTGACCGAGGGAGGCAATAAACTTACGAGTATTTCCAAAAAACTTAAACTTAATGAAGCAAGTAAAAATTTTGATGAAACTCTCGTCATCAAATATAAAAGTCCCAAACAGAATGAAACAATAGGTAAAAGCTCTGATAAATCTACTCCAGCGAATTTGATGATCGTTAGAAGTTCTGAGATTAAAGATAATGTAATTTTCAATACTATCAAAAACAAGGTAATAAGTAAAATTGTAAATAAAACTGCCAGTAGAAATATTAAGCAGCGCGAAGATATAAGTAAAAGTTCCTATAAATATATGGTAACTCATAAAAATTCTGTAACAAAACCTATTAAAGAGAACGTGATTCACAAAAGCAATGAGAACAAAATTGTACACAAAACTACTAAACAGAATGAAGAACTAAGCAAAATTAGTCATAAATATGTTCCTGCTTTGATAACAGATAAAGATTCTGTTTCAAAACCTATTCAAGAAAACACAATTTCCAAATACGATAAATACGTTGAGATAAATAAAGCTTTGCACAAAAGTGTCCTTAGAAATACTAAACAGGATGAAAAAATAAGTAAAAATTTTGGTAAGCCTGCCCTTATAAAATTGGTAACCACTAAAGATTCAGTATCAAAATCGTTTAAAGACAAAGTTTTACCCAAAAATGCTAAACAAAATGAAGGAGTAAAAAATAATGATTTTAATAATATCGCCCTCGAAAATACAAAACCCACTGTGGAAATAAATAAGGATTTTGAAAAATCTGTACCCATTAGAAAGAATATCGTTGAAAGTGAAAAACATGTGAATCGATTAGACATCGATGAAAAGAAACGAATAAGAGAGAAATATACTTTCAAACTGAAAGGTTTTGATAGAAATAAAAAACTTGATGATAAAAATAACGCGAAGGATTCACAGGTTGAAGATAAGAACGGTTCGTATCTATGTAAAAATCAATTTTCTAAGATCTACTCCTCAGTTTATTAACTAAGGTCTAGAAAATTGTTCGGCTGTGATTATTTATAATCTTAACAGGCTCTAATAAAAGAGTGATTTCAACGGGATTTCAAGTAAGATGCTCATATGTCATGGATATATATATTGAGGTAGTGATCATTGGTTTAGAGAACCCATGTTTTCCTCAACCCCAAAACAGTAATCAAAAACCGGCCATGTGGGAGTCAGACTGGCGCACTGAGGGTTCCGTACTCGGGTATTTTTCCAATATTTTGCACGATAAATCAAAAACTATTATACATAAAAATAAATAAAAATCTGTTATAGAATGTACAGCCCTTTCATTTAATACCCCACGTGGTATAGTTTTCTTACTTTGAAAATTAAAACACGTTTTTTTTTTTAAATGATGAAGCACAAATTCGGGGTTTTCAGATTTATTCCTGTACTTGTGCTATAAGACCTACCTACCTGCCGAGTTTCGTGATTCTAGCTCAACGGGAAGTACCCTATAGGTTTCTTGACAGACAGACAGACAACAAAGTGGTTCAGTTTTTCCTTTTGAGTTACGGAACCCTAAAAATGATTTAAAAATCTCTGTATTCTTTTAACAGATATTTTGACAAACCCTAACAACAAGACGGACATTAAAGAAAAAGTGAGTGAAAATACAAAATCTGAGAGCATCAAAATGGACAAAGTTCTTGACCCAACGGAAAAATCACGAAAGCGTCCAATAATAAGGACTATTATCGCCAAAAACGATGCAACCAAAGTTTACAAAGCTGTTAAATTCGCCGAGCAGAAACGAAAGTCTAAAACAGTACTGCAGATAAAAATACCTGTTATAACAAAAAATACTAATTTACCAAACGACGCTGGCGTGGGAAATAAGGAATTGCCAAAATTCTTACCGAAAAGTGATGAGAACTGCAAGGGAGATATAATAGACCCGAAGAATTCACAAAGTAATGAGAAGTGTAAATTAATTTATAACACCCCCGACAAGTGAAGGTTACAGTAACTAGAAAAGAACTGATAACTTTCAAACGGCTGAACCGATTTTCTTGGATTATACTTAGCTCACCACTCTCGATCAAGCCACCTTTCAAACAAAATTAAAATCGGTTCATTAGTTTAGGAGCTACGATGCCACAGACAGATACACAGATACCAGATATACACGTCAAACTTATAACACCCGTCTTTTTGGGTCGAGGGTTAGTAAAAACCCTATTAAGGTTTCTCCGAGGAGTGACGATCATTTGGTGATCACCATTACAAAGTAATGATAATAATTTCATGGAAAACTTTAAAACCCCTAAGATTCCACAGAGTAGACATCCATACTTAATATTATAAATGCCAAAGTGTGTCTGTCTGTCTGCTACGTTTTCACGGCCCAACCGCTGAACCATATTAAATGAAATTTGGTACAGACTTGGGATACATCCCGGGGACGGACATAGGCTAGGTACTTTTTATCCCGGAAAATCAAAGAGTTCCCACAGGATTCCTAAAGACCCATCCAATTAACCGATTTGCATGAAATTTGGAACCGAGGTAGCTTGCGTCCCTGCAATTGACATGGGCAACTTTTTATTCCGGAAAATCAAACAATTCCCACGGGATCTTTAAACCTAAATCCACGCGGACGAAGCCGCGGGCATCCTCTAGTTTGAATATAAAGAAAGAAAAATGTTACCAGATGATACGAGTCAACTGTCGAGAAATATAAAAATACCAACCGAGTTAGTGATAAGGAATACAAAAGTACCAACTAATACTCTATCAAAAACCAGCAAAATACCAAAGATACAGAATAATGCCGTAATGAAAATAACTAGGAAAATGAGGATGTCACAGAGCTCTGAAAGCAGGAGTACTGTCAAGACGAAAATAAGCAAAACAGAGAAGAGAAAGCGATTGAAGAACAAACTGTCACATTTCTCGTTAGTTACAGGTACAAATTCAAATCCTTTTTTTTTTTTATTCACTATAGGTAAGCGCTTGACCACAATCACACCTGATGGAAAGTGATGATGTGGTCTAAGATGGGATGCGTTTACCTAGAAGGTGCCTATTCACTCTTGTTTTAAAGATACCCGGATTGTAATTGGTAGGAAACACAGATCGCGGAATATATATATAATCCATACTTAATATTATAAATGCGAAAGTATGTCTGTCCATCAGTCTGTCTGTCTGTCTGCTACCTTTTCGCGGCCCAACGGTTTAACCGATTCAGACGAAATTTGGTACAGGGTCAGCTTATATCCCAGGGACGGACATAGGCTACTCTTTATCCCGGAAAATCAAAGAGTTCCCACGGGATTCCTAGAAATCTAAATCCACGCGCGGACGAAGTCGCGGGCATCCTCTAGTTCAAAATATTTTTATTCAATTAGATTTTTACAAGTAGGTACTTTTGAATCGTCAAGAGCATCTACCACTGATTCGGAATGCCTTTCCTACCGAGAAGAACCAGCAAGAAACTCGGCGGTTGCTCTTTACGGGTATCGGATTACGAACAGAGAGCCTTATCAAGGTGGATGCAACGGGTCTGCCCGTAAAATTCAAATTTAATTTGGTTTTTCGCAATTTGTAAACTAATACGACAACGTAGGCTTATGGCATTCTATTTGCGCCAATGGCAGTATCATCCTCACAGGTATATATAAAAATCTTTATTTGAAAGGGTCCAGTCTAATTTAGTCGAAATAATGAGTTTGATATGAGTTACTCACAAATTAGTCGATACTAGAGCTAATTTCTTAAACTGGACCCTTTCAAGTAAAGATTTTTATATAAACCAGTGAGGATGATACTGCCATTGGCGCAACTAGAATGCCATAAGCCTACTTTGTCGTATTAGTTTACAAATTGCGAAAAACCAAACTAAATTTGAATTTCGCGGGTAGACCCGTCTCATACCCCTTGATGTTTGCTTCTTAGGAAACGGATCTCCACCAACAGAGGTAGCGAAATGGGCGCCAAGTTCCATCAACAAGCACACGCAACCATACTACGAAGCGTGGGTTGCCACAACCCTAGCAGCTGTCTCAAGGAACTCCAAAAAGAACCAGCAGTTTTATGAGAACCAGAAACTGGAGAAATCGTTCGCAACCCTCCTACAAAGGGATGAAAGTCCTGAGTTGATGTACGAGAACTATTTGGATGAGCGTTATACTGGAAAGATAAAAATAAACAGTAGATAATAAACTGAGTTTGTTGTATTTATGTATGTTTTAATTCTCATTTCGGTATTAAGGGTGGTTAATTCGTAGTGCACTCTTAAGTTAATTATTAACAATACTATTATGCTTAATCACACTAATATTATAAGGGAGAAAGTTTGTAGGTATGTATGTGTGTGTGTGTGTATGTTTGTTACTCCTTCACGCAAAAACTACTGGACGGATTGGGCTGAAACTTCACTTGACTTCATTCGCGTGGATGTAGGTTTTTTAAAATTTCCGGGGGAACTTCATTTTCCGGGATAAAAAGTAGCCTATGTGCTAATCCAGGGTATAATCTATCTCCATTATAATCTATCTCCATTCTAAATTTCAGCCCAATCCGTCCAGTAGTTTTTGCGTGAAGGAGTAACAAACACACACACACATGCAAACTTTCTCTTTTATAATATTAGGATGAAATTTTATACAAGTGCTTTAACGGCGAAGGAAAACCATCGTGAGGAAACCTGCATGCCTGAGAGTTCTCCATAACGTTCCCAAAGGTAATCTATACCAACGTAGTATATCCATCCTTCTCATTCTGAAAGGAGACTCGTACTCAGTAGTTGGCCGTTGATGAGTGCTGATGAGAAACTAGATTCGTCAGACAGGTAAGTACCTACGTGCGTATAAGTAAAACTAGAATTGCTGATTTGATACTTTTATTTTACCTTTTACATTAATCGTAGACTTAAACAATGACAAAATACAATGGTTTTGAATTTATCGTGATCGCTTAAACACGAGTAGGTATATAACGCGACAGGTCGAGATGGCAATTTGGGTGGGGACGCCCCGCACACCCCTCGCGCTAACCCCGGCTCATATCCCGATTGCCATCTCGTCTTGTCGCGGTACTGTAGGTATAATCTAATTTTCCTTAACTGACTTAACTAAGGTAAACAAATAGCTTCTCTTAAAGCGTTACATTATCCGAGAAAAAAGGTAATTCTTGAAAATAACACCTTTCAAAAGACTTTCAAAAGTTCTCCGTTAGAAAACAGTCTGCGAACATTTTTCACACAACCTTAATGCTTTTTACAGTTACATTAATAACCCAATGTTAAGGCGATTAAATCGTTATATAAACGAGCAATTTTAAAGATATATTTCTCGGGAAAAAGTATTATAAATCCGAGAAAAGGTAATTCTTGAAAATAACATCTTTCAAAAGACTTTCAAAAGTTCTCCGTTAGAAAACAGTCTGCGAACATTTTCCACACAACCTTAATGCCTTTTTCAGTTACATTAAAACCCCAATGCTTAAATCGTTCTATAAACGAGCAATTTTAAAGATATATTTCTCGGGAAAAAGTATTATAAATCCGAGAAAAGGTAATTCTTGAAAATAACATCTTTCAAAAGACTTTCAAAAGTTCTCCGTTAGAAAACAGTCTGCGAACATTTTCCACACAACCTTAATGCCTTTTTCAGTTACATTAAAACCCCAATGCTTAAATCGTTCTATAAACGAGCAATTTTAAAGATATATTTCTCGGGAAAAAGTAACTATTATAAATCCGAGAAAAGGCAATTCTTGAAAATAACATCTTTCAAAAGATATTCAAAAGTTCTCCGTTAGAAAACAGTCTGCGAACATTTTCCACACAACCTTAATGCCTTTTTCAGTTACATTAAAAGCCCAATGCTTAAATCGTTCTATAAACGAGCAATTTTAAAGATATGTTTCTCGGGAAAAAGTATTATAAATCCGAAAAAAGGTAATTCTTGAAAATACAATATTTTAAAAAACTTTCAAGGTTCTTCGTTAGAAAACAGTCTGCGAACATTTTCCACAATCTTTTACAATCTTTTAAAAAACTTTCAAAGGTTCTCCGTTAGAAAAACAGGTGCAAACATTTTCCACACAACTTTAATGACATTTTCAGTTTAAAGAGTTATTTCTCGGGAAAAAGTATTACAAAATCCGAGAAATATTTTTAAGACTTTCAAAAGTTCTCCTTTAAAAAAAACTACTTTAATGGCTCCGCAGTCTAGTGCGGTTGCAATATTAATTCTTTTTATTGCATTGACTTTAAACTTCCATTATTTAAATGCAATGAATTCGTTTTCTGTAAACGAGCAAAGTAATATGAATTTCTAAGGAAAAAGTATTACAAAAGCTGAGAGAAAATGTTATTCTTGAAAATAACGCTTTTAAAAATACTTTCAACAGTTCTTTCTTTTCAAAAACCATATCAATGGCTCAGCTATTATCAGCAGTGGTGTGGTTGTAATAATAATTCATATCGCATTGACTTTTAACTTCAATGGTTTAAATTAATATTAATTGAAATATCATTGTACACCGATTACAGTCGAACGTGCTGATATAATGTCAAGTATAATGTAATATCCATAATATTTCAATACCATGTTCCAAGCAATGAATTAATGAGTTATGAATGAAATTCGTTTTCTGTAAACGAGCAATGTAATATGAATTTCTCGGGAAAAGTATTACAAAAGCCGAGAAAAGGTGATTCTTGAAAATAACTTCTTTTAAAAAAGATTTGCAAAAGTTCTTCGTTGGAAAAACCATATCACAGACTCAGCTGTTAACAGCAGTGGTGTGGTTGTAATAATAATTCATATCGCATTTACTTTAAACTTCAATGGTTTAAATTAATATTAATTGGAATATCATTGTACGCCGACTACGTCGAACGTGCTTCGAAAAGTTTCTTGAAAATAACGTCTTTTCAAAGACTTTCAAAGTTCTCCTTTGAAAAACTACCCCTCCGTCTGCAGTAAGGTGATACGATTTTCTCTCCAGCCGCGACGCGCGTACCGCGTAGCGCGTCACTGCCGCGCGTCGCGGCTGGAGAGAATGTCATGCGGGGCGCTGCCGCGACGCGCAGTTCAGCTGCAGTTCAGTTCGAGTGCGTGGGCACCTTAAATGGAATGGTATTAATAAAAAATTGTATTTGGCTAATACAAATTTTATATTAAATGTCATAAACGACTACTACAGTCGGAAATTCAAATATGTACAGGAAAAAGTTATACCATGATGTAAATCTAGATTAACAAAGATGTTACAATTATTCATTTAGTATTATCAATTCCTCCCGGATCTGCCGAACAAAAAGCTTGGCAAATATTTGATTAGTTGTTGTAGAAACAAAAATTGACAAGGAAAAATTGCAAATGTTGATAGTTACATGGAGTATAGTCACAATAATCTATCGAGATATTCAATGGTTTTGTCTGTATGTCAATCGAAAATATGTATGGCTCATAAATTGTTACCACGAATGAACTGAACCGAAAAATGACTAATTAAGAACAGAAGTTCTAATAACTAGTATGACAATTTGACAAATACAAATATGTCAATTCTTTGACAAATAGTTACCACAACGACTAACGGGGTCGGAAAAATCGAGAATTTGACAGATACAAATATGTCAAGTCTTTGACAAATAGTTACCACAATGACTAACAGAGTCGAAACAATCGAGAATTTGACAAATACAAATATGTCAAGTCTTTGACAAATAGCTACCACAACGACTAACGGAGTCGGAATAGTCGAGAATTTGACAGATACAAATATGTCAATTAATAGTTACCACAATGACTAACGGAGTCGGAAAAATCGAGAATTTGACAAATACAAATATGTCAAGTCTTTGACAAATAGTTACCACAACGACTAACGGAGTCGGAAAAATCGAGAATTTGACAGATACAAATATGTCAAATCATCGGCAATTTGTTACTGTATATAATTGTGGATAGGCGCTTAATAAGCACAAGTGTGTAAAACTACACAACAGAGAAAAAATTTTCAAGGACCAATCTGCAGTCCTATTGGGGCGATATTTCTAAAACGCCTCAAGAAAGTCGGTTTAGGTACCTACTGTCCGCGATTTTTTTGCGTACAGTTTTTGACTGTCAAGTCTTTGGAAATCATTGTCACAAACGACTAATGAGGTGAATAGCCTATAGAAGATATTTTCATGCAATATTAAGCCTTGGCTTCAAACAATTGTAGTCAGTTTTGTGGACTGCTAAAAATAAATTGTTATCTACCACAAACGACTAACAGAGTCGGAAAAATACAAATAGTTTACAAGAACGACTAACGGAGCCGAAAAATACAAACAGTTTCCACGAACGACTAACGGAGTCGGAAAAATCGAGAATTTGACAAATACAAATATGTCAAATCATCTGCGCTTTATTGTTATATTTTAATAATGGATAATAAATTGTCGGAAAAATACAAATAGTTTCCAAGAACGACTAACGGAGTCGGAAAATAAAAACAATTTCCACGAACGACTAACGGAGTCGGAAAAATCGAGAATTTGACAAATATAAATATGTCAAATCATCTGCGATTTATTGTTATATTTAATTATGGATAATAAACTGTCGGAAAATACGAACAGTTTCCACGAACGACTAACGGAGTCGAAAAAAATTGAGTATTTGACAAATACAAATATGTCAAATCATCGGCAATTACGGATAACAGATAGTCGGAAAAATACAACAGTTTCCACGAACGACTAACGGAGTCGGAAAATAAGAACAGTTTCCACGAACGACTAACGGAGTCGAAAAAAATTGAGTATTTGACAAATACAAATATGTCCACCACTTTGTCCCCCGTTGCGTAAAACTGTCCTTGGCGCCAATTCTCCTATTTCAAGGTTGTGTAAAACTCTTAACCTCAACATTTTCGTATCGTGGAAGTCTTGAGTCTTACCAGCTAAAATTTTAAACCACACTTTACTTTTAGCCATAGTTAGTTTACATTATTAGATACACTTCATTCATTCTTTCTTTTTTGTTTATCTTTATCCACTTAATCATCGTTGTACCTATTAATTTTTATTGTAACTTAGTTGTTTTAAATGTTGTGTTCACTTGTAAATAGCGACTACATTTAGCAAATAAGTTTAGATTGTGTACTATGTTTAATGTAAGTAGCTGTAAGTGAACCTAATTAATAAAAAATAAAATATGTTAAATCATCGGCAATTACGAATAATAGATAGTCGGAAAAATAGAACAGTTTCCACGAACGACTAACGGAGTCGGAAAATACGAACAGTTTCCACGAACGACTAACGGAGTCGGAAAATACGAACAGTTTCCACGAACGACTAACGGAGTCGAAAAATACGAACAGTTTCCACGAACGACTAACGGAGTCGGAAAAATCGAGAATTTGACAAATACGAATATGTCAAATCTGCGATTTATTGTTATATTTAATTATGGATAATACACTGTCGGAAAATACGAACAGTTTCCACAAACGACTAACGGAGTCGAAAAAAATTGAGTATTTGACAAATACAAATATGTCAAATCATCGGCAATTACGAATAACAGATAGTCGGAAAAATACAACAGTTTCCACGAACGACTAACGGAGTCGGAAAATAAAAACAGTTTCCACGAATGACTAACGGAGTCGAAAAAAATTGAGTATTTGACAAATACAAATATGTCCACCACTTTGTCCCCCGTTGCGTAAAACTGTCCTTGGCGCCAATTCTCCTATTTCAAGGTTGTGTAAAACTCTTAACCTCAACATTTTCGTATCGTGGAAGTCTTGAGTCTTACCAGCTAAAATTTCAAACCACACTTTACTTTTAGCCATAGTTAGTTTACATTATTAGATACACTTCATTCATTCTTTCTTTTTTGTTTATCTTTATCCACTTAATTATCATCGTTGTACCTATTAATTTTTATTGTAACTTAGTTGTTTTAAATGTTGTGTTCACTTGTAAATAGCGACTACATTTAGCAAATAAGTTTAGATTGTGTACTATGTTTAATGTAAGTAGCTGTAAGTGAACCTAATTAATAAAAAATAAAATATGTTAAATCATCGGCAATTACGAATAATAGATAGTCGGAAAAATAGAACAGTTTCCACGAACGACTAACGGAGTCGGAAAATACGAACAGTTTCCACGAACGACTAACGGAGTCGGAAAATACGAACAGTTTCCACGAACGACTAACGGGGTCGGAAAATACGAAGTTTCCACGAACGACTAACGGAGTCGGAAAATACGAACAGTTTCCACGAACGACTAACGGAGTCGAAAAATACGAACAGTTTCCACGAACGACTAACGGAGTCGGAAAAATCGAGAATTTGACAAATACGAATATGTCAAATCTGCGGTTTATTGTTATATTTAATTATGGATAATACACTGTCGGAAAATACGAAGTTTCCTCGAACGACTAACGGAGTCGGAAAAATCGAGAATTTGACAAATACAAATATGTCAAATCATCTGCGATTTATTGTTATATTTAATTATGGATAATAAACTGTCGGAAAATACGAACAGTTTCCACGAACGACTAACGGAGTCGGAAAATACGAACAGATTCCACGAACGACTAACGGAGTCGGAAAATACGAACAGATTCCACGAACGACTAACGGAGTCGAAAAAAATCGAGTATTAGAGACGTCAAGCATTGGAAATGCATTGTTATATATAATTGTGGATACACTAACCACAAGGTGTGTAAAATTACACAGCAGAGAAAAAATTGACAAAGGGTGAATCTGCAGCCTAGTTTGGGCGATATTCGATTTAAAAACCAATCCACGATTTTCTTGCGTGAGGTTTGACTTACTTAAACCAGTGGTAGATTCATTTGACTATTCAAAAACACTTTGTAAAAAATATATTTTAATGTAAGGTGAAAATCCGACTAAGCAATACTGAAAAATAGTGTAACCGTACCAGCATAGGTCTGTGGCATCGGACGTATCGAAGAAATACTGATAACGACACAGTAAGCAAATAACGATGCCAACATTCCTGTCCATAAAAATATGTATAGTGCATACATTTTGACAACGCAATCTAGCCATATTTTATATGTCAACTGTCATATCAAAAGTATTTTTTTCTCTCTCTCTCATCTGGCTTTACAAAGATTAGCCAATGTCAAGTTTGTAGTTATTTACAAGTTAAGAAAACTATATAAGTATGGTCTTTGTCTGTGCCGGCGCTCGCCGACACACGCGCGGCACCCCTTTAGAGCGCTTCCCAGTCAGTTCTACCACCAAAAACACTAGCAAAACACAAAACCCAGCCACTTTTAACAAAAAAAAAAAAACACCAAAAAGGCAGAGCACGCGCTCTAGCAAAGGCCAGCACAGACGAAGTCCTGTCAAAAGTACGATTTTAGTCCTTAATCTAAGGGTAAAACGTACTTTAGACCTGAAAGTTAACTAGAGCGAGTTCGTTCTATACTATAATGTATAGAGTGAGTTTATTTTATTCCACCATAACTTTTAAATGTCTGAACAGATTTGGAAGTATGGGGTTTTGTTAGAATCCTTACATCATTCCAAATGGCACTTGCCATAAATTTTTTGAAACAAATTTCAATATGGCTGCTGCATGGCGCCATTTTCGAATATGATTATTTTTACTTTTTTTGTTAGCTTTTAGCAAGTTCGTGTTTTTTACTCTTGTTATATTGTTTCAGGGTTTATATAATGTTTTATATATAATGTTTATATAATCTTAGGTCAAGTGCCTGGCAATTAGATTCTTGCAGAAGTTAGCTGCCAAAGTCGCTAATTCTGTTATACACAATCTCTTTTAACTAAAATGACACCTAAACAAAAGACCCTTATCGGACTGCAGACTACAGGAAAGTGCGACAAGGATGTTTTGGCACTTGAATGACATTGACAGGAGGGTGTGGGAATATCGTGAATATGACAATACTGAAAACAGAGTAAGTTTTATCTAATTTTAACTAATAGTTAAAACCATTGATAGGCTTTGAACTCGCAACCTATCATATTTACCTGCTCCAATACTATATTTACCTAATGCTAAATATAGCTATAAGATGCAGACACATTTACGCTGTGTTTATTATCAGGATTATATCTTGAAGTTATGTATATTTAATAGCTCCAATATGTAAAAAAAAGTGAATTTCGGATTTCTTACTTAGCAACACCACGTACAAGGGGAAAGCGTGACACTTCACAAGATGGCGGCGTTAGTTCCGATTTTGGCCACGCGCCAAAAGATCCTTGTCGCACTGTAGGTACAAATTCTGTTAAGTCAAGTACTTAATAATAAACTTAATCGTAATGTAAACTTAATCAATTGTAATGATAGTCACGTCTTAACTTAAAAAAAAAAAGTGTCGTTAAATCCGTTAATAATAATCATTAACGGACGGTTCCGTTTTCTTGCAGCTGGTTATGTTGGGGGTCACTCGTCCGTTCCCGTCGATCTTCATTTGTAGCACCGCTTTGTCACTAATGCCACAGTACGAACTATAACATGGACCATTTCACAGCTGACTTGTGAAAACCCTCTGTACAACATTTCACAACGCTTGAAGCGGTATTACATTTAATACCGCTTTATTTATAAAATTTTAGCGCATGCTCCGAGCTAAGATACTAAAGAGTGTGCGAGCGAGAAAATTCACCTGTCAGGTGCGATTTAAAAGTAGCAATAATGTCCATGTCTAGCACGAACGTATAGCATGTTATGCATACATTTTGAGAACTCACTCGCCATATTTGCGCAATAACTATCATATCAAAGTACGATTTTAGTCCTTAATATACAAATTAGTTCCTATGGCGTTATGTTGGCTCCCCTGTCTATCTAAGAGTGAGACTTAAGACATAGTTAAAACGAGACAGATGTACATAAATCTATGTCGTTTTAACTCAATCTTAAGTCTGAGCAGTCAAAGTCTATAAATCACACCCTAAGTCATTGGCACCATATTGGCCGGAGAAGACCATAGAAGACGCAGATTTTGGTTGCTTTCATTTGATTTTCATGAATAAATGACATGAAAATCAAATGAAACTAAACAAAATCTGCATCTTCCTATGCCAATAATAATGTGAATGACTTAGACAGGGGAGCCAACATAACGCCATAAGAACTTTTCAAAAAAAAAAAAGTTCAAAATATTTTTATTCAATCAGACTTTTACAAGTTTTTTGAATCGTCAAAAGCATCTACTACTCACTCGCATATTTTGACATGACAGTTGACACAGAACAAATATGGCGAGTGGTTTTGGCAATTAATGCATTGAGTCAAGTTAAGCCACCCCCATGGCCTTCAAGAGTTGCGGTGCGTCCACCACACATATGCCTTGTTCCGTTTTCACGCAGCGGGTTATGTTGAGGATGCCTCGGCCCTCCTCGTCGATGCCCATGTGTAGCACGGCCTTGGCTAACATCTCATCAGACGGATTATTGGGAAAATCTGAAAATGGGTATTCACTCATTTTAAAACTTAAATTCCAAAGTGTCTAGCGGTCGTTACATAGTTACAATATAAAGTCACAAGCTTTCATAATTTGTTCCTTAACAAAACATTCAATTTCTAATGGTATAAAATAATATCAAACGACCTTTCATGGTTCTAGGCAATCCGAATTCCATTTTTTAGGGTTCCGTACCTCAAAAGGAAAAACAGAACCCTTATGGATTACTTAGTTGTCTGTCTGTCGTGTCTGTCAAGAAACCTATAGGGTACTTCCCGTTGACCTTGAATCATGTTTGGCAGGTAGGTAGGTCTTATAGCACAAGTACAGGAATAAATCTTAAAACCGCGAATTTGTGGTTACATCAATAAAAAAAATTAAAATGTTTCAATTTTCAAAGTAAGATAACTATACCAAGTGGGGTATCATATGAAAGGGCTTTACCTGCACATTCTAAAACAGATTTTTATTTATTTTTATGTATAATAGTTTTTAATTTAACGTGCAAAATGTTGGAAAAATACCTGAGTACGGAACCCTCAGTGCGCGAGTCTGACTCGCCCTTGGCCGGTTTTTTTTTCTTGGAACTGAGGCAGCATCTTCCTCAGCACCGTGACTGGTACGGCCTCTACGCTGTTGGTCCAAGTATAGTACACATGCTATCGCTCTGCCCGGCCTGTCTATGTGCCAACACACTTACCGCGTATATCGAGGTGCCATGCGCGGACGGGGTGCCCTCGTATATAAACTCAGGCAGCATCTTCCTCAACACCGTGACTGGTACGGCCTCTACGCTGTTGGTCCAAGTATAGTACGCTCGCTATCGCTCTGCCCGGCCTGTCTATGTGCCAACACACTTACCGCGTATATCAAGGTGCCATGCGCGGACGGGGTGCCCTCGTATATAAACTCAGGCAGCATCTTCCTCAACACCGTGACTGGTACGGCCTCTACGCTGTTGGTCCAAGTATAGTACGCTCGCTATCGCTCTGCCCGGCCTGTCTATGTGCCAACACACCGCGTATATCTAGGTGCCATGCGCGGACGGGGTGCCCTCGTATAAACTCAGGCAGCATCTTCTTTAGCAACGTGCCTGGTACATACTCTACGCTGTTGGTCCAAGTATAGTACACTCGCCATCGCTCTGCCCGGCCTGTCTATGTGCCAACACACTTACCGCGTATATCTAGGTGCCACGCGCGGACGGGGTGCCCTCGTATAAACTCAGGCAGCATCTTCCTCAGCACCGTGACTGGTACAGTTTCTACGTTGTTGGTCCAAGTATAGTACACTCGCTATCACTCTGCCCGGCCTGTCTATGTGCCAACACACTTACCGCGTATGTCAAGGTGCCATGCGCGGACGGGGTGCCCTCGTATAAACTCAGGCAGCATCTTCCTCAGCACCGTGACTGGTACAGTTTCTACGTTGTTGGTCCAAGTATAATACACTCGCTATCGCTCTGCCCGGCCTGTCTATGTGCCAACACACTTACCGCGTATGTCAAGGTGCCATGCGCGGACGGGGTGCCCTCGTATAAACTCAGGCAGCATCTTCCTCAGCACCGTGACTGGTACAGTTTCTACGTTGTTGGTCCAAGTATAGTACACTCGCTATCGCTCTGCCCGGCCTGTCTATGTGCCAACACACTTACCGCGTATGTCGAGGTGCCATGCGCGGACGGGGTGCCCTCGTATAAACTCAGGCAGCATCTTCCTCAGCACCGTGACTGGTACAGTTTCTACGTTGTTGGTCCAAGTATAATACACTCGCTATCGCTCTGCCCGGCCTGTCTATGTGCCAACACACTTACCGCGTATGTCAAGGTGCCATGCGCGGACGGGGTGCCCTCGTATAAACTCAGGCAGCATCTTCCTCAGCACCGTGACTGGTACAGTCTCTACGTTGCCGTAGTCCAAGTATAGCACAGT
Source organism: Maniola jurtina (assembly GCF_905333055.1). Classification (NCBI taxonomy): domain Eukaryota; kingdom Metazoa; phylum Arthropoda; class Insecta; order Lepidoptera; family Nymphalidae; genus Maniola; species Maniola jurtina. The sequence goes on along the minus strand of NC_060056.1, from coordinate 2,324,972 downwards.
CGCCATCGCTCCGCCCGGCCCATCTATCTGCTGGCATAGAGCTGCGCGGTACCATTGAGGATCTGTGGACAATACCAGAGATGGACCATGTTAAAGGTAGCATGCGAAAATTCATGTGTGAAAGCTTTTTCATGTCACTTGACCTTACTTAAAATAATAATAATAATAATAATAATAATAAAGCCTTTTATTACTGAAAATTTTACAAATAATTTACAAACATAAGTTATACATGCTTTTAGGTAAGATAGGTAATACATAATTAGAAATGTTAATCTTATAATTACAGTAACAACAAGTAGGTAAGTATATTTCAATTTTTCCATTCTTTTTTAATTTCTTTTTATGAACACAATTTATTACTACAACTATAATTTAAAAAATTGATTTTTAATCACTATTTATTCTGAATAAAACTGTTTTTAAATGGAAAAGCTCATATACACCTTTATCACATTGTAGGTATATGCCTATTGGAAGGTATATATTTGTTGTTATCGATATATAATAGTTAAATACAAATTTACAATTCATATTTTTACTAGATAACAATTTATTATCTTATGTTTTTATTTATAATATTTTAAAAAGCACAATATATGTTGCATAATATATGCAGGTAAGTACATAGATATTAGGTACACATTCTTTGCATTACAACAGCATATTGAAGAAGCAATGATTACACATATTATATCTATCTTTATCTATCATATCGCATGTAAAATATACGTATTTAATTCTTATAACTGATACTACAATTAATAACAAACATTTCCCTGTCTTATTTTCATAATGGTAATTATGTAGGTAATACAATTTATAATGCACCTAAGTTTCCACTAACGAGTAAAACTTTTATAGTCACTTTATGTTATGTAAATATAAGTTTTTTTTTTTTTTTAAAGTAAATATATGCATGTATTATATATTGTATACAGTGTACTTATAAGTAAGGATCTTTTACACCACAATTGATTCCTAGTTCGTACTTCATAATATTAAGTATTTAAATAATAATATAATTTATTAGTTATTTCAATTTTTAATAATCCTATTCAAATATTTTTAAGCTATGATATTATGTTCTGTTATTTTCAGTACGCCTGTTAGGCGAAGGCCTCCTCCTGTTGGTTACGTTTTTCTGAATATTTTATTTTATTACTCTTGCCATTTTCACCATCAGAAGGGTAGCAGTCTAGCACTCCCACGGTGACCAGCCGGCTTGGGAGGCTGAGAGGGGCAATCTGGACTTGAAAGTTATTTTTGCTTTTGATTTTTATGCTTTTTTCGTGATAACATTTTGTTATTTTTGTTATATTTTTGAATGTTCTGATTATTATTTGTCTCCAAAGGGGACACCATATTCATTTCATACACAGAATTTTTAGAAAGCAATCCTTTTTGGTTTTTTAAAAATACTATTTTGTCATATTTCAAAATTGCGTTTCTTCCTTGCTTTCTTTCTTCTTCAAGACTTTTTCTTAATTCTTTCCTTTTTTCCAGAACTTCTTTCGGAAAATCTTCCATTATGTAATAATTCGTTTCTTTAAGGCACTTTTTCTTTTTCAGCAATTCTATTTTTCTCCCCACTGAGGATAAAACTACTATTACTGGTCTCAACTTATTTTTATTTTTACCCAATCTTCCTATGTATTCAATGCAGTTTTTATCAAAATTTAAATTCATTTTGTTGTTTATTATATTTATTATGTTTTCCTCTAAATCTTGGTAGGTCTTCTCTTTTTCCTCAATGCCAAAGAAGATTAAGTTTTTTCGTCTAATATATTTTTCCAAATAATTTATATGTTGCTGCTGATTATTTATTTTTTCCTCCAGCTCATTATATTTCTCCAAGACGACTAAGAATTTTTCATCAATGTTTTTATTTATTGCGTTTATTTGTTCTCTCATATCTAGGAAATCCTTTTTTTGAGAGTTAAATTGTTCTTTAATCTCTTCTAGCATGCGCAGAACACCTTCCATTGTTAGTTTATTATTCGAGGAATAGTGCCTAATGTGCAGTGATATCTATCACTCCCGTAATTTTGGACCTAGGTAGATAGCCCAATTTTTATGAGCTCAAATTAATGTAAGTATGGTAAGTATGTAAAAATAGTAATTAATATCTGTTTTGGTTTAGTTATGCGGCAATAAGTATGTAGGTACGCAGTGCACAAACGAATGTTTTGTTCGCTCACCGTCTGTTTCCAAATATTTATTTTCTAATTAAGTAACTATTTCCATTTATTATTATCAGACTTGGCACAAAAGAAAAATAACTTCATAGGATCTTCTCTTCTACTATTTAATGTTTTGGTTTACAATGGGCACTAGTTTACCTTGAAATTGGTAAGTTTTATTGTTGCACATGGAACATTGGCGCCATATTGTCACAGTCGTCATGCGTAGATAGAACGAAGATAATATTGCACTTTTCACGTATTTATCGGTCACTTTTGATTACTATAACAATTCCACGTAATTATTGGATATAGATCTTCTGTTTATTACTAGAAATAGACTTAGTTTTGCACTTTCAAAATAGCCTGTGAAAAATCACCTTCTCAGTTAAATCAGTTCAACATAGAGAAGTTGTTGATTGTCGTACATAATCTGTATACTGCCTAACAGACATATATTAATATCTTTAAGAGATTGGTTAAAGAGTACTTTCTGTCACAATCAATTTAGTATCGTTGAGTTTATTGGTACTTATTAATTCTAACAGTTTTAATAATAATAGTGTAAGGATTTCTATAGGTTTTGATTCCCCTGGATTAAGAGACACAACAGACAGACAGACATACAACGCAACGATCCTATAAGGGTTCCTTTTCCTTTTGGGGTACGGAACCCTAAAAAACTGTAGCTTTATTGTTACGAGTTGCTCACCTGGTGGGAACTGAGCAATGCAGAGCTCTTCGGCTTTGGGCAAATAAGGTGCTCTGCCCAACTCACTGTTACAGTATTCCTCCATCTGAAATAAAACGAAACACCATAAGCTCAGTTCATTACAGTTAGGGAACTTGTAACGAAACCTCGAGGTCAGCTATTTTTAACAGACTTCAAAAAGGAAGAGGTTCTCAATTCGTTGGAATCTGCAGCTTAAAATGAAGCGCGCTTGCCTAGAAGATGCCTATTCTCTCTGATCGTGTTCACGTCCAAGATGTCAACCTCACACGCCCCGCCCGGCGTCTCCATACAGACACACAGACACATAGACACTGCCTACCCGTTTAGCGAGCGCGGTGAGCGCCTCGTCGGTGCCGGGCATCTTCTTGCAGCCGCACACCGAGCCATCCCTGAGCGTGTTCACGTCCAAGATGTCGATCTCGCACGCCCCGCCCTGCGTCTCCATACAACACACAGACACTGCCTACCCGTTTAGCGAGCGCGGCGAGCGCCTCGTCGGTGCCGGGCATCTTCTTGCAGCCACACACCGAGCCATCCCTGAGCGTGTTCACGTCCAAGATGTCGATCTCGCACGCCCCGCCCTGCGTCTCCATACAACACACAGACACTGCCTACCCGTTTAGCGAGCGCGGCGAGCGCCTCGTCGGTGCCGGGCATCTTCTTGCAGCCACACACCGAGCCATCCCTGAGCGTGTTCACGTCCAAGATGTCGATCTCGCACGCCCCGCCCTGCGTCTCCATACAACACACAGACACTGCCTACCCGTTTAGCGAGCGCGGCGAGCGCCTCGTCGGTGCCGGGCATCTTCTTGCAGCCACACACCGAGCCATCCCTGAGCGTGTTCACGTCCAAGATGTCGATCTCGCACGCCCCGCCCTGCGTCTCCATACAACACACAGACACTGCCTACCCGTTTAGCGAGCGCGGCGAGCGCCTCGTCGGTGCCGGGCATCTTCTTGCAGCCACACACCGAGCCATCCCTGAGCGTGTTCACGTCCAAGATGTCGATCTCGCACGCCCCGCCCTGCGTCTCCATACAACACACAGACACTGCCTACCCGTTTAGCGAGCGCGGCGAGCGCCTCGTCGGTGCCGGGCATCTTCTTGCAGCCACACACCGAGCCATCCCTGAGCGTGTTCACGTCCAAGATGTCGATCTCGCACGCCCCGCCCTGCGTCTCCATACAACACACAGACACTGCCTACCCGTTTAGCGAGCGCGGCGAGCGCCTCGTCGGTGCCGGGCATCTTCTTGCAGCCACACACCGAGCCATCCCTGAGCGTGTTCACGTCCAAGATGTCGATCTCGCACGCCCCGCCCTGCGTCTCCATACAACACACAGACACTGCCTACCCGTTTAGCGAGCGCGGCGAGCGCCTCGTCGGTGCCGGGCATCTTCTTGCAGCCACACACCGAGCCATCCCTGAGCGTGTTCACGTCCAAGATGTCGATCTCGCACGCCCCGCCCTGCGTCTCCATACAACACACAGACACTGCCTACCCGTTTAGCGAGCGCGGCGAGCGCCTCGTCGGTGCCGGGCATCTTCTTGCAGCCACACACCGAGCCATCCCTGAGCGTGTTCACGTCCAAGATGTCGATCTCGCACGCCCCGCCCTGCGTCTCCATACAACACACAGACACTGCCTACCCGTTTAGCGAGCGCGGCGAGCGCCTCGTCGGTGCCGGGCATCTTCTTGCAGCCACACACCGAGCCATCCCTGAGCGTGTTCACGTCCAAGATGTCGATCTCGCACGCCCCGCCCTGCGTCTCCATACAACACACAGACACTGCCTACCCGTTTAGCGAGCGCGGCGAGCGCCTCGTCGGTGCCGGGCATCTTCTTGCAGCCACACACCGAGCCATCCCTGAGCGTGTTCACGTCCAAGATGTCGATCTCGCACGCCCCGCCCTGCGTCTCCATACAACACACAGACACTGCCTACCCGTTTAGCGAGCGCGGCGAGCGCCTCGTCGGTGCCGGGCATCTTCTTGCAGCCACACACCGAGCCATCCCTGAGCGTGTTCACGTCCAAGATGTCGATCTCGCACGCCCCGCCCTGCGTCTCCATACAACACACAGACACTGCCTACCCGTTTAGCGAGCGCGGCGAGCGCCTCGTCGGTGCCGGGCATCTTCTTGCAGCCACACACCGAGCCATCCCTGAGCGTGTTCACGTCCAAGATGTCGATCTCGCACGCCCCGCCCTGCGTCTCCATACAACACACAGACACTGCCTACCCGTTTAGCGAGCGCGGCGAGCGCCTCGTCGGTGCCGGGCATCTTCTTGCAGCCACACACCGAGCCATCCCTGAGCGTGTTCACGTCCAAGATGTCGATCTCGCACGCCCCGCCCTGCGTCTCCATACAACACACAGACACTGCCTACCCGTTTAGCGAGCGCGGCGAGCGCCTCGTCGGTGCCGGGCATCTTCTTGCAGCCACACACCGAGCCATCCCTGAGCGTGTTCACGTCCAAGATGTCGATCTCGCACGCCCCGCCCTGCGTCTCCATACAACACACAGACACTGCCTACCCGTTTAGCGAGCGCGGCGAGCGCCTCGTCGGTGCCGGGCATCTTCTTGCAGCCACACACCGAGCCATCCCTGAGCGTGTTCACGTCCAAGATGTCGATCTCGCACGCCCCGCCCTGCGTCTCCATACAACACACAGACACTGCCTACCCGTTTAGCGAGCGCGGCGAGCGCCTCGTCGGTGCCGGGCATCTTCTTGCAGCCACACACCGAGCCATCCCTGAGCGTGTTCACGTCCAAGATGTCGATCTCGCACGCCCCGCCCTGCGTCTCCATACAACACACAGACACTGCCTACCCGTTTAGCGAGCGCGGCGAGCGCCTCGTCGGTGCCGGGCATCTTCTTGCAGCCACACACCGAGCCATCCCTGAGCGTGTTCACGTCCAAGATGTCGATCTCGCACGCCCCGCCCTGCGTCTCCATACAACACACAGACACTGCCTACCCGTTTAGCGAGCGCGGCGAGCGCCTCGTCGGTGCCGGGCATCTTCTTGCAGCCACACACCGAGCCATCCCTGAGCGTGTTCACGTCCAAGATGTCGATCTCGCACGCCCCGCCCTGCGTCTCCATACAACACACAGACACTGCCTACCCGTTTAGCGAGCGCGGCGAGCGCCTCGTCGGTGCCGGGCATCTTCTTGCAGCCACACACCGAGCCATCCCTGAGCGTGTTCACGTCCAAGATGTCGATCTCGCACGCCCCGCCCTGCGTCTCCATACAACACACAGACACTGCCTACCCGTTTAGCGAGCGCGGCGAGCGCCTCGTCGGTGCCGGGCATCTTCTTGCAGCCACACACCGAGCCATCCCTGAGCGTGTTCACGTCCAAGATGTCGATCTCGCACGCCCCGCCCTGCGTCTCCATACAACACACAGACACTGCCTACCCGTTTAGCGAGCGCGGCGAGCGCCTCGTCGGTGCCGGGCATCTTCTTGCAGCCACACACCGAGCCATCCCTGAGCGTGTTCACGTCCAAGATGTCGATCTCGCACGCCCCGCCCTGCGTCTCCATACAACACACAGACACTGCCTACCCGTTTAGCGAGCGCGGCGAGCGCCTCGTCGGTGCCGGGCATCTTCTTGCAGCCACACACCGAGCCATCCCTGAGCGTGTTCACGTCCAAGATGTCGATCTCGCACGCCCCGCCCTGCGTCTCCATACAACACACAGACACTGCCTACCCGTTTAGCGAGCGCGGCGAGCGCCTCGTCGGTGCCGGGCATCTTCTTGCAGCCACACACCGAGCCATCCCTGAGCGTGTTCACGTCCAAGATGTCGATCTCGCACGCCCCGCCCTGCGTCTCCATACAACACACAGACACTGCCTACCCGTTTAGCGAGCGCGGCGAGCGCCTCGTCGGTGCCGGGCATCTTCTTGCAGCCACACACCGAGCCATCCCTGAGCGTGTTCACGTCCAAGATGTCGATCTCGCACGCCCCGCCCTGCGTCTCCATACAACACACAGACACTGCCTACCCGTTTAGCGAGCGCGGCGAGCGCCTCGTCGGTGCCGGGCATCTTCTTGCAGCCACACACCGAGCCATCCCTGAGCGTGTTCACGTCCAAGATGTCGATCTCGCACGCCCCGCCCTGCGTCTCCATACAACACACAGACACTGCCTACCCGTTTAGCGAGCGCGGCGAGCGCCTCGTCGGTGCCGGGCATCTTCTTGCAGCCACACACCGAGCCATCCCTGAGCGTGTTCACGTCCAAGATGTCGATCTCGCACGCCCCGCTCGGCATCTCCACGTATTCTACATCACTGACCATCAGGGGTTGTGTCTCTGTGGAAAAAAAAAATTAATTAAGTCTTTTACGTCTCTACGTCATAATAGCTATCAGCATATCAAATTTCAGCCCAATTAGTCCAGTAGTTAGAACTGCGCGTTGATGGATCAGTCGGTCAGTTAATCACATTATTCCGAAAATCATTCACAGCTTTTGTCGTGACGTCTTATAATTCGATAGAGCCGGCTGCACGCACGAAAAAACATGACTCATGCGGCGTTACCTCGCTCTGAGGCGTCCCATGTAAGGCTTGAAGTGCAAGCGAGAGCGCGGAACGAGCGACAAAGAAGCACAATCGGCCTTTGTTGTCACGTTCAACTATCGTCAGTAAACCGACTTTACAGACAACCAATTTTTTTTTTTAATCGAACCCGGGACCACCCAACTATAAGACCAGAACGCTTATCACTGCGCCAGGGAAGTCGTCAGCTAATAGGCGCCAGGTTGAGATGGCAATGGCAGGATGAGGCGGGGGGACACACTTCCGCACGTCACCCGCAGCAAGTTAGCACGGAGGCTGTGCGCGTGTGCGGGGCGTCCCCAACCCGGTTGCCCTCTCAACTTGTCCGACATTAATCATTATAAAATAAATAAATAAATAAACTTTTATTTCAGGCAATTAGACCCATAATTGTGTTAGTATGACAAATCACTTAAACTATGTTAGTAGGTACTTATTTCTAGCTTAACAACCTAATTCTATAACTAAAACTATAACTAAAAAGCCCGAGGGAGCCTCTTGGCGCCTATGTGTGCACCCCCCCAGCACCTCCAGAGAGGACTATCTAGTTTATTATACAAGTATCTTACCGGACTTCGTCTGTGGTGGCGTTTGCTGGCGCGCGTGTTGTGACTTTTTGGAGTGTTTTTAACCCCCGACCCAAAAAGAGGGGTGTTATAAGTTTGACGTGTGTATCTGTGTATCTGTCTGTGGCATCGTAGCGCCTAAACGAATGAACCGATTTTAATTAACTTTTTTTGTTTGAAAGGTGGCTTGATTGAGAGTGTTCTTAGCTATAATCCAAAAAAATTGGTTCAGCCGTTTAAGAGTTATCAGCTCTTTTCTAGTTTTCTTGTAGAAAAGAAGGTTAGATAACCATTAGGTTCATAATATTATGTCAATTGACAAATGTCAAGCTGTCAAGATGGACATAATTATTTATTTGAAAATGTTTTGGGAAACTCAGATACTTTGGATCGTAGGCGCGGAATAGTCCAAGAAAATCGGTTCAGCCGTTTGAAAGTTATCAGGTCTTTTCGGTCTTTTCTAGTTACTGTAACCTTCACTTGTCGGGGGTGTTATAAATTTTTAATTTACACTTGTTTTGTTAGAAGTGGCCGGTTTTTGTGTTCTGCTGGTGTTTATTGGTGGTGGAACTGACTGGGAAGCGCTAAAGGGGCGCCGCGTGTATGTCGGCGGGCGCCGGCACAGACGAAGTCCATACTTATACATATAGTTTCCCTAACTTGTAAATAACTACAAACTTGACATTGGCTAATCAGTGTAAAGCCAGACGAGAAGAAAAAAAAGTATCTTACCAATAACATCGCCCCCTTTTTCCTCAATCTTCTTCCAATCGGGCTTGCACATCTGATCAATCATCTTGTTGACAGATTCCTTGTTCTTGGCGACGGACAGGTTCGCCTCTGAACCGCTTGGAGCAGACTTGGCACCGTCGGGTAAGGTCTGTACATAACAAATTATACAGGGTCTAATGTTGAAGAAATAATTATGAAGAAAATAGTGGAGTCAGTAGGATTAACTAAGGAGAGTTATTGGACTGTAAATTAGATTTATATATTTTTTTTATTTGTGCTTTTTTTAATATTATTTAAAATCAGAAACCTTTTGAAGCGTGGAAATAATTTATACATATAATAAAATTGTAGAAAAGTGGTGTCTGTACAATGGATGTATATAAAAAAAAAGTAGCAGGGGTTGTTATTATATCGATGCCGAACCCAAAATTGTAATTAATATTTTTTGTCTGTTTGTCTGTGTGTTTGTGCACGCTAATATCAGAAACGGCTTATTCGATTTAGATACGGTTTTCACTAATATATTGTAGTAAGCTTCACTTAACATTTAGTGTTTATTTCATGTCAATCGGTTAGTAAATGAAAAAGTTATGTCAATTTGAAGAATCACGGCGAACATTTTTAACGTACATGCTGCCCGAAAAGTCACTATTCCACGCGAACGAAGTCGCGGGCACAGCTAGTTTTTAATATGTTTTAAACCATATGTATGATATTTATACATGACGTCCAGTAAAACGTTACGTTTTTCCTTTTGAGGTTAGGGTCCCAAGGTGTTAGAATGGTGACCTAGCACCAGAAAGCGAGGCATTAGAAGACCCCGCGCTAGGTGGATAGCAACATGTCGAGCCTGCGGGAGCCGCTGGATTGCGGCGGCGCAAGACCGTGGCGTGTGGACGTCCCTACAAGAACTTCATGTCCAGCAGTGGACGTCTATCGGTCGCCAAAGTCTTACCAGAAGGAGTTCAGTCTCCTTGTCCCGCAATTTCGCGATGTATTCGATGGCGGCGGGCGTCAGTGAGGCGGCGCTGACTTGCAAGTTCACCACCGACACCACCGTGGGGCTGGAGCTCAAGTCCAGCTCTTGAGGACACGCGTAGATGGTTTCCCTGGTGTTCACTTCTACATTGCCTGCAGAAAAAGGATAGAATAAGAAAAAACTGGCCAAGTGCGAGTCGTACTCTTAAGGATTCCGTACCATTGCACGGAATTACATTACTTTTTTTGACGTGACAACGTCTTATAATTCGATAGAGCCGGTAGCATGCACGAAAAAACATGACTCATGCGGCGTTACCTCGCTCGCTCTGAGGCGTTCCATGTAAGGCTTGAAGTGCAAGCGAGAGCGCGGCACGAGCGACAAAGAAGCACAATTGGCCTTTGTTGTCACGTTCAACTATCGTCAGTAAACCGACTTTACAGACAACCAATTTTTTTTTCTCTCTCGTCTGGCTTTACAAAGATTTAGCCCAGTAATTTGGTCGTCAAAAAGGGGCTTATCTGGAAAGTTTTCCGGGAGTTATGCAAATTGGTGGTTTTATAGATTTCGACGTGGTCTTTCCGAATTTTCATTTTGCCACCTCGTATCTTTGCCGCTCGCGCCGCCATCTTGGAAAAATGGCGTCTAAAAACAGTTTTTTGACGATAACTTTTTTCAGACTCATTTTACAATGAAAATGGTTATGTAACAATTAAACTAGAGACAATTTCCTACAATTTCTAGTCACTTTTTTTTGTAGACTCAATAGTTTCAGCGTACGAGCGCCACAAAGCCCACTCCAACACTCGTTTTGACCAAATAACTCATTTCCACATCACCATGTGGTAGAGTGAGTGGCGCGGTTTTTGTTTTGTTGGAAAAAATACCTGAGTATGGAACCCTCAGTGCGCGAGTCTGACTCGCACTTGGCCGGTTTTTTTATTACTTGAGATACTTCTCATTCTGTGAGGAGACTCGTACTCGGTAGTAGCCCGGCAATGGATGATGATAACTATGATTTATGAAAACCTTTTTCAACTTACCAAACTCAATATATTCCAGTTGATATTTGTTTGCATTTACATTGGTCCGTTTGCACAAAGCCCTGTAACAAATAAATAATTTTGAAAACCGGTCAAGTGCGAGTTGGGCCTCACTCTTTTAGGGTTCCGTATATAATTATGAACATCATAACATATATTGGGTGTATGAAATATTTCTTTTCCGAGCTAGAACATGTTCGTCTGTTTTGGTCACAGCTATTATTATATTATTAACTATTTTATCAATCGTTGTTTTCAGTATTTTTATATGGTACAGTACATGGTTACAGTATATGGTACATAAAATACCGAAATTTAATTTTCCTAATTAGTTTAGTTTTTGACCCCGTCACAAAAATGGTCTAAAATTGACAACTGTGATGACCCCCCCCATTTCCTTAGTTTTTAAGGGCCGACCGGCCTGCCCGCGAAATTCAAATTTAATTTGGTCTTTCGCAATTAGTAAACTAATACGACAACGTAGGCTTATGGCATTCTAATTCCGACAGTGCCAGTATCATCCTCACAGGTTTATATAAAAATCTTTATTTGAAAAGGTCCAGTTTAAGAAATTAATTAAAGTATCGACTAATTTGTGAGAATAGTTCTTAATTTCGCGGGCAAGCCGGTCTCATGCCCCTTAAGAAAAAAAAAAATAACAAACATATTCGTACTCTATTCAATCAGCTCTAAACAATGGTACCCCACATGCTAGGATAAGAAAAAAAATTTTTTTTCGGCTCTTTTCTTCATGTATCTCACACCTGAAAAATAATTTAAATGAATTTCTAATTCAATGTATGGTTTTGGGTTCGCGTTCTACACCAAATACCAATATTTGAGGTATGTAACTCATTTAGTCTACAAGCTAGAAATCTGTGACACAACTTTCACAAAAAAAAAAAAACGTTTTTTTAACTGACTTCCAAAAAAGGAGGAGGTTCTCTATTCGTTGGGGTCTTTTTTTCTTTTCTAATAATAATTACCTATAGCAGTTGCCGTCGCTAAACTTTCCAATCACGACTTGTCCTCTCTGTGGGGGCTCCTTTATTGGGGAAGCTGTAATAAAAATACAAGTGTAAATTAAAAATTTAAAACACCCCCGACAAGTGAAGGTTACAGTAACTTGAAAAGAACTTGATAACTTTCAAACGGCTGAACCGATTTTCTTGAACTATTCCATAGTGATTACATACTCTTTGGACTATTCCGCGCCTTCGATCCAAAGTATCTGAGTTTTCCAAAACATCATTTTCAAATAAATAATTATATATCTAGGCAACGTTCATCTTGACAGCTTGACATTTGTCAATTGACACTTGAATCTTGAATATTATGAACCTAACGGTTATCTAACCTTCTTTTCTACAAGAAAACTAGAAAAGAGCTGATAACTCTTAAATCGCTAAACCAATTTTTTTGGATTATAGCTAAGAACACTCTCGATCAAGCCACCTTTCAAACAAAAAAAAACTAAATTAAAATCGGTTCATTCGTTTAGGCGCTACGATGCCACAGACAGATACACAGATACACAGATACACACGTCAAACTTATAACACCCCTCTTTTTGGGTCAGGGGTTAAAAACAATTAGTTTTAAACCAAGACATGTTGCGTCCATACATGGCGTATGTAATCCAGTCTCGCTTATAGACCAATGCCCTGCCCAACCCACTCACTTGTACTATTAGTACTGATGACTTGTTCTTCAAATCCGGCCTTGGGACCTCGAAGATGGCGGTCACTTATTATATCGCTTCCTAGGCTGGAGTCCATACATTTCTGCCCATCCTCCTTTGCAATCACACCAGTTCGTCAACCGTTTTACTAGTAAGAATATGAAGCCTTTCTTACCTTTCATACCAAACTGCAACACATCTTGCATAACAAGGTCGAATTTCCTTCTCGACTCGATATCGGCCGGGCGAACCAACGCCCTGTCCAACCCAGTCACTTCTACCAATAGTACTGATGACTTGTTCTTTAAATCCGGCCTTGGGACCTCTAAGATGTCGGTCACTTATTATATCGCTTCCTAGGCTGGAGTCCATACATTTCTGCCCATCCTCCTTTGCAATTACACCAGTTTGTCAACCGTTTCACTAGTAAGAATGAAGCCTTTCTTATCTTACATACCAAACTGCAACACGTCTTGCATTACGAGGTCAAATTTCCTTCTCGACTCGATATCGGCCGGGCGAACCAATGCCGTCCAACCCAGTCACTTCTACCAATAGTACTGATGACATGTTCTTCAAATCCGGCCTTGGGACCTCGAAGATGGCGGTCACTTATTATATCGCTTCCTAGGCTGGAGTCCATACATTTCTGCCCATCCTCCTTTGCAATCACACCAGTTCCTCAACCGTTTCAATAGTAAGAATGAAGCCTTTCTTACCTTTCATACCAAACTGCAACACGTCTTGCATTACAAGGTAAAATTTCCTTCTCGACTCGATATCGGCCGGGCGAACCAACGCCCTGTCCAACCCAGTCACTTCTACCAATAGTACTGATGACTTGTTCTTCAAATCCGGCCTAGGGACCTCGAAGATGGCGGTCACTTATTATATCGCTTCCTAGGCTGTAGTCCATACATTTCTGCCCATCCTCCTTTGCAAGCACGCCAGTTCCTCAACCGTTTCACTAGTAAGAATGAAGCCTTTCTTACCTTTCATACCAAACTGCAACACGTCTTGCATGACGAGGTCAAATTTCCTTCTCGACTCGATATCGGCCGGGCGAACCAACGCTCTGTCCAACCCAGTCACTTCAACCAATAGTACTGATGACTTGTTCTTCAAATCCGGCCTTGGGACCTCGAAGATGGCGGTCACTTATTATATCGCTTCCTAGGCTGGAGTCCATACATTTCTGCCCATCCTCCTTTGCAATCACGCCAGTTCCTCAACCGTTTTACTAGTAAGAATGAAGCCTTTCTTACCTTTCATACCAAACTGCAACACGTCTTGCATTACGAGGTCAAATTTCCTTCTCGACTCGATATCGGCCGGACGAACCAACGCCCTGTCCAACCCAGTCACTTCTACCAATAGTACTGATGACTTGTTCTTCAAATCCGGTCTTGGGACCTCGGGGATCGTTACCGCTGAAAATAACAAGTGTAAATTAAAAATTTATAACACCCCCGACAAGTGAAGTAACTAGAAAATAGCTTATAACTTTCAAATGGCTGAACCGATTTTCTTGGATTATAGCTAAGAACACTCTCAATCAAGCCACCTTTCAAACAAAAAAAAAAACTAAATTAAAATCGGTTCATTCGTTTAGGCGCTACGATGCCACAGACAGATACACACGTCAAACTTATAACACCCCTCTTATTGGGTCGGGGGTTAAAAACACGATAAAGGAATAAAGTAAAAGTAATATATTCTTTATTGTACACCAAAACATAGAAATATGTACAAGTGTGAATTAAAAATTTATAACACGGACAAGTGAAGGTTACTGTAACTAGAAAAGAGCTGATAACTTTAAAACGGCCGAACCGATTTTCTTGGATTATAGCCAAGAACACTCGCGATCAAGCCAACTTTCGAACAAAAAAAAAACTAAATTAAAACCGGTTCATTAGTTTAGGAGCTACGATGCCACAGACACACAGATACACAGATACACACGTCAAACTTATAACACCCCTCTTTTTGGGTTGGGGGTTAATAACAAAATAGATTTTTGTACAATAGGCAGTCTTATTGATATAATAGCAATCTCTTCCAGGCAACCTTACGGAATATCATGGAATTTCATAACAATACTACTTATACAACAATATAACTTCTACGCGCTTCTCCATGTTTAAACGTATTACGCTAATTATTTTTATTTATTCTTTCACTACATGATGCCGGCGACTTCGTCCGCCTGGATTAAGGTTTTTTGCAATCCAGTGGGAACTCTTTAATTCCCCGGGATACTCAATTTTCGGGACGCAAGCTACCTCTGTGCCTTTCATATAAATCGGTTAAACAGATGGGCCTTTAAGAATCCTGTGGGAACTCTTTGATTTTCCGGTATAAAAAGTAGCCTATGTCCGTTCTACGGGATGTATGCTATTTCTGTACCAAATTTCATCTAAATCGGTTAAACTGTTGGGCCGTCAAAAGCTAGTAGACAGACAGACAGACACGTTTTGGTGATTCGGAGACTTACCAGGCACAGGTTTGGGTACAGGGTCCTCCACCAATGGCTTCCAGCGCGAGACTTCGCCCTCTCCTACTGAAGCCCCGGTATCAGCATTGCTTACTTGCACCTTGAAGCCCACCGCAGACTTCGACTTAAGTGTGCATCGGAGGTTATCACCAATCTAAAAAAGAAATTTTTTATTAAACATGATTGGAAGTTGTAATTTTGAAGTGTGCCAACAGGACCCTTTAAAAGGATATTATTACTGAGTTTCCGCTGTCTGTTCGTCTGTTTTTAACCCTCGACCCAAAAAGAGGGGTGTTATCAGTTTGACGTGTGTATCTGTGTATCTGTCTGTGGCATCGTAGCGCCTAAACGAATGAACCGATTTTAATTAACTTTTTTTTGTTTGAAAGGTGGCTTGATCGAGTGTTCTTAGCTATAATCCAAAAAAATTGGTTCAGCCGTTTAAGAGTTATCAGCTCTTTTCTAGTTTTCTTGTAGAAAAGAAGGTTATATAACCGTTAGGTTCATAATATTATGTCAATTGACAATGTCAAGCTGTCAAGATGGACATTGCCTCGATACATAATTATTTATTTGAAAATGATGTTTTGGAAAACTCAGATACTTAGGATCGTAGGCGCGGAATAGTCCAAGAAAATCGGTTCAGCCGTTTGAAAGTTATCAGCTCTTTTCTAGTTACTGTAACCTTCACTGGTCGGGGGTGTTATAAATTTTTAATTTACACTTGTTATTCTGTCTGTCTGTCTGCATGCTGTATCTCACGAACCGTAATAGGTGGAGTTGAAGTTATCACAGTGTGTGTATTTGCTGCTGCTGCTGCTATAACAAACTGGCTGGAGTCTAATAATAACACATACATTAGAGATTAGAGGCATCGAATACGCAGCAGAATGGCTATGTATTTCGGTGCTAAGTTCTTGCACTTGTCAGCGGGGGTAAGATCGACAACCCTGCTGGTATCTAATAATACAACGTACCTTGACATTAGCAGCGTCCAATACGCAGCAGAACTCAATAATGGCTTCGTATTTCGGCGCTATGTTCTTGCACTTGTCAGCGGGGGTAAGATCGACAACCCTGCTGGTATCTAATAATACAACGTACCTTGACATTAGCAGCGTCCAATACGCAGCAGAACTCAATACTGGCTTCGTATTTCGGCGCTATGTTCTTGCACTTGTCAGCGGGGGTAAGATCGACAACCCTGCTGGTATCTAATAATACAACGTACCTTGACATTAGCAGCGTCCAATACGCAGCAGAACTCAATACTGGCTTCGTATTTCGGCGCTATGTTCTTGCACTTGTCAGCGGGGGTAAGATCGACAACCCTGCTGGTATCTAATAATACAACGTACCTTGACATTAGCAGCGTCCAATACGCAGCAGAACTCAATAATGGCTTCGTATTTCGGCGCTATGGTCTTGCATTTGTCAGCGGGGGTAAGATCGACAACCCTGCTGGTATCTAATAATACAACGTACCTTGACATTAGCAGCGTCCAATACGCAGCAGAACTCAATAATGGCTTCGTATTTCGGCGCTATGGTCTTGCACTTGTCAGCGGGGGTAAGATCGACAACCCTGCTGGTATCTAATAATACAACGTACCTTGACATTAGCAGCGTCCAATACGCAGCAGAACTCAATAATGGCTTCGTATTTCGGCGCTATGTTCTTGCACTTGTCAGCGGGGGTAAGATCGACAACCCTGCTGGTATCTAATAATACAACGTACCTTGACATTAGCAGCGTCCAATACGCAGCAGAACTCAATACTGGCTTCGTATTTCGGCGCTATGTTCTTGCACTTGTCAGCGGGGGTAAGATCGACAACCCTGCTGGTATCTAATAATACAACGTACCTTGACATTAGCAGCGTCCAATACGCAGCAGAACTCAATAATGGCTTCGTATTTCGGCGCTATGTTCTTGCACTTGTCAGCGGGGGTAAGATCGACAACCCTGCTGGTATCTAATAATACAACGTACCTTGACATTAGCAGCGTCCAATACGCAGCAGAACTCAATAATGGCTTCGTATTTCGGCGCTATGGTCTTGCACTTGTCAGCGGGGGTAAGATCGACAACCCTGCTGGTATCTAATAATACAACGTACCTTGACATTAGCAGCGTCCAATACGCAGCAGAACTCAATAATGGCTTCGTATTTCGGCGCTATGGTCTTGCACTTGTCAGCGGGGGTAAGATCGACAACCCTGCTGGTATCTAATAATACAACGTACCTTGACATTAGCAGCGTCCAATACGCAGCAGAACTCAATAATGGCTTCGTATTTCGGCGCTATGGTCTAGCACTTGTCAGCGGGGGTAAGATCGACAACCCTGCTGGTATCTAATAATAATACAACGTACCTTGACATTAGCAGCGTCCAATACGCAGCAGAACTCAATAATGACTTCGTATTTCGGCGCTATGGTCTTGCACTTGTCAGCTGGGGTAAGATCGACAACCCTGCTGGTATCTAATAATACAACGTACCTTGACATTAGCAGCGTCCAATACGCAGCAGAACTCAATAATGGCTTCGTATTTCGGCGCTATGGTCTAGCACTTGTCAGCGGGGGTAAGATCGACAACCCTGCTGGTATCTAATAATAATACAACGTACCTTGACATTAGCAGCGTCCAATACGCAGCAGAACTCAATAATGACTTCGTATTTCGGCGCTATGGTCTTGCACTTGTCAGCTGGGGTAAGATCGACAACCCTGCTGTTGTCTATCAAAGCGGCGCTCGTTGGATTGAGGCATCTAGCGCGGTAGTAAGCGCCGTCTTCAGGGTTAAAGTATGAGAATAGTTCGCCAGGGCTTGGCCTGCAAAGAAAAACGTCTGGCTTTTACAATGATTAGCCAATGTCAAGTTTGTAGTTATTTGTAACAAGTTAGCTAAACTATACAAGTATGGACCCCGTCTGTGCCGGCGCTCGCCGACACACGCACGGCACCCCCTTAGAGCGCTTTCCAGTCAGTTTTAACAAAAAAAAAACACTCCAAAAAGCCACAACATGCGCGCCAGCAAACGCCACCACAGACGAAGTCCCAAAGAAAAATTAGTATTATAGTTGTTTTTTCTTGTCGTTGTAGCTTAGTGGTTAAGGGATTGAGGGATCCAGGTTCGATCCCGGGCATGCACCTCTAATATTTCCGAGTCATGTGCGTTTTAAGCAATCAAATATCACTTGCTTGTAGGAAAACGTCGTGAGGAAATCTGCATGCCTGATTTCTCCATAATGTTTTCATACTAGGTGGTAGACTATGAGCAAAACCCTTTGATTTTAGACGCATCAGCGGAAGAATCTTCTCATTTCTGATTAGATCACATAGAGAAAGGGGCCGTCCATTAATCACGTGATGGTTTTTTGGCATTTTGCCCCCCCGATTGGTGAGGTTAAGACCCCCCCCCCCCCCCACCCGAAACCCGTGTATTTTTAGTACCTACAAAGATTTTTTTTTTTAATAAAATATAGGAAGTAATAAGTATCATCTAATTTAATTATAGACAAGAGTAAATTAAAAAAAATTATAACCCCCTCCCGACAAGTGAAGGTTACAAGTAACAAGAAAAGAGCTGATAACTATGAAACGGCTGAACAGTTTTCCCTTGATTATAGCTAAGAGCACTCTCAATCAAGCCACCTTTCAAACAGAAAAAAAAAACTAAATTAAAAACGGATCATACACAGATACACACGTCAAACTTATAACACCCCTCTTTTTGGGTCGGGGTTAAAAATTCGCGTTTGCCGAACAAATAAATAACCGTGATATATTACTATAAACCCCCCCCCCCCCCCCCCCCTCCTCTGATATTTCGTGATTTTTATGGACCACTCCCCCACCTATTCGTTGGTTTCCCTCCTCCTTCATAACCTAGCAACCAAAACACCTTTGGTTGTTATGAAGGAGGCGGGTCTGACAACTTACTTGTAGTCTTGTGCGGCTTCGCAGTCAACGGAGTACTCGTCACATATCAGCTGATATTCCTGCTCACATTTCTCGTGTAAGGATAAGCACACATAGCCGCTGGATTGGCTGCGGCAGTCGGTAGCTCTGGCATCCACGGAAACTAACACTGTGTCTCCGATAGACAGGGTCTCGGCCAAGTAACTGTTGACAACAAGTGTAAATTAAAAATTTTCAAAACCCCCGACCAGTGAAGGTTACAGTAACTAGAAAAGACCTGATAACTTTCAAACGGCTGAACCGATTTTCTTGGACTATTCCGCGCCTACGATCCAAAGTATCTGAGTTTTCCAAAACATCATTTTCAAATAAATAATTATGTATATCTAGGCAACGTCCATCTTGACAGCTTGACATTTGTCAATTGACACTTGAATATTATGAACCTAACGGTTATCTAACCTTCTTTTCTACAAGAAAACTAGAAAAGAGCTGATAACTTTTAAACGGCTGAACCAATTTTTTTGGATTATAGCTAAGAACACTTTCGATCAAGCCACCTTCCCTCAAGACGAAGTCGCGGGCATCATTTTTTTTTTTCAGATACAAGTTTGCCCTTGACTGAAATCTCACCTGGTGGCAAGTGATGATGCAGTCTAAGAAGGATGCGGGCTAACCTGGAAGGGGTATAGCAGTGTCCATTAAACCCATACTCCTTTGGTTTCTACACGGCATCGTACTGGAACGACAAAACCCTTGGCAGCACGGCTTTGCCGGTAGGGTGGTAACTAGCCACGGCCGAAGCCTCCCACCAGACCAGACCAGAAATTATATACTTACTGTTTAGGGACAATCTTTCTAACAGGCGTAGCATCGGCCACGGAAACAGGGGCTACAACTTTCTTGATCTCCGGTACAGTTTCCACTTTAGTTACCTCTGGAATAGAATAATAAGAAGTAAGTACGAAAGAAGAGCTGAGTCCCTATGAAAAAGGACCATGAATGAGTTCGAAACTAGTTGGGCTTACATAGACTAAATACATGAGTATTATAAATGCGAAAGTGTGTCTGTCTGTCGTTAGCTTTCACGGCCCAAAGTTTAACCGATTTTGGTGAAAGGTAGAGTTAGCTTAAATCCCGGGCACGGACATGGGCTACTTTTTATCCCGAAAAATCAAGTATTCTCACGGGATTCTTAAATGTTCATCCGTTAAACCGATTTAATTGAAATTTTGTTCAGGGGTAGCTTCCATCCCGCAAATTGACATAGACAACATTTTATCCCGGAAAATCAAAGAGTTCCCACGGGATTTTAAAAAAAACTAAAGTTACGGGCATCATCATTTATACAGGGTGTTTGGTAAATAGTATATAAAGACGACACGTACCCTTGCTACTTTGATCTGATAAACACAATGCTGAAGTATAATGACGAAATAATATTAGAAAAATTTCCATACAAAATTTAAAAAAAAAAATGTCAAAGTTTTCATGACCCTAACGTGCCCTAACTCACTGAGATCGTTGGCCATCTTTAGATAGGCCAAGGCCAACGATTTCAGTGAATTAGGGCACGTTAGGGCCATGAAAACTCGGACATAAAAAAAAGTTAAAATTTTGTATGGAAATTTTTATAATTTTATTTCGTCATTTTACTTCAGCATTGTGTTTATCAGATCAAAGTAGCATGGGTACGTGTCGTCATTATATACTAATTACCAAACATCCTGTATAATCTTAGATTGTATAATATGCTCTTAGGAGGATACTTTTTTTAAGCTTATGTAAAGGCAAGTCTAAAATTGTCTGTGGAACTTTGTTTTTTTTATTTGTACCAGAAAGTTGTAACAATAAAGAGAAAAAGAAAGAAAATGTGGACAGGGACGCACTTATCTCTATAAGAGATCTCTACCAGTGACCCTTGGCACTGCGAGGCGTTTTAATTCTGCTCGCTTTACAACATCTTGCACTGCCAAGGGTCACTGGTTTATTATAGTAATTTTTTTTTTGGACTTCGTCTGTGTTGGTGTTAGCTGGCAGGCGTGCTCTGCCTTTTTTTTTTAAATTACATAGACTAGCGCTCGGCTGCAATCAGACCAGCTAGCAAGTGATGATGCAGCCTAAGATGGAGCGCGCTTGCCTAGAAGTTGCCTATTCACTCTTGACTTAAAGGTTAACCTTAAGGTAAAGACCTTTTTGGAGTGTTTTTTTTGTTAAAACTGACTGGAAAGCGCCGTGCGTGTCGGCGAGCGCCGGCACAGACGGGGTCCATACTAATTGTATAGTTTAACTAACTTGTTACAAATAACTACAAACTTGACATTGGCTAATCTTTGTAAAGCCAGACGAGAGAGAAAATTTTTTTTTTTTTTTTAAATTTTAGTATACCTGGGCCTTTCTTAACTGGTGAGTTCTTCACTTCCGGTTTAGGTACATTCTTCACAGGCGTCTGTGATGTGCTTGGTACTGATTCAACTGGTTTTGGTACGGCTGGTTTTGGTACAGCTGGTTTTGGTACGGCTAGTTTCGTTGCCGGTGTAGGTTCGACTACGGCTTTTGTCTCCACTATGGATGTAAATATAGAAATATAAATAATGTAGAACCTCGATAGCTCAACGGTTGAGGAGCGGACTGAATTCCGAAAGGTCGGCGGTTCAGACCTCCCGTTGCACTATTGTCGTACCCACTCCTGGCACAAGCTTTAAGAAAGTAACTTTAAAAGGAGTATTAGTCATGATTAGCATAACTAATATTCTTCATTAAAAAAAATCAACATAGTTTTTTAATCTTTTTTTTTTTGGGACTTTTGTCCAACACGGACACGCCAGCCCCATCGTATTTTTTTTATTATTATATACCGTTGCTACGCATGCAAAATCCACTATGTATTTTTTTAGGATTTTCATTTTTCATATCATTTTGTCTGGTTTCAAAACGCGTGTGTACATGTAGAAACCCGTTCTTTAGGATGTGTGCTAGGTTCTAGAGATAATCTCTTTACCCGACTACGGCACAGCCAAAAGGAAGGGTTATGATTTTAGCAGTCTATGTGTGTATGTTTGTATCCAGAGTCTGTGTTCCACCGTAGCGCCTAAACTACTGGGCCGATTTTGATGAATGAGGTGTTAATTCATTCGTTGTAAAGGTCCGGGGTGACAGGCTATATTTTAAACGAAATAAATTGACCTAACAGACGTTAGTTAACGGAAAAGTGGGGGTCTCTAAACGTTTGTTTTTGCTATTGTATCGAGTGGGATGTCAAATGAAAAAGGAGAAAATTTTGAGTTCATGAATATAAATGTACTACAACATTAAAATATACCAAGCGACAGAAAAACAATTTTACTATATATATCGCTATCTATCAGCAGTTTGCGGGTAGTAGTCGGGTTTAGTGTTGTTTGACTTAGATCTTGTCTTTGATTTTGACTATACCTTTAGTATCCCAGCTGGCTTCTTCCTCCTGAGCATTGGAATCGTCTAGTCGAGGACGGCGGGGGGTTTGGTTCTTGAAATTTTTGGTGTAAGGTCCACGGTTGTGGGCTTTATTGGTGTTTTGATTCTGATTGGCCTGCTGAAAGTTGGTGTGACCCGCTGGCATGAAATTCTGACAATAGGAATAGAAAGTGTTTTATTCAAATAAATGTTGTATAGAAGCAGACTGTACTTTGCGGAAGTCCATGATATACAAGGGACCAAAAGCTTAATCCATACTAATATTATAAATGCGAAAGTGTGTCTGTCTGTCTGTCTGTCTGCTACGTTTTCACGGCTCAACCGATGAACCGGTTTTAATGAGGTACAGAGTTAGCTTACATCCCGGGGATGGACATAGGCTACTTTTTATCCCGGAAATCAAAGAGTTCCTACGGGACTCTTAGAAATCTATCCGTTAAACCAATTTATATGAAATTAGGTACAGAGGTACCTTACGTCTCGAAAATTAACTCCGGCAACTTTTTATTCCGGAAAATCAAAGAGTTCCCACGGGATTTTTAAATAAACCTAAATCCACACGGACGGAGTCGCGGGCATCATCTAGTTTGCTATAATCCGCTAAACTTTTACCGCTTTAAAGTGTTCTTATTTTTCAAACCCGCAATGTATAACGTGCTATACTCGGGGTCAATGCCCCGCCCATGACGTGGCATTGACCCCGCGGCGCCTATCTACGCAACGGTCGTTGACCTATTTTTTCAATTAATTCAGATACAAGTTAGCCCTTGACTGCAATCTCATCTGGTGGTAAGTGATGAATGATGATGCAGTCTAAGATGGAAGAGGGCTAACCTGGTGGGGGTATGGCAGTTTTCGTTAAACCCGTGCTCCTAGCTACCCCTAGCGTCAGTGAGCTATTTTATTTGCAATACATTGCAAGCTTTTCAAGATTTTTTTTTTTATTCACTATAGGTAAGCGCTTGACCACAATCACACCTGATGGAAAGTGATTGAAGTGATTGGAGTGATGGGAAGTGGAAATTTAGGTATTTTAGGTATTTCATCCGTAATCATGAGTTACTGTCAACGTTTTTTGCCAGCATTCTAATTACAACCTGTATTATAATAATAATAATCCTACTAATATTGTAAACGAAAGTTTGTATGTACGTATGGATGGATACTGGATTAACACATAGGCTTTTTATCCCGGAAAATCAATAAGTTCACACGGGATTGTTAAAATCTATGTCCACATCCACGGGAACGCAGTCGCGGGCATCACCTAGTAATTTCTATAATGTACCTTTCTGGGACGATCATTTTCTTCATTAAAGTCCTTTTTCGCAGCTGTGGGCGAGCGTGGGCGGCGGAGCGGGGCGGGGGCGGGGATAAGCGCACTGTTAAAACAAGTGTAAATTATAACACCCCCTGACAAGTGAAGGTTACAATAACTAGAAAAGAGCTGATATCTTTCAAACGGCTGAACCGATTTTCCTTGATTATAGCTAAGAACACTCTCGATCAAGCCACCTTTCAAACAGGAAAAAAAACTAAATTAAAATCGGTTCATTAGTTTAGGAGCTACGATGCCACAGACAGATACAAAGATACACACGTCAAACTTATAACACCCCTCTTTTTGGATCGGGGGTTAAAAAGGGTTAAACTAGACTATCCTCTTAAGATTTCTTGTACGATGATGCGGAAGACCGGTTTGTATCACATTGATGGCCGACCCCTTGCCAAAAAGGGGCATTTGCCTTTTTGAAAAAGTCTGTTAAGAAAGCACAATACTTACGCTGCTTCAGCGGCTTCTGTGTCGTTTTCTGCACCTCGATTATTAGACCTGCAACAATAATTTACTAATATTATACAGGCACAAAGTGCGTATGTGTGTACATGTCTAACTCTTACACGCAAAAACTACTGGACGGATTTGGCTGAAATTTAGAATGGAGATAGATTATACCCTGGTTTAAACATAGGTTACTTTTTATCCCGGAAAGTTAAAGAGTTCCTATGGGATTTTTAAAAGACTTATATGTAGTTAGATGTTCGGGGCTAATGTACCAGTTTCGACGCGGCATTGACCCCGAGCACCTAACTACGCAACGTTCGTTGACCTCTAGCGTCAGTCAGATGTTTCACAGGCAGGTCTCTGCGGCGTAGCGCTGCAGCGTCGGAAGTGACTGCGACGTTACAACTTACACCGTGTACATGTCCTGCGGGTGCACTCACCGGGCCAGGTTGTGGCAGACGGCCTGGTGGCGCTTCACCCAGTCCCGCTGCTGGCAGGGCCCGCTGCAGTAGTGCGCGAGGCAGCAGCGCGCGCAGTACCACTTGGCCGGCGCGTCGCACCACAGGCAGGTCTCTGCGGCGTAGCGCTGCAGCGTCGGAAGTGACTGCGACGTTACACCGTGTACATGTCCTGCGGGTGCACTCACCGGGCCAGGTTGTGGCAGACGGCCTGGTGGCGCTTCACCCAGTCCCGCTGCTGGCAGGGCCCGCTGCAGTAGTGCGCGAGGCAGCAGCGCGCGCAGTACCACTTGGCCGGCGCGTCGCACCACAGGCAGGTCTCTGCGGCGTAGCGCTGCAGCGTCGGAAGTGACTGCGACGTTACACCGTGTACATGTCCTGCGGGTGCACTCACCGGGCCAGGTTGTGGCAGACGGCCTGGTGGCGCTTCACCCAGTCCCGCTGCTGGCAGGGCCCGCTGCAGTAGTGCGCGAGGCAGCAGCGCGCGCAGTACCACTTGGCCGGCGCGTCGCACCACAGGCAGGTCTCTGCGGCGTAGCGCTGCAGCGTCGGAAGTGACTGCGACGTTACACCGTGTACATGTCCTGCGGGTGCACTCACCGGGCCAGGTTGTGGCAGACGGCCTGGTGACGCTTCACCCAGTCCCGCTGCTGGCAGGGCCCGCTGCAGTAGTGCGCGAGGCAGCAGCGCGCGCAGTACCACTTGGCCTGCGCGCCACACCACAGGCAGGTCTCTGCGGCGTAGCGCTGCAGCGTCGGAAGTGACTGCGACGTTACACCGTGTACATGTCCTGCGGGTGCACTCACCGGGCCAGGTTGTGGCAGACGGCCTGGTGGCGCTTCACCCAGTCCCGCTGCTGGCAGGGCCCGCTGCAGTAGTGCGCGAGGCAGCAGCGCGCGCAGTACCACTTGGCCGGCGCGCCGCACCACAGGCAGGTCTCTGCGGCGTAGCGCTGCAGCGTCGGAAGTGACTGCGACGTTACACCGTGTACATGTCCTGCGGGTGCACTCACCGGGCCAGGTTGTGGCAGACGGCCTGGTGGCGCTTCACCCAGTCCCACTGCTGGCAGGGCCCGCTGCAGTAGTGCGCGAGGCAGCAGCGCGCGCAGTACCACTTGGCCGGCGCGCCGCACCACAGGCAGGTCTCTGCGGCGTAGCGCTGCAGCGTCGGAAGTGACTGCGACGTTACACCATATACATACGAGTTGCCTGCCCTCCCTAGCTTATATACATCGATATACAATGATTGCAGGTCACTAACAAAATGTCATCGCTCAAGTGGCCACGTTTGAATAGAATATAATAAGTAATAGATTTTTATTCAAACAAACTTTTACGAGTGTTTTTCAAACGTCAAAATTATTTACCACTGGTTTAGAATACCGCGAAGAACCAGTAAAACCTCAACCGCTCAGTTGAGATGGAGCTTTACAAGCTGGCCGTAAAATAACCAGGAAAGAGGGTAGTTCACTACTACCGATGACACCTCACCTCAAACTTCAGTCGCTGTACTGAGTTTAGCTGGAGCTTTACAAGCTGGCCGTAAAGTTCCAGCGAAAATAACCAAGAAAGAGGGTAGTTCACTACTACCTATGACACCTCACCTCAAACTTCAGTCGCTGTACTGAGTTTAGCTGGAGCTTTACAAGCTGGCCGTAAAGTTCCAGCGAAAATAACCAAGAAAGAGGGTAGTTCACTACTACCTATGACACCTCACCTCAAACTTCAGTCGCTGTACTGAGTTTAGCTGCAGCTTTACAAGCTGGCCGTAAAGTTCCAGCGAAAATAACCAAGAAAGAGGGTAGTTCACTACTACCTATGACACCTCACCTCAAACTTCAGTCGCTGTACTGAGTTTAGCTGGAGCTTTACAAGCTGGCCGTAAAATTCCAGCGAAAATAACCAAGAAAGAGGGTAGTTCACTACTACCTATGACACCTCACCTCAAACTTCAGTCGCTGTACTGAGTTTAGCTGGAGCTTTACAAGCTGGCCGTAAAGTTCCAGCGAAAATAACCAAGAAAGAGGGTAGCTCACTACTACCTATGACACCTCACCTCAAACTTCAGTCGCTGTACTGAGTTTAGCTGGAGCTTTACAAGCTGGCCGTAAAGTTCCAGCGAAAATAACCAAGAAAGAGGGTAGTTCACTACTGCCTACAACAGCTCGAACCTATGCAACTGGGTCGAAATATCGATGTCTCAAAATCATCGTGATATGTACCCGTTCTTTACATTATAATAAAACTATAGTGTTCCATTTCACTTGTAATTTCTCCCATATGATCATGAGCATCTAATTATTTGCAAAAAAAACAACCAAAAAATCGGTGATCAAGCTTTATTAAAAGTTAAAACATAAAACTAACATGCTAATAAGAAAAACATAACATAATAATAAGCAGGGACAAACAATAAAAACTACACATTACACAATTGAAATAATATGTTGCCATACTAAAATAATACTTACCTACAAAACTAGTGTAAATGATAAAAACATACAAGTGTTCTGAAATCTATACAGCGCACTTTAACTTTGTTTTAATTAATTTTGTAAATTAATTACTAGGAATTCATGTGTTTTTCTCAACTTTTGTAAATGCAAAAACGGCGGGAAAATCGATTTAAAAAAAATTATAAATTATTTAAAATTAGAACGGAATTACATTCCTTAACTACAGTTAAAAACAGAACTAGTAGATGTCATCACAGAATAAAATACATAAATAATAATCGCAAAAACATTAAATTGAATTATTTCATTGAATAAAATTGATTAGAATGGAAATCTCATATAATTAAATTAATCATAATAATTATAACACAAAAATACAATAAAATAAATAAAAAAACAATACCTAATTTAAGATCTGTCAGTTTTCTATAAACAAACCCCAAAGAAGCAGTTAGGTCTATTATTACTAAAACTTTATCAGTTGGTAATAGGGATGATGACTACTAGTCAAATCAGCAACTTTTTTTTGTCAAACGTC
Organism: Maniola jurtina; assembly: GCF_905333055.1. Classification (NCBI taxonomy): domain Eukaryota; kingdom Metazoa; phylum Arthropoda; class Insecta; order Lepidoptera; family Nymphalidae; genus Maniola; species Maniola jurtina. Next base: position 2,297,367 of record NC_060056.1, on the reverse strand, counting down.
AAAACGCTCGCTTAGTAAGGGAGCTTGTATGTCATAAACATTTGCCGTAATTTGACGTACTTTTTTAGTTAAATCGATAATTTATAAAATGGTTAGCAAACTGAAAACTAACAGCGGATGTGGAATTTACGAATTTTGGAAGACCCTCTATTTAATGATTCCTAAGAAATAATTTATTTTTGACACAGGCATCATCCCAATTAATTAACCATAATAATTATAACACAAAAAAAAAAAAAAACAATAAAATCAATTAGTAACACATCGCAACAAAAAACAATAGCTAATTTAGATCTGTCAGTTTTTTATAAACAAAACTTAAAGCAACAGTTAGGAATATTATTACTAAAACTTTCATCAGTTGGTAATTATTACACAAATTAGTTCGAAGTCGGGTAATTTTTTTTCTTCTCTCGTCTGGCTTTACACTGATTAGCCAATGTCAAGTGTGTAGTTATTTACAAGTTAGGAAAACTATATGTATAAGTATGGACTTCGTCTGTGCCGGCGCCCGCCGACATACACGCGACGCCCCTCTAGAGCGCTTCTCAGTTAGTTCCTCGGTCAGTTCCACCACCAATAAACACCAGCGGGACACAAAAACCGGCCACTTCTAACAAAAAAACATTCCAAAAAGTCACAACACGCGCGCCAACAAACGCCACCACAAAGTCCCGGGTAATTTTAGAACAGAAATTTCAACTTCTCTCCCCCTAAAGTTGGATCAAAATCCTTACCTTTAATAACTGAAGCGGACTGTTTGTCTACAAGTACAATAAATTTGCCTCGATTGTACTCGGATTGTTCTTCAACTTTCCACAACTCTGTATTCAACCCAGGATTTTTATCTTCCAGCAAATCGAAAATGATATCCAAGCCATCGTCTGGTAAAATATTTGTGGGTACTTTTAAAATAACCTTGCAATACCCCTGTTCGTTTTCTTCAATGTAATTATAGCTCCTAATCGAATCTCTGTCTGTCGATCGATAATCTGATCCAGTGTAAAAGAAAACTCGGCTTTCTCCATCGTTAAGTTTTAATTCTTCAATGAAAACCTCTTTTTCGGAATCTTTAATTGTATGGTCTGTGATATTCAAATTGTCCTGTGCAACTAAAGCTTGACTGGCATTATTTTTCGTTTCTACTTTCTTATAATTATTATTGTTAGTAAATTGTTTCTTAGTTTTGACTTTGCTTAGTTCTTCTAAACTCTTCTTACCAAGCAACGATTTCAAATGGCCAAGTTTAAATTCTGCAATACTATCACCAATTTTACCGTTAAACTTCGGATCAGTTATGACATGTGCAGATAGTTTATCGATTTGCAAAACTACATCAAGCTTAACACGACTTTTAACCGTACTTATCTTCCTCCAATATTTCGTACGTAACCTCGGATTCTGTGTTTGCAAAATATTTATAACCTCATCGTAGCCCTTATCAGTTTTCACAAACATGCTTATAATGCCAACTGCTCCACGGAATTCTGTAGCTTTTAAATTTCCCTTTAATTTAGTATTCATTGTTGGGATATTCCTTTCTATCCATAATCGTGAAGCCATGTCTTGACAAATGATGAATATGACACCATCGAACAAATAAAAATCGTGAATCTTCGGGATAAATTCGTCATTTCCATTATAGATAGCTTCGAAAATTATGGTCTCAATCGTTTTCTTGATAGAGAAAAACATTGGCTCGTCTATTCGAGTTTCTGGATAGTTATTTGGGCCAACGTATAGTTTAAAATCGTCAGCGATTACTTCGGAGTAGTGGTTGGCTCTTCTTTTAGTTAAAGGAGCGTTCATTATACCAGGTTCTATGGCACAATACATAGCTTTTACAATTTTATCTCTCAATTCCTTCGCCTCCTCGCTTTCCATTTCTTCTTTATGTTCTGTAACATTAGAATCTTCAAAGTTGATTCCAGGTTTCTGTCTGTCGATTATTCTAAAACTAAGTTTCTCACCATCGTAAGTTGGGTCGAAATCTGCACTTTTTAATACAACTAAGGACTCAGGTTCGACGCCAAATTGTCTTTTTTGTTTTCCTGCGACATCCGAATAATGCTTCCAGCAATCTGGTTTCAATTTCGGATATTGTTCTTGAAGCTTGAGCAAAATATCACGAGATGCTACATGAGCGAGCTCTTTTGGCAATTTCATAACTATCCTAGTGTACCTGACTAAATTTCTAACATCTTTAAATATTAGTTTTAACCCCGTATTGGTAACAAATTTAGGCAGAATTTCTCTCAAGTAGTCTATAGTTTCTAAACTATCACAAATGTATATCACAGCTCCGTTCGACAAGTATATGTCCTGGAATTTCGGGATGATCATATTGGAAAATCGCTGCATCTTCATATCTTTGTGCAAATATTCTTTGAACAAATGCTTTAGTCGCCTAATGTGGGTTCCTTCCAACTTATTTTGGGGGTAACCCTCAAGAACTATCGCTATTTTAAGCTCGTTTTCTACGTGCAAGTAGTTCGTACGTCTATAATAAGCGATACCTCTATTGCTATCAATATTTAAGTTACTGTTTCTACCAATAACTAGGTTCTCGCTACTTTCTATAATTGACTCGGTTACGTCTGAAACAGCTGCTATAGAAGTATTAACTTCGTTAAGTTCTACTTCTGGTTTGTTTACTTCATTCTTTTCAATCTCACGTTCCTCACAACTGTTATTATTGGCTTGCAATACATTAACCTGTTCAGTATCTTCTGTTAATGTTAATTTCACATCATTCGACGTATTTTTAACATTCGAGGAACCGAAATACTCATTAACATCCACAACTTTGTCTTCCACTTTTTGATTTCGTGCTGTTTTAATTACTTCTTCGGTACTTTCTTCAAAATTGACATTAATCTTTGAGTTACTTTCTTTTTCGAGCCCATTTTTTTCGTTAACATTTTCAGATTTATTCCTCGGCGTTACTTCAGCGGATCGCAATTCTTCCAACAGTTTAACTCTAGAGGCAACGCTAGACAAATCTTCATCCATATCAGAAAGGAAGCATTCATAATAAATTTCAGTATAACCAGTCAATTCGAACTCCATTTGGTTGTAGTCTATAACATTTTTGAAATTCGGTCCACGTATAATTTCCCCAGACACCCTATCTACCAAAAAAGACGTAATTTCTACATCGTCCACGACTTTTTGGGCGTAAATTTTCCACAAATTAGTTTTCAATGTCGGGTTGAAGTACTGCAAGAGTTTGAATGCGTCGTGAGCGGTTGCCGGCCAACAAGACTTAGGAATCTTTATCACGGCCAAACACAACCTTTTTACTTTCGCTTTAAGCAAAACCAAGTTGTCCAACATGCGTTCCTGCAAGCCGGGAGTTATTCTAACCATCCAATCCCTGCTTTCAACGTCCTTGCATATGCATACAATCGCGCCTCTATTCAAATAATAGTCCAAAAACTGTGGATTTCGCTTCATAAGACCTGCTTTGAGTTGCATATCAATAACACCATTCAGAGAGCGTTGGAATACTTCCATTTGTTTTAACCGCATCTTGGACTTTGGGTAGCCTGACAGTGCGACAACAATTTTCAATTTATCGTCAACAACGTCCATGTAATCAGCATTTCTCAGTACTATAAGTCTGTTTGTTTCATCTGTCTCATCATCGCTGTCAATACAAACTTCGCTATAGTTATAATCGCAGTGAACGTCACTTTTTCTACCTAGCTTAGTAATTCTTTTGCTGGTTACATCTGATTGCTTTGTAACAGTTTCACTTACTTTGCTATAATCTGACTTACTTATGACGGATTTAGTGACCTGCGTCGTCTTGCTGTACCTCGAATACTCGGACTTTTGATCTGTTTTACTCAAATCTACTGACTCTGTAACTGTGCTAATGGATTTTACGTATTTGTCGGGCGACTTGTCATACTTTACAGACTTATCTTTGGCAGTAACACTCCTGTCTTCTGAGCACAGTACGCAAGTGGATGCAGTGGAACTCCCAGAGGTTCGAGGAACGTTCCAAGCGCTCTGGTCACAGGAACATGACTTTAACGCCCTCTGTCGACAAATTGTTCTACTGTTGTCAGTGCTCACGGTTTCGAAGCGTACTCAAACCCATGCAGTACCTCGTAACCCGTATAATGTATAAAGAGCGTATACGTTTTTGTAACTTTTTTGTGATAATGAGATGTGTATTAAAATAAAATTAGGTTAACAAACATTAATGTACTATGTAAAACATTGTCGGGTTTTGGAACACCATTGGTTTACGCTGAAATCGTATAAAGTTAGGGTGCGAGCTCACAAGTTTGGATCCATTCCTGTACTCGGTACATCCAAAGCCTTATGAAAAAGTGTATTTTATGTGTATCAACTACATAAGTACCAAAAACCATGTCTTTATATCAACCAAGACTGTGGAATGGATCCAAACCTGTATAGTCTGAGACCTGAGTATTAAACAGTAAATTCATAATTCACTTAGGATAGAACCTAACAATTTTGTTTTTTTTTTTTTTCAACAAAATGCTCATAATCATCTGGAAGAAAGTTTCTCTATATTTTGGTTTTTAAAAGAACGCCATAGGCAATTTGCATAGGTTAGCAACTAGGCAAGACCGAAAACTCCCAGTAGAATAAGTAGACCTGGCCACATGCAATCCTCTCTAAATTTAATTTAAAATGTAAGATTTTGAAGGCATTTTCAAATAGTAATATGAGTTAAGATTTTCTTTAAGCGGAATTTACATTACGAAATTAGTGGCATGAAATTAGTGTCACGACATTAATTTTTTTTTTTCACTATCAAATGCATGTAAACGTTTACACGTGCAATTGATACTGAAATTGATGTTGTGACACTATTCATAATGTAAATCCCGCTTTAATCACCTATTCTTAAATTGGACAATATAATCTTCCCAGCAAATAACTACACTAAAGTATCCCACAAACAGGTTTAACTAAGATTTTAGTTGTTTGCGTGATCTATTGTTTTTTTTAAAAAAAAGAATATTAGCCATGCTAATCATGACTAATACCACCCTTTCCCCTCCAATTAAGCGTAAAGCTTGTGCCAGGAGTGAGTACGACAATAGTGCAACGGGTGGAGTTTGAACCGCCGACTTTTCGGAATTCAGTCCGCTCCTCAACCTTTGAGCTATCGAGGCTCTTTTAGACACCTTACAACCTGTTTTGTGCACCTTTCATGAAAAAACATGAACTCACCGAATCCCCAGCAGCCGAGCTGAATGTGGTATCCGGGTCAGTTCTGTGAAAGAAAAATGTATATAGAAAGAAAGAATATTAAAATAAAAAAACCGGCCAAGTGTGAGTCAGACTAGCGCACTGGGGGTTCCGTACTCGCGTATTATTTTCGACATTTTGCACGATAAATCAAAAAATATTATGCATAAAAGTAAATAAAAATCTGTTTTAGAATGTACAGGTAAAGCCCTTTCATATGATACCCCATTTGGTACAGTTATCTTACTTTGAAAATTGAAGAGATAGGACAGGCGGACAGACGGACGGATGGACAGACGGACGGACGGATGGACAGACGGACGGACAGACAGACAGACAGACAACAAAGCGATCCTAATAAGGGTTCCCTTTTTCATAAAAATAAAATTTTTCTTCCAGGTGTAATGTAGGAATTGAAATCTTCATAAACCATTATTAAACTTACCTATTATGATAATTAATTATTAAAGTTCCGATTCGCTGTCTGTATAATAGTAAAATAGTAATTAATATACATGTGACGATTGAATAAGAAACTCAAAATCAAAGCATTTTCAAAATTGTCAATGTAAGATAATGTAATCACACTAATATTATAAAGGAGAAAGTTTGTATGTATGTGTGTATGTTTGTTACTGCTTCACGCAAAAACTACTGGACGGATTGGGCTGTGGAGATAGATTATACCCTGGATTAGCACATAGGCTACTTTTTATCTCGGAAAATCAAAGAGTTCCCACGGGAATTTTAAAAGCCTACATCCACGCGAACGAAGTCGCGGGCATCAGCTAGTGGTTGATATAATTGATTTTTTAGATTTGAATAGTATCCTTCGCTCGGTCGGGAAGCCATCGGGCCTAATCTCTCTCCAGTAGTCTCGGATTCCTATTCCATCAGGCTATGAGAGTGAGGGAACAGAGAGTGCACGGTGTTTGGCAATACACTTGTGCACTATAATATCTCCCACGTAGTTGCCTAATTGGGTTAGGAACAGGGGCGGATCTACTTAAAGGCTTTTTGGGCTGCAGCCCAGGGCCCCGCGAATACAGAGGGCCCCCAACCGAACTGAAACCAATAGTAAAAATTATCTAGAATTAATAAAAACCAATCATAAGGTTGGCAACACTACGATCATCAACCCGTGTTTTAAACAGAAAACAGTTTCTTGTCAAAATGGCAATTAGTCTTCAATTAGTTGAGTAATTAGGTAGGGCCCCTAAGCAGTATTAGCCCAGGGCCCCACAAATTCAAGATCCGTCCCTGGTTGGGAAGATTATATTATTACTAGCTTATTCCCTTGACTTTGTCCATGTGGATAACTCAACTTTCAAACTTCTATTTGACCCCCTTAGGAGTTGAATTTTCTTCTTCCTTGATTGGTGGCTTATTGTAGTGCCAACCCAGCACAGTGCACTTCGCCAATGTCGTTGAATTTTCTAAAATCCTTTCTTAGCGGATGTCTACATCATAATAGCTATCTGCATGCCAAAGGAGGTTGGTGAATTTGGAAATCATTTAATTTTAATAACATTTTTCAGAGTATTTTTCTGTGTAAGCCTGATACTTTTAGAAGGTGGGGATCAAAAATGTAATTATTCACAAGCACACATTATAAATAACTGTTACATGGTAATACAAGTGAATATCTTTTTTCTCCCAACTTAATTTATAAATAATAAATACACTTTATTTGCACAACCACAAGAAGGATTACATTAAAGAATACAAAACACAGACAGAGGGAAGATACAAAAGGCGGCCTTATCGCTAATTAGCGATCTCTACCAGGCAACCTTAAAGATTGGAAAGTATAAGGAAAATTAGACTGCAGGTGGTGTGTAATATACTAATAAACATACATTCAAATAACTGATACATACTAATACATAAACCACTATTACATGTATTAAAATATAATATTTATAATACCAATAAAATAGACTAATATTTTATTTGATAGACTTTGACGAAGTTTTTTGTTAGACTGGTTTACTAGACAAGCATGAGAAATTTGATTCCTGAACGTGGGCTTGAGGCTCACGGTTCTGATAGTTTGGGTCTGAAACTCTATAGAATTCGTCAATCTCCTTTCAGCTCAATCCGTTCAGTAGAGATCAGTCAGTCAGTAAACTTTTCCTTTTATATATTTGGATTGGCGATATGACTAATAAAATTTGTATTACTATAAGTAAATAATGCAATAGTTACCTGTCATGTACGTTGCGCACTTGGATCCTGCCATCAGGCAGAATGCAGCGACTGGCAATAGGTTTTGGTGCAGTCTGAAACAATATAAAACATCTTCAAACAAAAAAAAACTCTCTGATCAACAGTAGCTTGCCTCCCTGTAATCGAAATATGCAACTTTTTATCCCGGAAAATCAAACAGCTCCCGCGGGATCTATGAAAATCTAAATCCACACAGACAAAGTCGCGGGCATCCTCTAATCACACTAATATTATAAAGGCGAAAGTGTGTATGTGTGTGTATGTGTGTGTGTGTGTGTATGTTTGTTACTCCTTCACGCTAAAACTACTGGACGGATTGGGCTGAAATTTAGAATGGAGATAGATTATACTCTGGATTAGCACATAGGCTACTTTTTATCCTGGAAAATCAAAGAGTTCCCACGGGATTTTTAAAAAAACTACATCCACGCGAACGAAGTCGCGGGCATCAGCTAGTAAAAAATAATAATAATGTTGATTCAGAGTTTCCTCACACTGGATAACTCTGAGCCTCAATAGCTCAACCGGTAAAGGAGTGGACTGAAAACCGACAGGTCAACGGTTCAAACCCCGTCTGTTGCACTATTGTCGTACCTACTCCTAGCACAAGCCTGACGCTTAGTTGGAGAGGAAAGGGGAATATTAGTCATTTAACATGGCTAATATTCTTTATTATAAAAAAAAAACTCTGTCGTCAAGCTGTTTATCAATTTGACAATGATGCTTGTACTCACAGTCTTCTTCTTGTAAAGCAGCAAGGCCTCTTGGCACTGCAGCTTTTCCTCTTGGCACTGCAGCTTTTCCTCTTGCAGCTTGAGGTAGTTCATCTTAAGCTGCAGCTGCTGGTACTCAAAATCTTTGTCCTGCTCCGAAACCAGCCCTTGCTCAAAGCCAATCTGGAATTAGCAAGAAACAGTTAAAAATTATTTCGCTATAATCCGCCAACAGAAAAATCTGTATGGTCAAACATGCAGTTACAAGCTAAGCACCGCTTACCTCCCCAACCAAGCAATAAAGCCAAGTTCCCAAGCAAGCACTGCCACCACCACTCGCATGCACCACCACACAAGATTTTTAGTAGAGAGTAGTGGAGAGTAATAGAGAACTTGGCTTTATTGCTTGGTTGGGGAGGTAAGCGGTGCTTAGCTTGTAACTGCATGTTTGACCATACAGATTTTTTCTGTTGGCGGATTATAGCAAAATAATTTTTAACTGTTTCTTGCTAAACATGAACTTCCGCAAAGTAACGCCTGATTCTATCCAATACAATCTGGAATTGTTTACAATAACATTTACGAGTTAGTGGTGCTAAGTTTGTTACATATTCCAAGGAATACATGGTGAAATCACTTGGGCAGTGAATAAGCTTCGAAGGCTATGCCAGTAGGTCATGAGTTCAGCGCACCGTCATCAAGATCACCTCGTCGTCACGCGTGCATTCTACCATTTGGGACTGATCTACATTTGATGTTAGTTATGGTATAAAAGTGGAAATGGGCTGGTCATGTTATTCGACTCACAGATAAAAGATGGACAAAGACGATGACTGAATGGCGTGGCCCAGTTGGGAAACGAAAGAGAGGTAGACCTGTAGAAAGCTGGGAAAATGAAATTAAAGAAACGGGAGGTATAAACTGGAAAAGAAAGGCTCTAGACAGGAAGACCTGGAAAAATCTGGAGGAGGCCTTTACTCAATGAGAGGTCCTTAAAATTAAAATGAAAATTATTTTTTTGTCAACCAATTCTTTGTTTAGAAATTTATTAAGGATGAATATAAGGCTTTTTTATTTTTTATTTTGTATTTATGGTATAAAAACTAGGTGAGAGATGTGAAGGGGGGCATTCTGTCGTCACACCTCGACGCAGTTTCTAGTTAGGTTAGGTTAGATTGGCTTTAGGTCCTCATAATGTAAGAGTCTGTATCTAACATTGATCCAGACGTTAGGTGAGGTAAAATTGTAGGAATCTTAGAATAAATTTAGTTAAAACCCATCTTCGTTTCCTTCAAACATCCTTCTGGCTGCCGAATATGTAACTAGTTAGTAATGAAAGATCAAATATTTGATTCCCAGCATCCAGGTTCTGGTATGGATTCGTTTGGTTTTAAGTAAACTAAGGAAAACTACCAAGGTCACTGACATAGCCCAAACTATTAGCAAGCTGAAGTGGCAGTGGGCAGGCCATGCCCGTCGTAGAGGCGATGGCCGTTGGAGCCGGAAAGTCCTTGAGTGGAGACCGCGTTTAAGCAAGCGTAGTGTAGGACGCCCTCCAGCACGATGGACCGACGATATAAAGCGGAAGGCGGGAACTGGCTGGATGAGGAAGGCTGAGGACCAGGTGTGGTGGCGCTCTTTAGGGAAGGCCTATGTCCAACAGTGGACGCCCACAGGCTGATGATGATGATGAAGGAAACTACCACATAGTGAGTTATATGACAAAGAGGAAGTGAGCAGAGTCTTACCGCGTTATCTTCATCTTGAAAAGATACGTCAAAGTTACCACCATTGGCACAGTGATCTAGCTTCCTGCAACAAGGAATAATTGGTCAAATACTAGTCAGATCCACACACAAAGGGTTCTGTACCATTGTATAACAAATAACATGTAAACATGTAATAAAATGTGTGATCTGTATATGCATGTCTTTTAAACAAGTGTACATTAAAAATTTATAACACCCCCGACATGTGAAGGTTACAGTAACTAGAAAAAAGCTGATAACTTTCAAATGACTGAACCGATTTTCTTGGATGATAGCTAAGAACACTCTCGATCAAGCCACCTTTCAAACAAAAAAAAAACTAAATTAAAATCGGTTCATTCGTTTAGGCGCTACGATGCCACAGACAGATACACAGATACACATGTCAAACTTATAACACCCCTTTTTTTGGGCCGAGGGTTAAAAAATGAATTAGCCATTTGAAACATGCCTAACATTCTCTTTTCCCCTCCAACTAAGCGTAAAGCTTGTGCTAGGGGTGGGTACGACAATAGTGCAACGGGAAGGGTTTGAACCGCAGACCTTTTGGATTTCAGTCTGCTCCTATAACCCTTGATCTATTGAGGGTTTGTGTGCGCAATAAAGAATTCTAAATAAAAGTAACAGTTTAATTTGAAAATTATTATTATTTGTTGATAAAGTTGCAAAAGAAATACACATTCTAGGAAAATTTCATCTCTCTGCCTATTATGGTTCACAAGATACAGCCTGCTGACAGACAGATGGACAAACAGACGGCAGAGGCTTTATAATAAGGTAACCTTGGCACCCTTCAGGTATGGAACCCTAAAAATACGCTAAAAATACTCTACTAAACTACTAAAACTAATTAAATTAAAAATGAAGTCTGACAGTTTCAGCTATGACTGTTCCAGTGTCTGTTAGTCTGTTCGTCAGCGGCCTGTATCTCATGAATACATCTACGCATCTATATATCTCTATATAGATGAATATATATCTACGCAGAGAGCTGAAGTTTTCACAGAATATGTATTTGCCGCTATAACAACAAATAACAAAATTGTGTTACATATCTTGTTCGATAGTACAGAACACTTCTTGTATGTGAGTCCAACTCACAATTGACCAGTTCATTAATTATTATGGTTTATAAACATTTATTTTAAATGTGAAACCCTAATCCCTACTTTTGGGTAAGGTCTGACGAAATCACAAACACAATCTTTATGATAAATTATTATACTTTTATTTCATATTTAAATTTATTAACTTTTACATTTGTGTCAAATAAATGTTGTTCCTCTTACGTTAGTATATTTCCGAATGTCGTCGTTTTAAAACCACTCTTACAGGTAACCTCTCCACGTTTATTAGCCACTCCCCTTTTTATCTTATCGTTATCGGCCAATCCAAATTGTACAATGAATAAACTTAGTGACTAATATACAAATCATCAAGCTCGTTTAACAAATCATCTAAGTAATAAAGATGTTTTCATCTTATATATTGATTACAAATATTATCCTTTATTATGCTACAATTCATCAACTAAAAACTATAAGAATTTTATATACAGTACGTTTATCGATCAGATGTTGAACAACTTCAGCCAATCAATGACGCCTTCTAATATGATGTTATGATTTGTTATGATTTGAGTGGCGCCAACTATCTAATCAGTAACTTCTATACGTTTATAGATAATTAAGATGGGCCAAGCTTACAGCTCGGCCATCCTGTTTTAAGCGAGTCTCATCGCTTTTAAAAAAAAAAAATTAAAACTTAAGTAACATGTAAACTTCACAACCAAAATGACAAAGACTTAGTTCAACAAAACAAAAAAAAATTAAGATAGTAATTAATTAAATTAATATTCTTGCTAACCTTAACTAGAAGGAATATACAGTTTTATTGATACATTGGTATTGATTATGATTGCAACTTAATTTTAGAGCACTCGCAGCAACCCTTTCCATCCGATATAATTAGAAAATAGCAGATAAACTCAATTCAATTCCAAACTATTTACCCTCGCAACTTTACCTGCCAGTCTACAGTAGCACTCAAATTTAGCCTTTAATCTAAAATTCATTTTTCTGTTCTCTTCCGCTAATATTAAAATAAAAAGATGCAGACACTCTAAATTTATAAATAATTTTTCAAAAATCATAAAGATATCAAAAATTGCGAGACCAGTAGCAACTAAAGGAGGCCTCCATTTAATCAAAGAAGGTAGGTACATGCATAAAGTCCGAAGTATCAATTATAACTCACAAGCCAATATTTTACAGGAACACTCAATAGAGATTTGGGGATGAGCATGTAAAACTAATTACTAAAAACTACTTTAAAGGGTTTCAAGTATCTCAAAATAAATTGTTAAAAGTTCTGTTCCAACTAGACTCTCCTTCCCACTAAAGAATTATATAAGAAAACTGATGAACTATATTATATAAGTCAATTATACAAATTCAAAATATGTCTATTTGTTAGGAAAATACTATTAAAGTCCGTACATACACGCATCACTTTAAAGCTAAATCTCATAAATATGGTACACAAAACGAACATACCTATTATGCTACAATTACATAAAGCTAGGACTAATTATGGTATGTAAACTACCTAGCTCTACTACATAATGTACTTGCCGAAACTCATACTGGAGGAAAAATCTTTTACAAAGTTTAAAGTTTAATCAAACAGTGTCAAACACCATAGATATCTTAGCTAGATGTAGGTATAGTTTGTTAACGAATATAACGTGTTTTGACTTTTTATATTATTGTATAGTCACCATACCTTTAAAGATTATGTTTTCTTCTATATTTATATTTAGAATCGGGAGCGATTCTTAATATGAATATGTGTAAGTGAACTTCTTGTCCTTTTGATAAAATAAACTCTCTAAACTTAAAGTTAATCGCCGCCAGTTCTCAATTTAAATCACAAAACATTTTCATACACTTTCAACGCAATAGTTTTACGCACATATTTTCTTCTTCCCTTCTTATTGGAAAATCGCGGATTCCGAGCCTTGGCGCGTCTCTCTTCTACCGGGATACATATATGATTGTCCTTATTTCCCTCCAGATCCAAATTTTTAATGACCCTTATCCTAGGGTCTTTTCCCTCCAGATCCAAATTTTTAATGACCCTTATCCTAGGGTCCACCTCCTTCCTCCTATAGGACTTTTTGTCCATAGCCCGTAACCTCGGGGCTTTTCCATCCTTTCCTTCCTTGGGACTTTGTGTCCCTGACCCATACCTAGTTTTGGGTCATCCTTTCCCTCATTTGTTCATTTCCAACATCCTTGGATCCTGCAAACATAAAACACTTTGAGTAGACCGTTCATTTAATTTTGTTTCATAAGCATCCATCATAATACAATCCGACCTAAGAGAAGTAATTTTACTTGGTAACCTAGAAAACCTATTATCATTATTATAATTTAGTTTTCTCCAGTTCCGTACCCCTCGAAGGGTGCCTACGAGACCCTATTTTCTAAACCTCTGCTCTCCGTCCGTCTGTCCGTCTGCACGTGCGTCACGGCCCGAACCGCGAACGGCGTATCGTGAACCGTGATAGATAGAGAGTTGAAAGGAACGTGATTACGGATGTATGAAAATCCTATGCCTGGTTGCTTCCAATTCAAACTTTTTCTTTTAATGCAGATTACGCTTCCCATATTTCTTACAATTACCTATTGTTTTTTTTTCTAGCAAAATCCACATTCTGAAGTACTAATGGACAATGTTAAACAAACGCCAGGGTACAGTAGTTGCGTCACTTGTGCCTCTTAACCATATAATATCTACATGCAAAAAGAATCTTTGATTTATAATTTCACATGATACTTATATATTTTATTTTAGCCATAATATGCACCATATGGCGTACTTTGTCGTTTCGAGTAACATAAGCAGAACTACCAAATTCGACCCTGGGAACGACACAGTCGCGACTCGCCGCCGAATGATACCTATTAGTTTATCATTAATTCCTTTTCATAGAGAAAAGCGATATCAACATAATAGCAGGAAAAAAATGAAATAAATATTCCGTTCGATACATCTCTATTCTCTACGACATCAAAATCTCTATCACAAGCTGATCGATCATAAAGATTAGAAGAAAGTAGGTACCTTATACATTATTTTATATGTTAACCGTAATGACCCGCATCTGTTCGATTTCCCTTTATTCGTTTCGTAAAAGATTCATCCTCGTACGTCCATCATCATCATCATCGTCATCTACATCGTCATCATCATAAGGTCACTGTTGAACATAAACCTTCCCTAGTAAGCACCACACGTACTGTCCTCAGCCTTCCTCATTCAACCCCTGGTTCCTATTGATACAAACCACTAAACCCCCCCCCATCAAACGTGTACCTATCTACATCCATCCATCATACCCAAATGCCGTGCTGGTTGATGTGATGAGCGACAAAGTGTTAACCTCTTCAATACGTCATGGAACTGTAGGAATAGCCATGGAAGACCTCCAAACCGAACGTTGATATTTTGTGTAAGTGGTCCCACGAGTCAAAAAAAATATTCTTGTCCATAAAGGAACAAGCCACGATATAGATTCTTCTATCGGAACTTAAATATTCCAATCACTGCATGTATTCCAACTAATCAGTTTGCTACTGTATATTTGAAGTTGATAATAAATAAAAATGTTAGCTTAATTAAATTCCTATGATAATTCGATTTTTGGTGCATCAACCAGCTTCACCTATTATGTAAAATTAAATATATATATTTTTTTTTAAATTACCGGCTGTACATTTTAAACTAACCTAAGCAAAATATACTTTCTTACTAATAACTTAATCTTAAAAATTTTCAAGAGGATCCTTCCGCCTCAAATTAACTCAATGATAAAAATGAACAGGAAACTTTAAATGTTGTAAAATCCAGCCAATGCTTCGTACCTTGCCTTATTAATCCAATAGGTACTTCTTTGGATTTTGTCAAAACAAAATACTTTTACTTGTTGAGTGTATAATAAATAAATAATGTAATAAATCAATTAACTGTTAAAGCTAATAACTTTTACAGAAAGCGAACCTCATGATATCTCTTATGAGTTTTAAGCGTAAAATTACCACGCCGAAAACAAAACATGAGCTGACAGTATTCTTATTTGATATACGTAATCCAGTAATACTATATCTATCTACATAATTCGTAAATATGTATGTATAGTTTGTAAGTTACTATTTCACTTTATGCTGTTTCAATGCTTTAAGTTATTATTTTTATCTTTGTCTCATTCTATTTTTAAACTTACTATTTCGCTATAATATTTACAAGTAACCTCATCGAAGACTACACGGTCTTCTGATAACCCAACAAGCATTTATCCAACAGCTATCGCTTTCACCCGAACGGAGGTTCCCTGAAATATACTGAGATAACAATACCTAGTCGACACATGGATGTACAAGAGCGGCAACAAGCTATGACCTCCTCTAGTCATAACTATATCTTTATGATTGTAACATTTCAAACAGTGAAAGTATGTATAAACGATTTCGTCCATAGGACATGCGCTCTAAAGAATGTTAATATAATTATCAGCAACTAAAAGCTTGAAGAAACTAATAGGTACAACTTGTCTTTGAAGTATGAAAATATGCACATTTATCAAGTATACCAGTCCATCAAACATTAAAGTACGCATTTATAAAATGATAACTCACTTATTAATCAAGATAACTACCTGTTTATCAAACCTACCCTACCAAATATAAATAACTACTCACCAAATGTAATACTTTATAACTTAAGTAAAAATATGAAACAAATGTGCATCAACCACATACATACACTCTTCAAATTCATCCATTTATCAAAATGTTATATAACATAACCATTCACCAAATCCATTATATACTTAGTTCATTAAATCGTTTAGTCAAACTTTACTCCACTTGCCACGATTGCAAATTTTCCAAAATAATCAGCCGCAAACATTGCAGCTCATCTCACTTGATAATGCATCCCTCCCTCAGAAAAACAGGCATTAGGAATGTCTTTCCAAGACGCGCGAGAGACAGCCACCGTGGCTTTTCGCGAGATTTAATCCAAATTGAACTAATGCCTAAATAAATGATTTAATTAGAGGGCGATTGCTTTTGCAACCTCTAACCGTCCAATCAAACACCGAAAGTATTCAATAATCCGAGACGTAAATAAAAACCCGTCAGAACACCGTATTTATAAAAACAGAGACAAGAAAAAGATTCCTCCTCGCAATAGATCGCGTGACATCCAACAAGTGAATTATCGACTTTATTACACAACTTATCCTCAACATGTTTTACATCATTTCCTACAATTGAAATCTTTCTATTTTAAATACCCTAACTACAACTTCATAATCCAACCAAAAATCAAACTAGATTTATCCCTCGGTCCCACATCTTTAATGCTTTTTTTTTTCTGTTTGGGTAACTAAAACAAAAAAAAAATATATACTCATGTTATAAAACGTTGTCAAAGCTTTCCTGAACGCGCTAAATAAGCAAAAACATAAAATCAGGCGAAATGCCAGACCAGCCGAAAACCCTTCAATGCTTAATCATCCTAAAAAAAAAATTATGATCAATATTCATATTATTATCATGAGATACTACCGGCGCTCCTAAGCGAAATTTATAAGGCACCGCATTTCGATTTTATCAAATAGACTGATCAATTTCGAGAGCACAACAAACGTGGTTTCCTGAGAGTTTTGTTAACTAAATGCATATCGAAACTGAACTATCGCGAAGCGAGTCAAGCGAGCGTGAATTTTTTTTAAAATATATTTCTGGGATAATGTCATGCCACAAACGCGAGCGTAGTGCAAAGATATTTGCCTAAAATTTCTTGCGTACAACAAAGAAAATAGTATTTTGGTAGTAGGTACTTATTATCGCGCCCTGCCCTAAGGGCAGTACTGTAGGTATATTACCATTAAAAAAAAACTTACTCTAATTTTAATAGAACATTTGCCAGGAATTTAACCCGCCAAGCGATGTTATTCCAATAAAAACAAAATCATATTGCATTTAAATGCGGCAGTACACAGTTAATTGCGTGAATACAGGTAAAAAAAAAACCCCGCTGCCCATATACTATACCTACCTACTACTCGTAGTACTCAAATTATTGTGCCAGTATTAAAAGTAAATTAGCTGTTATCTAGCGTGGTAGACTACGGCCTAAACCCTTCTCATTCTGTGAGGAGACACTTGTTGCTCAGTAGTGGGCCGGCCATGGGTTGTTCATGGTGAGCTGTTATCAGCAAAGTTATGTTTGAAACTCAAACATTACGCGTTTCAAGTGGTAAAAATAGATAAATGAAAACATTTCTCCTCACTTTTGTAAAAAAAAACACTTATTTATGCACCCCGTATTTAAAACTATCTGACTACCTACCTACCATAATTTTAAATTTAGTTAAAGAATAACCAGATAAGATAAACCTACTTTTACACCCATTTTAGGATTTATATTTCTCAAAATGCTCAATTTATTAACCCTGGTCACTATTACTTTATTACAACGGATCACCTTCATTTTTATCAATTAACATTTTATATCCCCAATCACTCAGTAACCATTACAAGTAGAGGCGGATTATTTCACTGGCAGGCGTAAAACGAAAAGCTATTTCATGTAACTTTTTCTACCTTATCCCAAAGCGGTTTACAAAAAATAATAATTTCACAAAACAACATTCAAGATGCCCAATGAGTGCTGTGTGATAATATCGCGTCACTGTGTGCTAGAAAAAGGAAAACATCTATCTATACAATGAATGCAGCAAACGATTGAACCTAAATCCAGAAATTCACCTTCCGTAAAACAAAACCACTAGGTATGTGAAAATAAATCCCTATCGTAACTCTTAACCAAACTAATTCGGCACACGATTACAAGTGTGAAGATTGAAATACCACGTTCCGTGAGATATTCACCTGTGAAATCATTTAATGAGAAATAAAACCCCGGCAGGACATAGTAGATACATCCTGAAAACTATTTAAAAGTAACAATAACGCCCATCATTAAGTAAACCACACTTTTTATATTGTTTAACACTATGTTCACTATCTATTCCATTGTACCCACGATACAGGATAACCTAGTGCGGGTACCACCACACAGACACAGGAAAATTGTACAAGACTGTATTTTGTAAATAAACATTTTTCATTTTTCATTGTAAAATAAGCCTTCTAAATACCTCAATGTTATTTAAACCACAATTTGAAGGTCGATCGCATTTGTATAACCAATATACAAGATGAATTATAAACATGTGGGTAATTCTAGGTATCATAACGTTATATAATTTCCATTCCAACTCGGAGCAAAGCTTTTTAACAAAATGATAACTAAATGTAGAACAAACAAAACGAAAACCCACACAAATAAAAATAAAAAAAAAAATTACCATTAATAGCTATCAATAAAAATAAAATCATGGAAAGATCCTACCCGTTTATCCAGAAATCCTTTGATGCCATGACTAGGTACTTTGATATATTGAGGCCCAAATATTGGCCTTGTGCTCCAAAATGTCTGTGGTCTACTAGACCTCCACTTCTTTCTCGTTCCTCTGTATATTTCCACTTGTTTCTCTGAGTCGTGAGCGTGACAAGAAAATATTATATTTTCTTGATGTCCCTCTTCTGACCTTTTGGGTAAGGTCTGACGAAATCACAAACACAATCTTTATGATAAATTATTATACTTTTATTTCATATTTAAATTTATTAACTTTTACATTTGTGTCAAATAAATGTTGTTCCTCTTACGTTAGTATATTTCCGAATGTCGTCGTTTTAAAACCACTCTTACAGGTAACCTCTCCACGTTTATTAGCCACTCCCCTTTTTATCTTATCGTTATCGGCCAATCCAAATTGTACAATGAATAAACTTAGTGACTAATATACAAATCATCAAGCTCGTTTAACAAATCATCTAAGTAATAAAGATGTTTTCATCTTATATATTGATTACAAATATTATCCTTTATTATGCTACAATTCATCAACTAAAAACTATAAGAATTTTATATACAGTACGTTTATCGATCAGATGTTGAACAACTTCAGCCAATCAATGACGCCTTCTAATATGATGTTATGATTTGTTATGATTTGAGTGGCGCCAACTATCTAATCAGTAACTTCTATACGTTTATAGATAATTAAGATGGGCCAAGCTTACACTACTAATATTATAAATGCGAAAGTGTGTATGTTTGTTGGTTTGTTCTACAATCTCAGAGAAATCAACATTTTTGCTTGGATCATGGGTGTACCTCGCTTCAAGGCCTAAAGAACCAACCAAACAACCATAGGCTACCATGAACAGTTCCCAAAGGATTATAGACAAACCTAAATCCGTGCGGACAAAGTTGTGGGCATATACTTGTCCATACTAATGTTATAAATGCGAAAGTGTGTCTGTCTGTCTGTCTGCTACGTTTTCAGGGCCCAACCACTGAACCGATTTTAATGAAATTTGGTACAGACTTGGGATACATCCCGGGGAAGGACACGGGCTACTTTTTATCCCGGAAAATTGAAGAGTTCTTACGGGATTTAAAAAAAATCGAAATCAAAGCGGGCGAAGCCGCGGGCACCCTCTAGTAAATAATATGTTTAGGTGTTCAAATTGCACTGTTTGGTTTATACTCTAAATTTAGTATTGTATAAAATAAACAAGTCACTAGTTACATTGTATTATTTTATCAGTAACTAGCTGATACCCGCGACTTCGTTCGCGTGGATGTAGGTTTTTTAATATTCCCGTGGGAACTCTTTGATTTTCCGGGATAAAAAGTAGCCTATGTGCTAATCCAGGGTATAATCTATCTCCATTCTAAATTTCAGCCCAATCCGTCCAGTAGTTTTTGCGTGAAGGAGTAACAAACATACACACACACAGATACAAACTTTCTCCTTTATAATATTAGTGTGATAGTGTGATGTGATCACTTCATAGAATAGAATCAAATAAAGTCGCAATACAAGTTTTGCATAATTCACTTTCGAATAAATGCGAATTTCAATGGAATTTTCGCCATCATCCAGAACATTTTACGAGGAAGGCGATATGAAATTCACATTTAGTTTCTAGAAGATAAGCGTAGGGCAGGTCAGCCTATGGAAGAAAAGTACCCTTATTTTTCGTAACAAACCGTCATAATTTCACAACACAGTAGTTCACTAATTCACCGATTTTACATCGTTGTTAACGTGGTATTTAACGAAAATACGATCTTCTAAAACAAATATTGTCTATTTACCAAAAACACTAAGCAAAAACATTGAAAAATCCTCAAAAATCCAAGTTTGAAAAGATCGAACTTACTCCTTGGTGGAAGTTGTCATCGACGAAATATACTTGTTTAACAGCATGACGCCGCAAGTCAATGAAACTAAATCGATAAACACTTTCCAATTAACCGAAAAACCGCACAATTTCCAGACTCCAGTACAAATTTATATTATTTAGAGAAAATCTTCAACAAGATATCGAAAACGTGCACTGGCAGACATTTAAAATTCAAAGAATAGCAAAAATTTAACTCTTCAACAGGGTTGCCAACCAAAAAAAAAGATTCCTCGTACATGTGTAGCTGAAAATCTCGTATATTGACTTTCAAACCTCGTACATTAAAATTTATTAAGGGCCAATATACCCCTGAGAATTACCGATAATTTTGCTTGACGGGTTTTCAGCCTTAATATGAAAATAATCGTTCGAAACTTTACAGATAGATTATTTAGTGAATTCTCGTAAATTAAAAATATATGGAAACAAATAAAATTACAGTTTTATTATCATCGTGAAATCTGCAACACATGAAATTAATAATATCAATAAGTAATGAGTTGTTAAAAATAATTCAGGAAGGAGATTTCACAGGTTTTGACTAAGACCATTCATATGATGCGGATTAAATATTCTTTGGTAGTGAATCGAATTAATTATCTTGTCACAGCATAAATAATGATAACTTTATCATTTGCATGACTCTGTAAAATGAAGTACCTATACTATTGAAATTAACTTGCAAACATAACTACAGATGGCGATATAACAGTATTCAATACTGATGTTAAAGAAGGATGCTCATTATGAAATAATAATGAATCAATAGATGTCAGGCTAATATCGCTGAAACAAAAATATCTTTTTTGGTTGGATCGGAGCTTCCCAATATCGTGTTATTTTTTATACTCTACTCACTACTACATAATCCATTAAAAAAAATCGCATGGCCATAATGTTATCAAAATCTCGTACATAATTGTACGAGGTTGATAGCGTCCTCGTACCTCGTACGGAAGACCACAAATCTCGTATTTGTACGAGGAACCTCGTACGGTTGGCAACCCTGCTCTTCAAGCGCTTAGCTTAATGCAGAATGTAACATATACCAAAAACCCCGTGATTTTGTGGCAAAGTTTTTGAAGCGCTGTAAGCGATGTCCGGATCAAATTAGCGATAATATGATTGGATAACATTTGACACATAAACCTCAAGTGAACCTCAAATGCTGGACTTCGTCTGTGATGGCGTTTGCTGGCGCGCGTGCTGTGCTTGTTTGGAGTGTTTTTTTTTGTTAAGAGTGGCTGGTTTTTGTGTTAGTCGGTGTTTTTTGGTGGTGGAACTGACTGGGAAGCGCTCTAAAGCGGCGCCGCGCGTATGTCGGCGGGCGCCGGCGCAGACGGAGTCCATACTTGTATAAATTCAATAACTTGAAAATATCACAAACTTGACATTGGCTAATCAGAGTAAAGCCAGATTTAAAGAAAAAAAAAACCTCAAATGCTTAAAAAATTGGACACTGCAAAAAAATGATTTTAATTGGTAATGGGTAACTTTAGAAACGTAAATATACGTGAACCGAAACGTTTCAATTAAAATTGTGCAAAAAATAGGTCAAGTGCGAGTCCGACTAGCACAGAAAGAGTTCTGTACTATCGTACTATAAATAATTCTTTTGGATTTTTTTTAAATTTCATGGCGGCAATTTTGAAATTTTTAGTATTTTTTAACCCCCGACCCAAAAAGAGGGGTGTTATAAGTTTGACGTGTGTATCTGTGTATCTGTCTGTGGCATCGTAGCGCCTAAACAAATGAACCGATTTTAATTTACTTTTTTTTGTTTGAAAGGTGGCTTGATCGAGAGTGTTCTTAGCTATAATCCAAAAAAATTGGTTCAGCCGTTTAAGAGTTATCAGCTCTTTTCTAGTTTTCTTGTAGAAAAGAAGGTTAGATAACCGTTAGGTTCATAATATTGTGTCAATTGACAAATGTCAAGCTGTCAAGATGGACGTTGCCTAAATACATAATTATTTATTTGAAAATGATGTTTTGGAAAACTCAGATACTTTAGATCGTAGGCGCGGAATAGTCCAAGAAAATCAGTTCAGCCGTTTGAAAGTTATCAGGTATTTTCGGTCTTTTCTAGTTACTGTAACCTTCACTTGTCGGGGGTGTTATAAATTTTTAATTTACACTTGTTACTATAGTATAGCGGCAATAGAAACACATTCTGTGAAAATTTCAGGTCTCTTATTATGGTTTACGAAATACAGTCCGCTGACAGACGGACGGACAGCGGAGTCTTAATAATAGGCAGTTGGCACTCTTCGGGCACGCAACCGTACGAATTAAGCTACAAGTGTAAATTAAAAATTTATAACACCCCCGACGATCCAAAGTATTTGAGTTTTCCAAAACATCATTTTCAAATAAATAATTATGTATTTAGGCAACGTCCATCTTGACAGCTTGACATTTGTCTATTGACATAATATTATGAACCTAACGGTTATCTAACCTTCTTTTCTACAAGAAAACTAGAAAAGAGCTGATAACTCTTAAACGGCTGAACCAATTTTTTTAGATTATATAGCTAAGAACACTCTCGATCAAGCCACCTTTCAAACAAAAAAAAACTAAATTAAAATCGGTTCATTCGTTTAGGCGCTACGATGCCACAGACAGATACACAGATACACAGATACACAGATACACACGTCAAACTTATAACACCCCTCTTTTTGGGTCGGGGTTAAAAACGATCCCAGTTAATACTTAATGCATTTCACAAAAGAAGTTAAAACATTTAGTTATTTTATAATGGTAAACTACACATCGTGCATCGGCCCTAACTCCTAATTCCTCAGGTTGCTGGGCTGTTATGGGCATTATCCTACCTTATTACATACTTTCTAGTGATAGATAGATTTTTTTTTCTCTCTCGTCTGGCTTTACACTGATTAGCCAATGTCAAGTTTGTAGTTATTCACAAATTAGGGAAACTATATGTATAAGTGTAGACTTCGTCTGTGCCGGCGCCCGCCGACATACACGCGGCGCCCCTTTAGAGCGCTTCCCAGTCAGTTCCACCACCAATAAACACCAGCAGAACACAAAAACCGGCCACTTCTAACAAAAAAAAAACACTCCAAAAAGTCACAACACGCGCGCCAGCAAACGCCACCACAGACGAAGTCCTGATAGATAGATATACTTATAGATAAATGAGTAAAGTTGGAAAGAGTTGCTCTAAAGAGTTTTTTGACCACATTCCACCCTCCTTTTTCTACAACCGCACCCCTCGCCACCGTAAGCAATTTCACCCTCACCACTTGGGTGCCTGGTGCACATCGACCGCCCGTTATGCCAGATCCTTTTTCGACGCACGTGGAAACTGCGGCATCAACTGCCGACGGTGTTCCCATTAGATCACAACATGGGGTTATTCAAGGGGCGGACCAACAAATTCCTGGAAGGCCGGCAACACATTGGTTCCTATGGTGCTGCAAATGTTCATGGGCGACGGTAATCATTTAACATCAGGTGACCAGCCTGCTGTTAAATGATTACGACTGACTGACAACCTTAAGAATATATCGTCGTCTTAGAGTGAAAACCTCGGGAATGCATTTTTGCTCATTTTATTGCGTTTCTAGCAAGAAAACCTCGCAACGCACATCCTAATCTGACTAATTTGTTCATTCGATACTCGTAACGCCATCTAGACATTATGAGAAACTCGTAAATACTCGCTTCTGTTAGTTACAGCACGCAGTTTTTTCTTCCTCCTGAAAAGTTACTTCTTTTACACTTACGAGGTTTTCACTCTAAGCCGTCGATATCGGGAATTGAGTGGGTGAGGAAGGCAGAGGATCGTGTGTGGTGGCGCGCTCTTGGGAAGGCCTATGTCCAGCAGTGGACGCAAACAGGCTGATCGATTGACCAGCCTGCTCGTTTGCTTGCTATTTTTTTGAAAAGTACTCACAGGCTGGTACGTTCCCGGCTGCTCACGCTGTCGTTGTCGTTACGGTACGCGTACGAGCTATTGTCGTTCCGGTAGCCACCTGTTTCCGCTCCGTAGTTGTTGTTTTTGTTGTTGTTGTATCTTTTCTCTCTAGGCTGCGACTGCCGAGAGTCGTTTTTCTGTTTTGGACAAAGTTTTTATGATTTTACTTAGAAAGGCTGAGATCTATAGAATGCACTTTGACTTTGCTCAGACTTAACAGGGCACTCTCTGTCACTAACTCCATACAATCGTAGTTCCAATTTCATTTGAATATTAAGCAACCAAAGTCCATGAAATTTTGCAGACATATTCTAGAAACTAATATCTATGCCCGTGGTGTTTTAGATTTTTCTAAAAATATGTAGTTTCAAAATTACAGGAGCTCAAAATTTGTATGGGAATTAAGACCGCGTAACTTTAAACCGAACGTTGTAACAGAAATCTGGAAAACCACAGGCATAGATATTAGTTTCTAGTATATGTCTGCAAAATTTCATGGACTTTGGTTGCTTAATATTCAAATGAAATTGGAACTACATTTGTACAGAGCTAGTAACGGAGAGACCCCTCTTAAGGCACTGTTAAAAAGAGACAGCGTTATACGACTGGCATAAATCTGTCTCGTTTTAACTGAAACCTATGTCTAAGCAAAGTCAAAGTCATAGTCAATTCTATAGATTTCAACTTTAGTTTAGGGCGAAACACTAGTAATTTACCTTATGCGCTATGTGTATATTCAAATTAAGAGGGTCGGTCCTGTTAAGCTTCATCATCGCCAGCTTTGCTTCACTAAAACAAAAAAATATAAGATTTTAAAAATGCAACAGTAGTGCTATCCTGTTCAAAATATTTTCTGTGGAAAGGGACAGCTAATTTTTAAACGTAAGCACATCTCCATAATATTATATAATACGAAAGTATGTCTGCCTGTCTATCACCTAATTTTTTATGATCCACTAGCCGATGCCCGCGACTTCGCCCGCGTGGATTTAGGTTTTTCGAAATCCCGTGGGAACTCTTTGATTTTCAGGGATAAAAAGTAGCCTATGTGCTAATCCAGGATATTATCTATCTCCATTCCAAATTTCAGCCAAATCCGTCCCATAGTTTTTACGTGAAGGAGTAACAAACATATACACACACACACACACACACACACACACACACACACACATACAAACCTTCGCCTATAAAATATTAGTGTGATACATTTAACAGATTTTGACAAAAGGTTTTTTGTTCCAGAAACCCAATATATACTGGATATTACAGGATATTATCTATCCCCAGTCCTCAGTCAAATCCGTCTAGTACCTAGTTTTTGCGTGAAGGAGTAACAAACATACACACACACACACATACTTTCACCTTTATAATATTAGTGTGAAGTGTGATTTATTTCAGTACACTCATGTCCGCCTCTTTAGTAAGAGAAAGGAGTAGAAGGTTCTGCCTTACCTGGGCGACTCGTAAGATACTAGACCGTATCTCTTCTGAGGATCCTTGCTGAGGTGGACCTGCACCAGGTTACCGTACGCAGCGAACGCATTGCGTAGACCCTCTTCGTTTATAGCTTTGGGTATGTTCGTGATGTATAGCTTGCAGTGGTCGAGCTGCACGCCGCCGCTGTTGGCAAAAAGTAAAGTGTAAATTAAAAATTTATAACACCCCCCACAAGTGAAGGCTACAGTAACTAGAAAAGAGCTGATAACTTTCAAACGGCTGAACCGATTTTCTTGGATTATAGCTAAGAACACTCTCGATCAAGCCATCTTTCAAACAAAAAAAATAAATTAAAATCAGTTCATTAGTTTAGGAGCTATGATGCCACAGACAGATACACCATCCATACTTAATTTAATAAATGCGAAAGTGTGTCTGTCTGTCTGCTACGTTTTCACGGCCCAACCGCTGAACCGATTTTAATGAAATTTGGGACAGACATGGGATATATCCCAGGGATACATAGGCTACTTTTCATCCCGGAAAATCAAAGAGTTCCTACGGGATTTTAAAAACCCGAAATCCACGCGGGCGAAGCCGCGGGCATTCCCTAGTTTATAATGATATTAAGTGTAGATAGCTTACCTAACTTCATCGTCAGGGTACTGAGCGTCGTATGTGTTGTCGTAATCCTCTTTCATAGGGTCCCAATCCTGGGGCATGCTGTGGCGACCCCGTGACGTCATCTCTGCACAAACGAACAGTTCCTTGAATGAATGAATGAATGAATATACAATTCTTTGCAATTAGGCATTGTAAGGTCTACATCTCCTGAGGATGCTCCGGTGTCGGGGCGAAACGTGCGTCGAGTGGTGTTGGGACTTGTGTGGTGCTGCGTGGTGGTGGTGCGTGCAGCTTGCTTGGTGGCTGGCTTTTCCTACATGTTTATCAGTGGGAGGGCGGGCGTTTAGCATGTCGCATGCTGCATGTTGCACCATACATATTTCTTTGGTTTGGCGGATTATAGCAAATTAAGCTTTTGGTTCCTTGTATATCATGGACTTCCGAAAAATAACGCCTGCTTCTATAATACATTTGAATGAATATACTTTTATTGTACACCATAAAATTAGTAGGTACAGAAAAATCACATACAAAGGACAGCAAAATATAGGCAGGTACAATTTGGCGGCCTTAACGCTACCTAGCGATCTCTTCCAGGTAACCAAATATTTCTTTTGTACTGGACATCGATTTATTACCAAAGAACTGATTTACAACAGTTAAAACCGTAAAAAACCCGGCCAAATGCGAGTCGGACTCGCGTACCGAGGGTTCCGTACTCGGGTATTTTTTCCGACATTTTGCACGATAAATCAAAAACTATTACGCATAAAATTAAATAAAAATCAGTTTTAGAATGTAAAGGTGAAGCCCTTTCATATGATTCCCCGTTTGGTATAGTTATCTTACTCTGATTATTGAAAATATCTACTAATTATTTCTTCATGAACACTTTTTTTTTTTTGATATAATCACAAATTCACGGTTTTCGGATGTTTTTCTTTACTTGTGCTATAAGACCTACGTACCTGCCAAATTTCATGATTCTAGGTCAAACGGAAGTACCCTATAGGTTTTCTTGACAGACACGATGAACAGACAGACAGACAACAAAGTGATTCTATAAGGGTTCAGTTTTTCCTTTTCAGGTACGGAACCCTAAAAAAAATGCGTACCTAATGCCTTACGCTACGCAAATACATCTCTTATTTACAAAAATACGCACTGATGTTTTACTAGTCATCAGCAAGGATACAAGCTAACACTCCTTTACTATTTCTATATTTATTTTAAATTCCGTGATCACTACTCTATTTCGTGCGTTTCACTTAGTGCTTAGCTAAGACTGAAATCTGCCTGGAAAGGTCTAGGCTTATTACGCAAAATCTAGACATACGCATGCGCGAAATAGACGATCGATTAAGCCCCAGTAGGGGTTTGGAATTTTATACTTTCTAAATTTCTGGTCTGATCTGGTGTGAGGCTTCGGCCGTGGTTAGTTACCACCCCATCGGCAAAGCCGTGCCGCCAAGCGATTTAGCGTTCCGGTACGATGCCGGGTAGAAACTAAAGGGGTATGGGTTTAATAAAAACTGCCCATGGTTAGCCCATTTCCATCTTATACTGCATCATCACTTACCACCTGGTGATGTTGCAGTCAAGGGCTAACTTGTATCTGAATGATAATAAAAAAACTCCATGTAAGACACACTGCATATTATACAGTGAATACTCCCACCATAACTTGATTAAAGATTAATAAATAACCTAATCGCATGTACACAACTGGCTAGACAAACCATTCATCATTGCCAAAGTTTTACATAGATTAGACTTTTGTCTAGATTCAAATAACAATTTACAGAGTTTAGTTTTAATCATTCTTTTTCATCTTTTTTGAAAATGATGCCTTTTCGAGTTCATTAACTTATCAATGCAGTCTCCTACCGAGTGTTGACACAAAAGAACACTTAGCCGGTTTTTTTTTAGGACAGCCTATGCCACTTATTGGAAGACTCAACCACTTTTTGGAAATTCTAGCATCTCTTTGTATATTTTATTTCATACAAAAGTAGGTATAATAATATCTGACAAATCTATAAAATAAACTTAAATCTAAATGAAAACTAAAAAAAATATTAAATCTAAAACCTCATCGAGACCACCCCAGCAAGGCTTTGCACCCAAGATGCTGGCAGCATTACCTCTTTGGATGGTCAAACTAATTCTTTGCCCAAGGCTCTCGAGTTCTTGGTTGACTCGATAACCCTTTTCGAAATGGGTTTGGGTAACTTTGTATGGAGCAGTGGTGCCTTTTTTTTTTGTTGCGGCCACTGATGGTATTTGTGTTATTTTATAGTGCTACTTTAAACATTGTAATGATAGTAAATAATGTTGCTCTAAGTGACATCGGGGCTGAGATATTTGAATTTGAAAAATTAAACTTGAAGCATGAAACCCGATTTCAAATGCACTTTCTAACTGAATAATATCTTTAAATATGTAGATATGACAATGCATAGGATGTATAAAGATAAAATGACCTTATTTTGAGCTAAAAAAAACCCCCACTTGATGGAGAAACGAGCCACAGGGAGCCACTGGATTCGGTTGGCGCAAGCCCGTAACGTGTGGAAGTCCCTACAAGAAACTTATATGAAGCAGTGACCTCTATTGGTTGATAATGATGATGATGATGAGAGTATGTAGTCCCTATGATCTCCAGGTTATATACCTAAACAAAGTAAATTCTTCTCTGCGCGACCGTAGGTAGACGAACCCTGCGCTGTGATTGGCTATGAAACGCGATGCGCCTCCATTTGTATTTTGGGAGAAGTTCTATGGACAGTCCTAAACCACTACACAAAAGCCGGTTGAAGATTTGGCTAGAGATCCCAGAGCCAAATTGACTCGACGCTACACCGAAGATGTCCCGGACGTCAGCCTATATGAGATTAGTATGGCTCTCAAGCAACTCAAGAACAACAAGGCACCAGGTGTTGATGGAATCACAGCAGAACTCCTGAAAACAGATGGAAAACCATTACATAGGTCTTCCAGCGCTTGTATACCTAGTCCTGCCATCCACGAGGGCATAACGCCAGAGGCATGGCACAGAAGCGTAATGGTTCTGTTCTTTAAAAAGGGAGATACTACCTTGTTAAAGAATTAAAGACCCATATCCCTGCTGAGCCATGTCTACAAGTTGTTCTCGAAAGTTATCACGAATCGTCTCGCTCGTAGGTTTCCAGCCTCCCGAACAAGCCGTATTCCGAATAGGCTTCAGTACCATAGATCACACCCACACCGTTACGGCAGGTTATACAGAATACCGGAAGAGGATATCGAACCATAACCTAGAGGCATCCTGTGTTTTGGCTCTGACCCCACCATGGGAACTGGACGCTATGACACTGGCTTGTGTGTACCAGAGTAGGGTGGATGCCCTTCGACTGGTGGAACACCCGTGCGACGGAAGTAGATGGGTGGCAGCTATTAGCGCAGATCGAGTTCCTTTTCCATTGGCAGAGGAGGCTCGAGTCACCCACAGCCGGTCACAAGACGATTGAGGCTATCCGTTCTACCCTCGCGGAGTGGATGAAGAGGAAGCACGGACCACTCACGTTTCACCTTGTACAGGTTCTTACGAGGTTCGGGTGCTTTGGGAAATACCTGGGCAAGGTGGTGTGAAGAGAGCCAAGAGAGGATTGTCACCATCGTGGTAGTGCTTCAGACACGGCACAGTATACGCTGTCTGAGTGCCCGGCATAAGCGGAGCCGCACCAATCGCTGGTGGAAATTATGGGGCAAGACGTCGTGGCCAAATCCATGGTGGACAGTGAGAGGGCTTGAAAACCGATGGTCTCCTACAGCGAGGAAGTAATGACGCAGAAGGAGGCAGTAGAGAGGTTGAGAGTGGAAGCCAAAAACTCTCATCCCATGCACCGCAGGAGAATCGGGCGCAGGCAAGCAGCGCATGACCGTCGCTTGTACCCTTGAATAAGATCTCTAGGTAATAGGCACGGAGAGTGTTACTCGTGGAAGAGTATGTCTTTGAGTTGGAAGGCAAGCCTTTGTTCCCGGCGAGCTTTAAACTGTGCGTTAGGGATCCCTTTTAGTGCCAGAGCGAGGCCTGCTTTGGCGGGTGCCGTTAGCTAGGTTGCAGTTGAATACATGCGTGTCCCTATGCCCAGCAACAACGGACGAGATGGAAAACCGTGGGGTTTTAGTCGATAAGCGTCCGAAATAACCACTCTTACCTCTCCGAGCGCAGTATTATCCATGAGGATTTTCCTATGTAAGAAAAGGTTATACAGAAGACTGAAGATCATAATCGACCACTTTGCTTACCGTTTGCGGACTATGAGAAAGCCTTCGATTCAGTGGAAACTAAGGCTGTATTGAGGTTGCCACAGAGATGTCCGATCGGCTACTAATATATCCAAGTGCTGAAGTGCTTGCACGAATAGGCCACCATTATATCAGTTCGTATACCAGACTACGAGGCTTATCCAATTGCAACAGGGAGAAGTAATCTTCCCGAAGCTCTTTTTCGCTTCTTTGGAAGAAGTCTTTAAGCTTCTGGGTTGGAACAGGCTTGACATTGACAAAATGACATTAATGACCTCAGCAGAATTTCTCAACATTTGGGTCTAAAAATAAACGTGAGGAGGACGAAAATCACGTCCAATGCTCTTGTCTCGTCCAGTAATTGTTACGAGCTCTGCAAATTGTAGATAAGTATGTATACCTAGGACGAACAATCGCGCTATGTATGTCAAGGCTGGAGAAAGAGTTTGCTAAACATGTTGTGAAGCTGAAGTGGGGGTCCCAACTTCCCAAGATGCGACCTCCGGCGTCGGAGTACCTTCTCCCCCCCCCCCCCCCCCCCCCCCCCCAACCCCGCCACTAAGTGGACAGACGACATCAAACAAGTCATAGGGAGCCTCTGGATTCGGGTGGCGCATAACCGTGGCGCGTGGAAGTCCTAACAAGAGACCAATGTCCAGCAGTGGGCGTCTATCGGTTGATAATGATGATGATGATGATGCATTTTGGTGTGGGCATTGCTTGTGAGTTAAAAAAAAGCATTTTTTACTACTTTTAATGCGAACAATTACAAAAAGACATTGGGTGTAATCAATGGAATTTAACATATTGAAGATGGAATATCTCTGCCCCGATTTGATTTAGCCATATGTATTATATTACATTTTTTGTTTGTTTTTTGCCGCTCTGTCATAAAGTACCAGTTTTATCGGTGGCCGCAATCCTAAAAAAAGGCACCAATTTTACCCAAACCCCTTTCTCAAAAAGAGCTCAAGCCGCTGGCCCTAAGGTCTATTTGTTTATTTAACCCCTCTTGATTTTCAAAATTTCACTCAAATGATTGAGTCAGTTAATAGTTAAGAATAGTTTTTCTAACAGTCAAGAACTTAGCCTTGGTGAACTCATGTCTACTCATGTACAAATTACGAAAAACTTTCTCTGGATCTGGACTTTAAGTGCCAGAAGCGTCATGTTCATGGAAGTGGTAAATAACCTCAGAAATGAGCAATACGACGCCGAAAGCGAGCGCATGTTAAAAGCCAAATAACTATCTATTTTCTGTTCTTACAGCTTTTTCCACATGGGGAGGAATTTATATTCAAAGAATGAAATCGGATTGATCTGGGATAATATAAATATAACATTGCTTTGTAAGAAACGAATTATATCAAGGTCAATTTGCCCAAAACTCGTTTACCCAACATTTTTTGTTCTGTAATTTAAATTGTGCCGGTTCCGTTTGTTCTTTGTTCTTTGTATGCTCCACATGCTATGTCAAAATACCAATCTGTTTTTGATGAAAAACTAATAGTTTATTAGGGGAGTAATTTAACAAATATGTTTGTAAAATAATAATTTTTACTTACCGATAAAATTATAATACCTAAAAGCCTGAAGCCTCTAAAAACAATTTAAAACGCCGTAAACAAAATAAAAGGTAACAAATAATGGAAACCCAGCACCAGCGTTTTTTTTCTAAAAAAATTTTTTTTTTACAGCATACATGGCATACAGCGTTCAATGTTACCATGCCAAAAATGTTAGGTAGGCTAGGTCTACACGAGTGACGAAATATGAACTAAATCGATACAATATCGATTCAATTCGTATATCATGATGACCTTTTAGATATCCATATTGAATATGTATTAAGTAGTATATACATGTTTTATATTCTACCTATTACCAAGCTTATTCAACAGCATAATATTACATATGACATGAGTAAACGTAGCATATTCAATAAGATAGATCGGCGACATTAAAAAGCTTGTTGGGAAACTAGGTTGAATGAAGAAGACTGAGAACTAAGTGTAGCCCACCGACCTAATTATCTAATAAATCGATGGTGTAGTCATTGGTGAATGGTGACAAAACGTCATGTGCTACGGTACCAGAATCCAAATAGCGTGAGCGTTCCTATGTTCACATTCTATTTCCACATGACGATGGTCACGATTATATATTGTATATAAATAGTATGGATTGCGCTAAAGAGGATATGCGTATACAAGGGGTAGATGACACGTTGATGGATGACAGAAGAGAATGGAAGAGGAAGATATGTTGTGCCTACCCTACGTAGTTAGCATGGGATAAGGGCTGGAAGAAGACAGTATCGATAAGATCAGCCCTAAATCTCATTTAGGCTCCGCCCATACGCCATTTTTATGATCCCGGAAGCTTCAAATATTTGATATTTCACATGCTTCTCCTATATGTACATAATCAAAGCACGATACAGTGCGTTCAAAGAGTAGTTAGTTATCTAAAGTAACGCTTCCTTCGTTTCTTTATATTTTTCATTGTAGCAACACAAACAAAATCACAATTTGACAACAATCACAAATAGAGTTTTTGACATTGACAGATTGACATAACCTATCGTCCGAGAAGTTTTAGCCAGTGCAAGTTTTACTAAAAAAAAGTGTTTTAAATCGGTCTAGAATCATGAAGAATGGATGATTTCGTGAAGAACGTCCCTTCTTACCAATTGGACCAAGAAATATTGGACGGTAGGTGTTTTAAATGTAGTTTTAGGAATGAAATTCGAGACACCCCAGTTCTCAGAATCAACAGGTATGACGCAAAAATACTTGTTAAGTTTTTGATTTTATTTTGTGTTTGTTTGTGTTCGTGTTCCCCGGTAACTATTACTTGGACGGTATTTTATGGAGTATCATGATACTTAATTGCATCGTTTCGTAATGTGTATGTTGCGAAACAAGTGCCCTATTTCGACTACCTATGTTATTTATACATGTAAGTAGTTGTTGGTATTATACCTACTTTCAATTTATAATTTTAAATCAATAGCAGAGTACCTTAGTATAAAGTTTTCCATTCTGGAAATATTTTTGTAAAAATTGTTATTGAAATCATCATTAATCAATGAAATTTTTGATATTAAAACCTTTTATTTATTATTTTATAACCACTTGCCTGATACTTTTTTGAGGAAAATATCTCCTCTTCATTCTATATCCAGTGGGAATTTATGGAAATCCTGTATTATTCCTTGTCTGTTATAAAGGGAATTTCTGTGCAAAATTTCAGCATTCTAGGCTGGACGTTTTGTGAGTCAGTCAGTAAATGAGTCAGGAGTTTTTTTTTTGTATGTATTGATTATAAGTTATATAACTCATAGGGAAGTTATAGGCATGAAAACTCCAACATAATTGTCTTCATTACATATTTATTTTGTCAGAGACATGAACAATAGAATGAATGCGGGATGGATGAAACAGTGACAGGTCTCAGGTGTTATACGAGGCCTGAAAATGCCCCTTAAACTTAAGAGGAATATTTCCAAAACCGTAGTTAGGCCTGTCACATTGTATGGTGCAAAATGTTCAGTGGTAAAAGGGATGGACGAAAGAGGAGTAGATGTGACCGAAATGCAAATGTTGGGATGGAGGTGTGGTGTGACAAGAATAGATAAGACAAGGAATGAATATATAAGGGGAAGTTTGAAAGTTGCGCCAGTGGTAGAAAAGTTGAGAGGTAATAGGCTGGAATGGTATTTACATTATAGTGCAGAGGTAAGAAAGGAACTTCGTCTGCGATGGCGTTTGCTGGCGTGCGTGCTGTGCTTGTTTGGAGTGTTTTTTTTGTTAAGAGTGGCTGGTTTTTGTGTTAGTTGGTGTTTTTTGGTGGTGGAACTGACTGGGAAGCGCTCTAAAGGGGCGCCGCGCGTATGTCGGCGGGCGCCAGCGCAGACGGAGTCCATACTTGTATAAATTCAATAACTTGAAAATATCACAAACTTGACATTGGCTAATCAGAGTAAAGCCAGATTAAAGAAAAAAAAAAAAGAGGTAAGAAAGTCATATAAGAGTTAAATATGCATGTGAAAGGAAAAAAGAGGATAGGATGACCAAAGACAAGTGTAAATTAAAAATTTATAACACTCCCGACAAGTGAAGGTTACAGTAACTAGAAAAGAGCTGATAACTTTCAAATGGCTGAACCGATTTTCTTGGATTATAGCTAAGAACACTCTCGATCAAGCCACCTTTCAAACAAAAAAAAAACAAAAAAATTAAAATTGGTTCATTAGTTTAGAAACTACATTGCCACGGACAGATACACAAGATACACACGTCAAACTTATAACACCCCTCTTTTTGGGTCAGGGGTTAAAAAGATATATTTATTTTATCTGGTGAGAGTAGGGTTTCATATATTCCAACCTTTTACTGTTTTTTTTTTATTCAAATGTTAACCAATCAAACTATGAAACTGTGTAGACATATTCTAGAAATAATTACTTGTGATTTTCCAGATTTCTGCAAAATTTTGAGTGCACTAAGGTTGAAATCTATAGAGCGCACTTTGACTTTACTCAGACTTAAGTTTCAGTTAAAATGAGACAGACTTATGCCAGCGGTATAGCACTGTCTCGTTTTAACAGTGTCTCAAGTCTGAGAAAAGCCTATAGATCTCAGTCTGACAGCTTCTCTTAGCTATTTTTTATTTCAGCGCGTGGCATAGGCATGACAGTTGAGGAGGTAGCAGGGCTACCAACATGCAAATACACACAGCGAGTCCACGAACTGAATCTTGGTGAAGACGACCTCGCCTTCTTGAAGATGCTGCGGAGACGGATTAAAAATAGAGTGAGTATTCATAGGCAGCTGAGGAGATGTCTTCATCATCGTCATCGTCAAGATCAATTCACCATCGGCTCACTACTGAGCACAGCTCTTCTCTCAGAATGAGAATGGTTTGGCGATAGACTACCAGGCTGATCAGTGCGAATTGGTAGACCAGATTTTTTATTTATTTTCATCCTTACTAATATTATTAATGCGAAAGTGTGTCTGTCTGTCTGTCTGTCTGCTACGTTTTCACGGCCCCACCACAACCGATTTTAATGAAATTTGGTACAGACTTGGAATACATCCCGGGGAAGCACATAGGCTACTTTTTATCCCGGAAAATTGAAGAGTTCCTATGGGATTGAAAAAACCGAAATCCACGCGGGCAAAGCCGCGGGCATCCTCTAGTGTATAATAGTTTTTAATTTATCATAAACTATCCATACTACATACTACAATATTATAAATGCGAAAGTGTGTCTGTCACACCTTTCCACGGCCCAACGGTTTATCCGATTTTGATGAAATTTTGTACAGAGTTAGCTTACATCCCGGGTACGGACATAGGCTACTTTTTATCCCAGAAAATCAAAGAGTTCCCACGCGATTTAAAAAAACGAAGTCGCGGGCATCATCTAGTGGTGCATAAAAATAAATCACGGAACCCTCGGTGCGCGAGTCTGACTCTCACTTGGCCGGTTTTTGTTAATCAAGTGCATACGGGTTGCGCGAATGTGCGAAGCTATATGATTGCCGGCCACACAATTCGCGATATCGCAAATCATATGCATAATGCCTATTATAGTGGAGTCGCACCATTACTACGGGTCAATAGGGTCAATATGGGAATCGGGGTATTAGGTGGGGTGGACGCCCCAATCACCCGCACGGCGCCCGCGCTATCCTACACTGGGTTAGCACGGGGACTGTGCGAGGCGTCTCCACTCCGATTGCCATCTCGACCTGTCGCGTACTATAGATGTCCACCCATATCTATACTAATATTATAAATGCGAAAGTGTGTCTGTCTGTCTGTCTGCTACGCTTTCACGGCCCAACCACTGAACCGATTTTGATGAAATTTGGTACAGACATGGGATACATCCCGGGGAAGGACATAGGCTACTTTTTATCCCGAAAAATCAAAGAGTTCCTACGGGATTTTAAAAAACCGTAATCCACGCGGGCGAAGCCGCGGGCATCCTCTAGTAAATAAATAAAATGTTTATTCCAAATTATCTTTTTTTTTATTCACTATAGGCAAGCGCTTGACCACAATCACACCTGATGGAAAGTGATGATGTGGTCTAAGATGGGACGCGTTTACCTAGAAGGTGCCTATTCAGTCTTGAATAGGCACTAAAGATACCCGTCTTGTTGTATACAACATAGGTTTGATCTCGAACAAAAATTGCGTGCTTATTATTGGCGTAAGCATACAATTACTATAACTTAATTATTATTAAGATATCGAACCCGTGGCCCTATAAGTTGGTACGCGTTCTAACCACTAGACGTATGTACCAGCTAACATTCTCACGGATACTGTATCTGCATCGTCACTCGCCACACTGTAACATGAGATGAGAGTGTAACGTAAACCCAGAGGCCAAGACATAACATTGCAGATTTCTCACTTGTGCTATACATTATAGTTTGATTGATGTTTCACCCCAAGCTAATCACACTTTAATATTATAAAGGCGAAAGTTTGTATGTGTGTGTGTGTGTGTGTGTGTGTGTGTATGTTTGTTACTCCTTCACGCTAAAACTACTGGACGGATTGGGCTGAAATTTAGAGTGAAGATTTTTTTTTAACCCCCGACCCAAAAAGAGGGGTGTTATAAGTTTGACGTGTGTATCTGTGTATCTGTGTGTCTGTGTATCTGTCTGTGGCATCGTAGCGCCTAAACGAATGAACCGATTTTAATTTAGTTTTTTTTGTTTGAATGGTGGCTTGATCGAGAGTGTTCTTAGCTATAATCTAAAAAAATTGGTTCAGCCGTTTAAGAGTTATCAGCTCTTTTCTAGTTTTCTTGTAGAAAATAAGGTTAGATAACCGTTAGGTTCATAATATTATGTCAATAGACAAATGTCAAGCTGTCAAGATGGACGTTGCTTAAATACATAATTATTTATTTGAAAATGATGTTTTGGAAAACTCAGATACTTTGGATCGTCGGGGGTGTTATAAATTTTTAATTTACACTTGTTTAAAAAGAATATTACCCATTTTTAATCATGACTAACATTCCCCTTTCCCCTCCAACTAAGCGTAAAGCTTGTGCAAGGAGTGGGTACGACAATTGTGCAACGGCTGGGGTTTGAACCGCCGACCTTTCGGAATTCAGTCCACTCCTATAACCGTTGAGCTATTGAGTCTCTAAAGATAAGAAAAAGATAGATAATATCCTGGATTAGCACATAGGCTACTTTTTATCCCGGAAAATCAAAGAGTTCCCACGGGATTTCGAGAAACCTAAATCCACGCGGACGAAGTGTCTGCTACCTTTTCACGGCCCAACAGTTTAAACGATTCTGACGAATTTTGGTACAGGGTTAGCTTATATCCCGGGGACGGATTCCTAAAAACCCATCCACTTAACCGATTTGTATGAAATTTGGTTACCAAAGTAGCTTGCGTCCCTGTAATTGACATAGGCATATTATCCCGGAAAATCAAACAGTTCCCACGGGATCTTTAAAAAACTAAATCCACGCGGACGAAGTCGCGGGCATCCTCTAGTGAATTATAATTTGAAATAATTTTTTCAATAATATAATTACTTATCTTAAAGTAAAATTAATGTACTTTATTTTATCTTATTAGACTGATTTAAGACTTTCAAAAAGTGTAACATGTATGTCTTCTAGATAAGCGTGTCCCATCTTAGGCCACATCATCACTTTCCAGCAGATGTGATTGTGGTCAAGCGCTTGCCTATAACGAAAAAAAAGTACTTATTGACTTGAATACAATATTTGACTAAGTTTGCAAACTCTATTAAAAAGTCCGCTCATGAAGAGTGTTCTTTGTGTCAAGTGCGAGTGGGCCTCGCACGAGAAGGGCTCCGTACAAGATATAACACTAATTTCATCGCGGCCATTTTGAAATTTTTATTGTTGTTATAGCGGCAATAGAAATACACACTCTGTGAAAATTTCAATTCTCTATCTATTACGGTTTACGAGATACAGTCCGCTGACAGATGGACGGACAGCAGAAACTTATTAGTACCTAGAGTTCCGTTGGCAGCCTTTTGAACCTTAAAAAGGGTGACAGGACGTCATTCAAACCCAGTAGCTAGCTACTGTAGTTATACTATGTACTATATGTACAGTTTACAAAGCTATCATGTGTCGTGGTCAACCACATGGTATAATATGAATAATGAATACCAGCTTTTTTTTTTTTAATAAAGAATATTAGCCATGCTAATCATGACTAATACTCCCCTTTCCCCTCCAATTAAGCGTAAAGCTTGTGCCAGGAGTGGGTACGACAATAGTGCAACAGATGGGGTTTGAACCACCGACCTCTCGGAATTCAGTCCGCTCCTCAACCGTTGAGCTATCGAGGCTTTGATTATCTTTCTTTTATATCTTTGTTGTACTTATTCTTCTCCCTTTAGGTTGTTTGGGTTGTAAAATATCTCTCACTAGCTAACACCCGCGACTTCGTCCGCGTGGATTTAGGTTTTTCGAAATCCCGTGGGAACTCTTTGGTTTTCCGGGATAAAAAGTAGCCTATGTGCTAATCCAGGATATTATCTATCTCCATTCCGAATTTCAGCCAAATCCGTCCAGTAGTTTTTGCGTGAAGGAGTAACAAACATACACACACACATACACACAAACTTTCGCCTTTATATTAATAAGTGTGATAGTGTGATACGTCACAGAAAGTGCGATACCTACTTAATGAAATCAGTTAATATTTCTTTCCAGCTAGCATCACAGAACAGTCGTCGTCGCAGCGTGGAACATTTGCGTCAACTAGCGCGCGAGTTGCGTGCAGTGCGCGCGTGTCGTGCCGACGCGCTGAGCGAGCGCCGCTCCTTAGTCCACACCAGGACACAGCTGCGGAACAGCTTCGCTGCTTTGCGGAGCCATGTCGCTAAGGTAAAGGCTGCTCACTTGTTCGTGTGACTCGAGAAATATAGGGTGTAATCAAAACGCTAGCGAAAACGAAGACAGATGATAGTACTGATGATTACTGATAAGATACAACAAAAAATTACCACATATAATTCGTAATGTATTGCAAATAAAACATCTGACTGACGCTAGAGGTCAACGAACGTTGCGTAAGTAGGTCATTCAGAGTCAATGCCGCGTCGTAAGTGGGACTCGAATTTTGCACGCTATACATTGCAGGTTTGAAAAGTACTAAATCACTAAAATTACTAAATGAGACAATTTATTCATTATGGTTATTGGCTGGGTGGCTTCTAGAAGTTATACAACCCATGCTAATAAAAAAATGCATCTTTAAAACAAATTTAGTTAATCATTTGAATCAATTTTACAAATATTTCCATACATCTCAACATCATCATTATGTAAGATTCCTTCCTAGTAAACTTTTTAATTTGGTTATAAAAATTTAAAAAAAATTACTCTAATGCGTTTTAATAATATTACATTACCGCACTTGTGCTTTAATAAAATATTACCGCATGGTTTTGCAGGTAGCCAACTGCGTGCTAACTGCTAATATTTTTAGTCAGCATGTGTAACATTACAAAAAAAAAACAATTATCATTTTCAGGTTCTCCAAGACCGTTCAGACCCAACAACCATACCGGATATCGAACCGGAAAGACTACACGAATCTCACAACCACAACAAAAACCATAATCAAAACCACATCAAAACCGCCCCACCCAAATCACCGATAGACAGAGAGATAGATAGAAACATATTTGACAGCCAAATAGATAAGAAAATGTTTGATAGTCAAATAGATAAGAATGTATTTGAATGTCGGATAGAGAAGTTGGTTCAACAGAGTGTTAATCATATGTTTAAGGTAAGATTAATTTGTCAATCATTTTATAACGTTATGGGTCATAGCCATTTAAAAAAAAATGTTTAACTCCATAGTCTATCCCTACATGTTCGAAATCCCAGGGACTCGTACGAAGCGATTTGTTTCCTTGTTTCTAATACGCACTGCTAGAATATGGAATGACCTTGTGGCTCCCATTTTCCATGCAAGATTTAATATTGGTGCCTTCAAAAGAATGAAGAGAGGCACCTTCTGGCCAGGCGCGCTCCACCTTAGGCTGCATCATCTTCTATTTGGTATGATTATTACAGTCAAGCGCAAGCCTATATAGTTAAACAAAATCTTATTATTATTTATATAATCTGTCTATAACAGACGAATTAATTTGATATTTTATAGAAACCGAAAAACCGTCAAAGTCATCAGTGAAACTTTTTTGACGATTGAAAAATCGACTATTAATCCATACTAAATTTTAACGAAATTTAGTATAGGGATAGCTTGCATTCTGGGGACATAGGCTACTGTTTGTCCTGGAAAATGACCAGTTTGCACCAGATTTAAGAAAACCTAA
Source organism: Maniola jurtina (assembly GCF_905333055.1). Classification (NCBI taxonomy): domain Eukaryota; kingdom Metazoa; phylum Arthropoda; class Insecta; order Lepidoptera; family Nymphalidae; genus Maniola; species Maniola jurtina. Next base: position 2,256,337 of record NC_060056.1, on the reverse strand, counting down.
ATCTACGTGGAAGACATAGCGGCTATCATCTAGATTCTAGTGTAAACAAATACTCCTACGCATATGAAATAAAACTCTTATTGCTATTTAAAACTTTCGCCTATAGCTTTGGTATTAAAATTGGAACATCAATTGTAATTGTCAACTTTACACACTTGCGTCACAAATAACTGGAATTTACAAATAATTCACCTATGTATTTCAGGAGAAAGAGAAGCGTATCTGCGCCAAGACTGTATTTATCGACAAAGTGGGGGATGTCAAAATGCAAGAGGACCCCGACGGAGTTTTGAACCTGTGCGTCAAGGAGCGGAGGGCCCATGGAAGGAAACAGTTGGCGCCCAGACGGATCGCTTACTATGACGATAGCAATGGTAAGTGTCTCTTCTGCCATTCTAGCACCTGAAGACCCCAACGTCTATCGATTTTTTGGGTTCCGTACCTCAAAAGAAATAACGGAACCCTGATAGGATCACTTTGTTGTCTATCTGTCTGTCTGTCCATCTGATGTGTCTGTCAAACCTGTAGCGTACTTCCCGTTGACCTAGAATCATGAAATTTGGCAGGTACGTAGGTCTTATAGCACAAGTGAAGGAATAAATCCGAAAACCGTGAATTTGTGGTTATATCATTAAAAAAAATTAAAATGTGTTTCAATTTTCAAAGTAAGATAACTATACCAAGTGGGGTATCATATGAAAGAGCTTTACCTGTATTTTCTAAAACAGATTTTTATTTATTTTTATGCATAATAGTTTTTGATTTATCCTGCAAAATGATGGAAAAAATACCGGAGTATGGAACCCTCGGTGCGCGACTCTGATTCGCACTTGGCCGGTTTTTTGGACTATGTGCCCTTCCCATTTCCATTTCAGCTTCGCAACCCGTTGAGCTATGTCGAATGTCGATCACTCTGGTTCTCCTATACTAATATTATAAAGAGGAAACCTTTGTATTTTTGTATGTTTGTATTGAATAGGCTCAAAAACTACTGGACCGATTTCAAAATTTCTTTTACCATTACTTAGAGGGATTCTTCCGAATCCGTATAGGCTAATATTTTATCCCGGAAAATAGATAGGATTTTTTGTGGTAGTGTCCACCCGTGCGAAGCCGGGGCGGGTCGCTAGTATTCAATATATTAATTTCATTTTACTATTCATTTCAGATTGCGTCCTTGACCTTAAAATTAAAAAGGAGGGGCAGTGACACCGGTGGAAAAGACAGACAGACAAAATATGCACTATTTTGATAGCCATTACGTAATACTTGCGTATAGACCAAAAAAGATTTATATGTATATAAAATTAATAAAGAGTCTCTCGCGTAGGTAAAAAAAATATTAAAACATATTTTACAATACATTAAATGATAGTAAAGTGGCTCTAAACCGCTATTAAAACTATAAAGTAGACTTTTACCACCCTTGGGCTGTAAAAATATTACCGCACGGTTAATAAACTGGTAAAATATTTGGGTTTTCAGCCAAAAAGAAAGAAGTACATGTTTCAGAATTTTTGAAAATTCCACCCCCTCACCGATTTTCAAAAAAAATTGCATAAATAAAGCCGGGATGATTCAGCTAGTATGTCAATATGTTACATTCATTTGAATCCTGTTACCTTTATTCCTAGCTGAAAAGAGGTTTTTTTTTATCTACGCCAGATATTTATACTATTACCAGATGATATTCAAAGTCTTTGATTATAATCAAAGTTCAAAGTATTTAAAAAAATGATGAATTATGTATGTATGTGTAAGTATATTAAAGAAAAAAAATATAGTATACAATTTATATCTTAAAAAAACAACAGAAAAAATATTTTAAGGACCGATTTTTCGATCGCCAAATAAACTTACGATTTTTTTTTTGACTAATGAGTTGAATTTTTTCAAATTATACCTACTTATAAAACGTGAAGATGCCATTGTGCTTTTTATTAAAACTAAGTTTTTTTTTAATGTATAAATGGTTAAAAATCATACTCCTTGATAGTAATTTAGGATTTATTATTAAACAATTTAACAAGAACTGTTAGGTTAGTCGCACTATTCAATACTTACTTTTATTATTGTTAACATCTATGAAAAAACTATTCAAAATAAGCGACCAATTTTTGTATAACGCATTCAAACTGAGAAAAGAAAATCATGTCGGCCATATTGGGACTTCCTAGCTATGCCCTATCCACGGAGAGAAGTTAGTGTAGGGCTCTCTCTTTTACGTAAATACAAATGACAAAGACAAAAAAAACAGTGGGCGTTAATCATTTTGAGTGACCAACCAATCACAAACCAACCTATGTTTCTGTAACTCTATTAGAAAACCTATGTTTTCAAAAACTTTCGATATTCAATTCGAAGATAGTTTTGTTTGTGATTGGTTTTATTTATTTATTTCACACACAAACATATACATAAACAGTACAGAAAACACAGAAGAAACTATACATGAGGATGCAAAGGCGGCTTTATTGCTAAAGCAATCTCTTACAAGCAACCTTTGGTTAAGAATTAAATGTCCAGAGCAAGGAATGGTGCACAAAAAAAAAATTATAAACTTATAAAAAGTATCTTTATCACTTGTTCACTCAAAATGGTCAACACCTCACTGTGTTTTCTGTCTTTGTCTTTTGTATGGAATTGCGTGACAGAGAGAGCTTTATACTAATAAAATTCTCTCCATGGATAGGGTATATAAATAAATATATTTTGGTTCACTATTTACTTTTGACATATTTTTGTTTGAAACCGTCCTACAAAATCCATTGTAAATAAATTCGATAAAAATTTCTAACTTATGACGTCACAATATGGCGGCCATAATTTCCCTTTCTTAGTTTGGACGTGTTTGATTTTATCTAGGGTAAAAAAATACAGTTTTCCAATATCGAATATTTATATACATAACTTGTAAAAACTAAGTACCTATAACAGAAAAGAAAATTAAAAAAGCACCAAAATAACTATAAGTCTAATTAATTGTGTATTTTGTTATGTCCATATTATGATTATAATTATATTGTAAGTACCTAGTTATTTGTTAACAATCCGATTTATAATGCGTACATTTTGGGAAAGGACCTGCCATATTTGTTTTGTGTCAAAGGTAAGTCCATAATCTAAGAGATATATCCCATATTTTGGTGAAGATCTGATGAATATCTTCGGAGATGGAGAACAGAACTCCTCAATGGATAAGAGTAAATTGCTCGCGATCAGTGTAATAGCTTAGTAAACAGTAGGGTTTTAACTGGGCATAGCATATTATAGTACAGTGGGGCCACTAAAAAATGTGAAATAAAAAAAAATTGACAATTTTTTATGACACTAAGCAAATATGCTGGGTCTTTTGTCAAAATTTACGCACTATACAGAGTGTTTTTTTTAAACTGGGATTGTATGGGAAATCCAAAACCATAGGAAATACAAGGAAACTATCTCAGGAAACAGTAGGTCTTTTTTACCCGACTGCGGCAAAGCCAAAAAGAAGGGTTATGATTTATTTTAGCAGTCTATGTATGTATGTGGGTATGTATGTTTGTATCCAGAAAATTCAAAAAAAAAAAAATTCAAAATTCAAAATATTTTTATTCAATTAGACTTTTACAAGTTCTTTTGAATCGTCAAAAGTATCTACCACTGGTTCGGAATGCCAGATTCTGTGTGTTCCACTGTAGCGCCTAAACTACTGGGCCGATTTTGATGAATGAGGTGTCAATCGATTCGTCGTAAGGGTCCGGGTGACAGGCTACATTTTATACGAAAAAAATTGACCAAACGGATGTTACATGAAAAAAAGTGGGGTCTCCAAATTTGTACTACAACATTAAAATATACCAAAATATACATTTTTACTATAATATTTCAGCGTTTATTAAGACGATCGCAGTCGGGTTTTAGTTTTCAACTTTATCTTGTCTGTAAAAATAATTTTTTCAGTTTTTTGGCTGTGTGAGATGTCTAAAAAAATAATGTCCCGGTTAAAAAAAAACATCCTGTATACAAAAAAGGTGAGTTTAGAATTGTATTATTCAGTACTTTTAATAAATTGACGTAAATACGCGGATAACCGAGATTATTGTAAGTACTGAATAATATAATTAATCACATAGATATAAGGGAATAAACTTGTAAAACAACTTTATAATGTGATGTTGAGTTTAAATAAATAACTTTAGTTACCTAAACTGAGTATTATTTCAAATTTTACGGTTCCGTAGCTCAAAAGGAAAAACGGAAGCCTTATAGGATCACTTTTTTGTCTCTCTGTCCGTTGTGTCTGTCAAGAAACCTATAGGGTACTTCCCGTTGACCTAGAATCATGAAAGGTAGGTTGGTCTTAAAGCACAAGTACAGGAATAAATCTGAAAACCGCGAATGTGTGGTTACATCATTAAAAAGAAATTAAAATGTGTTTCAATTTTCAAAATAAGTTAACTATACCAAATGGGGTATCATATGAAAGGGCTTTACCTGTACATTCTAAAACAGATTTTTATTTATTTTTATGTATTTATGTTTTTGATTTATCGTGCAAAATATTGGGAAAAATACCCGAGTACGGAACCCTTAGTGCGCGAGTCTGACTTGCAATTGGCCGGGTTTTTCCTTTCAATGATGTTGGGCCGCTATTGTATGCAACTACTCCAAACATATTGAAAACTTTAATAAATACTAAAATAATCGACTGTGACAGACGCGATAAACGGTATGGTTCGGTATGAACGGAATGATTTTGGTACGGAACCCTAATAGAGAGACTATGTCAGAGCCACAGAATTCTGTAAATCAGTTTATTTCCTACTTAGAACATGTATATCGCTGATAATAACTAAGCTATTTCAAAACTTTAATCCACTCAGTGGGTAGTTACATTGTTGAAAATGAAAAGTCTGTGCTATAGTCATGTGTGGAAATAGAATAGTCTCTTGAATAGAAAAAGTGCTTGTTTTTTAACCCCCGACCCAAAAAGGGGTTGTTATAAGTTTGACGTGTGTATCTGTCTGTGGCATCGTAGCTCCTAAAGTAATGAACCGATTTTCATTTAGATTTTTTTTTGTTTGAAAGGTGGTTTGAGATTGTTCTTAGCTATAATCCATGAAAATCAAAAAGTTATCAGCTCTTTTCTAGTTACTGTAACCTTCACTTGTCGGGAGTGTTATAAATTTTTAATTTACCCTTGTTGAATTCTTGAACGAATTTTTGAATTTTGAATTCTACATTCTAATTAGTTTTTGAATAATTTTCATATGTACTGAATAAAATTTTTACTGCCATCTAGTGGTAGCTTTTAATACTATTAATTTGTAGTGTGCATAATAGATGGCGCTGACATGTTTAGGGGCAGCGCCATCTATGATTGAGTAGCTTTACTAAAATAAAAACTTTATTAATAATCATAAATTTAACTATTTATTTATTTAATAAATAAAATGAATTTTAAAAAAGCTTGAGTTTTTAAAAGAAAGTATAATAAAGGTTTCTAAAATTATCTTATGTATTAAAATAAAATTTTATTTATTAAATGGCAACACAGCCATTGTAAAAGCGCCCCCTAGCGTTGCAAACAGAAAACTATCCTTTTGTCTTCTTCAATCCAATATGGCGGTAAACGGTGTATGATAGGTGTATAATGTTTTGAATCGAAAACGAGAAATAAAAACCTCAAAAAAACAATCGAAACCCAACAATTATATGCAATGGATGGTGTTACCGCGTTTATCTCGCATTGAGGAGACACCCAAGTGTAGTGTCAACGCGAATTTGTGTGAACTCCAATGTTATTTTTGTGAGAATTTTTCTTGTGTTATATTTTCGCTACCTAATGCTAATGTGCTCGGCGGTGATATGTGGTGGCAGAACTGGTAGATTTCGCGAGAGATATGTCTACCAATGATAAAGTTACATGTTCGGGAGTGAGTGAAAATACTGGAGTTTCAGCAGACAGTGTGGCTTGCAGTGATGTGAAGGAGAAAAAATGTAACAGAAAAGTCAGTTTTCCACTCGACGATGAGATAGTTACCCAGTACTTCGAGCCCTCAAACCCTTGGCAAGATGGTAGGTCCACACCTTTGGCAAGTACTCAAATAATTTTCAATCATTTCCCTTGTATGAGCAGAGTTATAATAATAAAGTTTTTTACTAAAGGCAAAAGAACCCAGTATACATACATTACAAAATATACAATTGTAAAAAATATAATATAAGTAGAATAAAATAAGCTATAGGTAAATAAAACTTGGAACCTAACTAGGAATAATATTATAGGGAAGAGAGAAGAACAACCAATAATTTTAGTTGGTTAAACAATGGTATTGTCTTTAGCTGTTATTGTTTGTATGTTTTATCCAAAGCTTGAGACTCACAGATTTTTTTTTCGCGTTTTGTTATATTGGTTGTCAGAATATTGTGAATATTTTAACAAAGAATTAAAAAAAATAGTAAAAATTGAAGAAGGCTCATACAGGAAAAAAAAGAACAATAAAACAGTACACAGTTCAGTAAATTCTTATAAGATCTTTGAAAGAAACCTAAAGTGTTTCTATTACAGATAGTTTTTTAACCAGTAGAAACCAAAGGAGTAGGGGTTTAATGAAAATTGCCAGACCCCATCCAGTTTAACCTGCTTCCATCTTAGACTACATCATCACTTACCACCAGGTGTGATTGCAGTCGAGAGCTAACTTGTATCTGAATTTAAAAAAAAAAGATAGCTTGCATCCTGGAAAACGGTCTTAGGCTACTGTTTATGTTTGGAAATCAAACAGTTTCCTTTCCATGGGATTTATAAAAAATTAAAACCAAGTGGACATGAAAGTCACAAGCATTATCTAGTACTAGGTTATGCCCGCAACTTCATCCGCGTGGATTTAGGTTTATCGTAATCCCGTGGGAACTCTTTGATTTTCCGGGATAAAAAGCAGTCTATGTGCTAATCCAGGGTATAATCTATCTCCATTCCAAAGTTCAGCCAAATCTATCCAGTAGTTTTTGTGTGAAGGAGTAACAAACACACACACACACAAACTTTCGCCTTTATAATATTAGTGTGAAGTGTGATAGTGTGATGCATATATTCTCAACCAGTGGTGTTATAATCACCCCACCTGTATGTAGGTGCAGAAAACGGTAACAGATTCGTTCTCATAATTGGCAGAGATTCAAAATAGTGATGATAACAAGAATTAGTAGGAGAAATTAATATTAACAAGCCTTTAATTTATGATATGTAAATTTACAGGGATTTCCATGTATTGATCATTTTGAGTTTTATAAAAATTTGATACTTAAATGATACTTTAAAAGAATCTTAAAAACATTATTTTAGTCCATTTGACTATTCAGTAAACAGTGCGTCTCTAATAAAAAAAACCGGCCAAGTGCGAGTCAGACTCGCACACCTAGGGTTCTGTAGTTAGGTATTTTTTCTGACGTTTAGCACGATAAATCAAAAGCTATTATGCATAAAAATAAATAAAGATCTGTTTTAAAATGTACAAGTAAAGCCCTTTCATATGATACCCCACTTGGTATTGTTATCTTACTTTGTAAATTGTTTTTTTTTGTGATGCAACCACAAATTCACGGTTTTCGAATTTTTTCCTTAACATGTGCTATAAGACCTACCTACCTGCTAAATTTCATGACTCCTTCATCAACAGGAATATACCCTATAGGTTTTCTTGACACACACGAACAGACAGACAGGCAACAAAGTTATCCTATAAGGGTTCCATTGTTCCTTTTGAGGTAGGGAACCCTAAAAAAGTAGCATATAATTTTTAAAGTGCTTTGACCATGTTGTTAGTTGTCAGGCATAGATAATGTAGAGATAAATCGATATCTGGCTTTAATTTTAGATCTAGAACAATAAAAATAGAATAAATAATCAGCGTTAATACGTTTGTATGTAGGAGAAGTGAGTGAGGGGTGCCTAATGCGCGCAAAACATGAAGTCCAATATGAACACGAGACGTTGCGTCAGCGCTCTGTAGCGCATTGTACAAAAACCGGCCAAGTGCGAGTCAGACTCGCACACCGAGGGTTCCGTACGCGGGAATTTTTCCAACATTTTGCACGATAAATCAAAAACTATTATCCATAAAAACAAATAAAAACCTTTTTTAGAATGTACATGTATATGATACCCCACTTGGTATAGTTATTTTACTTTGAAAATTGAAAATACTATTATTTGTTCATGAACACGTCAGTTTAATTTTTTTTGTGATGCAACCACAAATTCACGGTTTCGGATTTTTTCCTTTACATTTGCTATAAGACCTAGCTACCTGCCAAATTTCATGATTCTAGGTCAACGGGAAGTACCATATAGGTTTCTTGACAGACACGACGGACAGACAGACAGACAACAAAGTGATCCTATAAGGATTCCGTTTTTCCTTTTGAGGTACGGAACCCTAAAAACGTTGCATGCGAGTTGGTAGATTGGATCGAACACACATCTTTCCCGGCTGAGTTTGTGGTGGGCTCTTCTCAGACTTGGGCGCGTTTGGAACCCTCGTAGCTTTAGTTTTAAGTTTACGTAGTTAATTATCACCACTATATCATTTTTCAAATCTAACAAATCGGACAAAAAAGGTGTACAATAGTACCTATTTTGAATAAATGATTTTGACTTTGACTTTGACTAAGGATGCTAACGTTCACGGATTCGATGGTAGAACCACGTAGAACGGTGAAGGAAAGACTCTAAAGTATATATCCCAATGCCCTTCCGGCATCAGTTTTCCCTTTCACCTATAATATGGGTACCTTCAAGTCAAGAGTGAATAGGCATCTTCTAGGCAAGCGCGCTCCATCTTAGGCTGCATCATCACTTGCTAGCAGATCTGATTGCAGCCAAGCGCTAGTCTATATGTATGACTCGCGCACTGAGGGTTCCGTACTCGGGTAATTTTCCGACTTTTGCACGATAAATCAAAAACTATCATGCACAAAAATAAATAAAAATCTGTTTTAGAATGTACAGGTAAAGCCCTTTCATATGATACCCCACTTGGTATAGTTATCTTACTTTGAAAATTTAAACACATTTTAATTTTTTATGACACATTAAAAAAAACTACTTACTAGATTTCGTTCAAACCAATTTTCGGTGGAAGTTTTCATGGTAATGTGCATCATATATTATTTTTTTTAGTTTTATCATTCTCTTATTTTAGAAGTTAGAGGGGGGGGGGGGGGGGGGCACACATTTTACCACTTTGGAAGCCTCTCTCACGCAAACTATTCAGTTTAGAAAAAAATGATATAAGAAACCTCAATATCATTTTTAAAGACCTATCCATAGATACCTCACATGTATGGGTTTAATGAAAAAAAATATTTTGAGTTTCAGTTCTAAGTATGAGGACCCCCAAAAATTGTTTTTTTTTTTTCTATTTTTGTGTGAGAATCTTAATGCGGTTTACAGAATACATCTACTTACCAAGTTTCAACAGTATAGCTCTTATAGTTTCGGAGAAAAGTGGCTGACATACGGACGGACAGACAGACAGACAGACATGACGAATCTATAAGGGTTCCGTTTTTTGCCATTTGGCTACGGAACCCTAAAAAAGTCCTAAGATTTTCCTACTTCTCATAATATTCGACTTTGTATTAGGTTATTTCGGTTTCCCGCTGAAGTGTCGAAAAGACAAACATCGGAAAATCCCTAAATATTTACTTACCTGGCTAAGTCTAAAATCTAAATATAACATTTAATGAATGGATGGCTAATAATGCCAGACGCTCGAACGAGGAAAGCGCGTTTGCGACTCACGTCAGAACGTAACATCATGATCAACCCATCGGGCGGCTCACTACTGAGGACGGGGTCTCCTTTCAGATTGAGAAATGTTTGGTCTTAGACTAGTTACCAACGCTGGGGCCAAGCGACAGACTTCACAGACCTTTGAGAACATGGACATTTTGAAAAGCACGCAGATTTGACGGCTTCCCGGGTTCGATTCCCAGCATTTATTTGCCAGCAGATTTGTTATTTCTAAACTTCTGGTCTGGTCTGGTAGGAGGCTTCGGCCGTGGCTAGTTACCACCCTACCGGCAAATCCGTGCCGCCAAGCGATTTAGCGTTTCCGTACGATGCCGTGTCGAAACCAAAGTATGGGTTTAATGAAAACTGCCGTACCCCTTCCAGGTTAGCCTGCTTCAAGCTTTGACTGCATCATCACTTACCACCAGGAGAGATTGCAGTGAAGAGCTAGTAGTCTCCTAGTCGGGGGTCCAAGGTTGGATCCCCAAGCGTAATAATATCTTTATAATAAATATAAATAAATCGGGTAAATATAATTTGCTGTAACGTGTTAAAGAAAAACATCGTTAGGAAACCTTTTTTTTATTCAGATACAAGTTAGCCCTTCACTGCAATCTCTCTTGGTGGTAAGTGATGATGCAGTCAAAGCTTGAAGCGTGCTAATCTGGAAGGGGTATGGCAGTTCTCATTAAACCCATACTCCTTTGGTGTCTACACGGCATGTTTCTTTTGGCTTTGCCGCAGTCGGGTAAAATGATATTATAGGTGCAGGCCGATACCAGAGTAAACTTGAATGAGGGAAATTGGTTTGATCCTGAATCGACGATATGTCTAACATTAGGAAATGGGTGACGCAAAATCAAAGAAAAAACCGGCCAAGTGCGAGTCGGACTCGCGCACTGAGGGTTCCGTACTTGGGTATTTTTTCCAACCTTTTGCACGATAACTCAAAAACTATCACACTTCACACTAATATTATAAAGGCGAAAGTTTGTATGTGTGTGTGTGTGTGTGTGTGTGTGTGTGTTTGTTACTCCTTCACGCAAAAACTACTGGACGGATTTGGCTGAAATTTGGAATGGAGATAGATAATATCCTGGATTAGCACAAGGGCTACTTATTATCCCGGAAAATCAAAAAGTTCCCACGGGATTTCGAAAAACCTAAATCCATGCGGACGAAGTCGCGGGCGTCAGCTAGTTATACATAAAAATTAAAAATAAATAAAAATCTGTTTTAGAATGTACAGGTAACCCTTAAAAAAGTACAACAAAATTAGTTCAAATCGTAAGCCAAAAAGTCGCGCTAGGCCTCCAAGAGATTTTCAGTGTTAGTCACCCGATGACACCGCGTTATGTCACACCTGGCTTTGACACATGACTTTGAGCTATGTTTATTTTCACGCGCGTTTCTAGGAAACAAGGTGTGAGCTGGTCATGTGTAATTTTGGACGCCGCGATAAAGGCGAACTTTGAGACTTCATACCTACGATCGGAATCCGTATTTTTAACCCCCGACCCAAAAAGAGGGGTGTTTTAAGTTTGACGTGTGTATCTGTGTACCTGTCTGTGGCATCGTAGCTCCTATTTTATATATTAGTATATTCAAAGTAGAGAATATTGAGTTTATAAGCTCGTGAGTACATCAAGATTGCGTATATTTTTAGGGAGTATATGCGGTAAGATATGAAAGTGAGGTTTTATTTTCAGGTATCGGTTACCTATAACTTACAAGAGTAGGTAAATTAATGACACGTACGAATACGATTGCTCATAGTAATTTAAAAATTTTAACCCCCGACCCAAAAAGAGGGGTGTTATAAGTTTGACGTGTGTATCTGTGTATCTGTGTCTGTCTGCCATCTGTCTGTGGGTGGCATCGTAGCTCCTAAACTAATGAACCGATTTTAATTTAGTTTCTTTTGTTTGAAAGGTGGCTTGATCGAGAGTGTTCCTAGCTAAAGTGATCCTATAAGGATTCCGTTTTTCCTTTTAAAGTACGGATCCCTAAAAAACTGCCATACTCCTTCCAAGTTAGTCAGCTTCCGTCAAAGAATTATTATATTAGTTCTGTGGCTATTATTCAGTGTTAGACACTGAGAGACTGCATCATCACCTACCACCAGGTGAGTTTACTAGGGCTAACTTGTAATAGAAACAAGTGTAAATTAAAAATTTATAACACCCAGGACAAGTGAAGGTTACAGTAACTAGAAAAGAGCTGATAACTTTCAAACGGCTGAACCGATTTTCTTGGATTATAGCTAAGAACACTCGATCAAGCCACCTTTCAAACAAGAAAAAACTAAATTAAAATCGGTTCATTAGTTTAGGAGCTACAATGCCACAGACAGATACACAGATACACACGTCAAACTTATAACACACCTCTTTTTGGGTCCGGGGTTAAAAATATGCTACAATGTAAGTCATGAAACTACATAGAATGACACCGCAACATCAAACAATTACATCAGCGTCCGCAGATGGCTTAATCACTCTATAATTAGTTCGAACTGGCGACACGCCTTCTAGTTAAAACGTTGATGATTTATTTACGACTAGCGACCCGCCCCGGCTTCGCACGGTTGGACATTTATTTTTTCTATTTTCCGGGATAAAATATAGCCTATACGGATTCGGAAGAATCCCTCTAAGTAATGGTAAAAGAAATTTTGAAATCGGTCCAGTAGTTTTTGAGCCTATTCAATACAAACATACAAAAATACAAAGGTTTCCTCTTTATAATATTAGTATAGACGAGCTGACGCCCGCAGCTTCGCCCGCGTGGATTTAGGTTTCTAAAAATCCCGTGGGAAGATTTTCCGGTATAAAAAGTAGCCTATGTGCTAATCCAGGATATTATCTATCTCCGTTTCTTTCAGCCAAATCTGTCCAGTAGTTTTTGCGTGAAGGAGTAACAAACACACACACACACATACACATATACACACACTAGCCGATGCCCGCGACTTCGCCCGCGTGGATTTAGGTTTTTTGAAATCCCGTGGGAACTCTTTGATTTTCCGGGATAAAAAGAAGCCTATGTGCTAATCCAGAATATTATCTAGCTCCATTCCTTTCAGCCAAATCCGTCCAGTAGTTTTTGCGTGAAGGAGTAACAAACATACACACACACACATACAGACAAACTTTCGCCTTTATAATATTAGTGTGAAGTGTGATCATATAGTTATTCATATGGATATATACTAGACTAGCGACCCGCCCCGGCTTCGCACGGGTGCAACTTATTTTATTTTATCGTAAAAATATGATATTATATGTGCAGACCGATACCAGAGTAAACTAGAATGAGGGAAATTGGTTTGATCCTGAATCGACGATATGTCTAACATTAGGCTACGGGTGACGCGAAATCAAAGAAAACCGGCCAAGTGCGAGTCAGACTCGCGCACTGAGGGTTCCGTACTCGGATATTTTTTCCAACATTTTGCACGATTAATCAAAAACTATTAAGCATAAAAATAAATAAAAATCTGTTTTAGAATGTACAGGCAAAGCCCTTTCATATGAATCTTGGTATAGTTATCTTACTTTGAAAACTGAAACTTATTTTAATATTTTTTTTAAATGATGTGACCACAAATTCGCGGTTTTCCAGATTTATTCCAGTACTTGTGCTATAAGACCTACCTACCTGCCAAATTTCATGATTCTAGGTCAACGGGAAGTACCCTATAGGTTTCTTGACAGACAGACAGATAGACAAAAAAGTGATCCTATAAGGGTTCCGTTTTTCCTTTTGAGTTACGGATTCCTAAAAATAGGCGATTCATAGGCTACCTAGCGTCATTAGGTAGTGTAGAGTAACATTTGACGTCTGCTAGCGACGTGGAAACCTCGACCGTTTTTAACCGACTTCCAACAAAGGAGGAGGTTCTCAATTCGTCGGGATCTTTTTTTTTTTTAATGTATGTTCCCCGATTACTCAAAGACCCCTGGACCGATTTGGAAAATTTTTTTTTTTGTTTGAAAGGGGTCCCATATAAATTTGGTGAAGATCTGATGAATATCTTCAGAGATGGAGAACAGAACTCCTCAATGGATAAGAGCAAATTGCTCGCGATCAGTGTAATAGCTTAGTAAACAGTAGGGTTTTAACTGGGCATAGCATATTAAAGTACAGTAGAGCTTCACTCTTCGATTTCTAATTTTGTTTTAATAAGCTCGCTCGACTTCATACCTAGGTACATTACACGTGTAGCTAAACAAAAATTATTTTCTACTTTTTAGTGTTTGTGGTTTTTGAAGTCGGTTTTATTTTTCTTTTGAAAATTTTTCTTTGTTCTCTAACGTCTAGACGATCGCCGCTGACCACATACCATATATTAACATGAATCATTTGCCTAATCCCGATAGTGGACCGATATATCCCCATTATAAAACTACGTGACTCGTCATCCACGTGCTATAGCTATTTTTGTGCCATAGACGCGCGGTCTGACAGAAATTTGGCGAACATTTGTATGTTTTTCTCATTATTTTTTTCATCCCATTACAAGTTAGCCCTTGACTGCGATCTCACCTGGTGGTAAGTGATGATGCAGTCTAAGATGGAAGCGGACTGACTTGGAACTTCAGTGTCAACGAAAGTCACATCTGACAGCTGGCTGATTAGCCAAACTTAATTAACAAGTGTAAATTAAAAATTTTCAACACCCCCGACAAGTGAAAGTTACAGTAACTAGAAAAGAGCTGATAACTTTCAAACGGCTGAACCGATTTTCTTGGACTATTCAGCGCCTACGATCCAAAGTATCTGAGTTTTCCAAAACATCATTTTCGAATAAATAATTATGTATCTAGGCAACGTCCATATTGACAGCTTGACATTTGTCAATTGACACTTGAATATTATGAACCTAAGGGTTATCTAACCTTCTTTTCTACAAGAAAACTAGAAAAGAGCTGATAACTTTTAAACGGCTGAACCAATTTTTTTTTGATTATAGCTAAGAACATTCTCGATCAAGCCACCTTTCTTAACAAAAAAAAGTAAATTAAAATCGGTTCATTCGTTTAGGCGCTACGATGCCACAGACAGATACACAGACACACAGATACACACGTCAAATTTATAACACCCCTCTTTTTGGGTCGGGGGTTAAAAATTCGCCAAACACAAAACACTGGCCGTATTCTACACGTACACACTAGACGTGTGGCCGTATGATTTGCCGAATGCCGAATTATTGTAGCTGATAGCTTACGTAGCCTAGTGGTTAGGTCCTCCGTCTCCTAATCGGAGGTCAGGGCTTCGATCCTGGGCACGCACCTCTAAAATACACATTCTGTAAAAATTTCATTTCTCTACCTTTTAAGGTTCTCGAGATACAGCCCGCCAATAAATATACAGACGGACGGACAGCGGAGGCTTAGTTATAGGGTCCGTTGGCAACCTTCGCGTACGGAACACTTAAAAATATCCACCATTCGTTAAGAGAGGTCTCTCCGTCACTTGCTCCATACAAACGTCGTTCGTCTCTCATTGGAATACTAACCAAACATACTCAATGGAATTTTTTAGAAACGTTCCGGGAACTAATATCTATGCCTGTGGTTTTCCAGATTTCCGTTAAAATGTTCGGTTTTAAAGTTACGCGGTCTTAAAAATTCACATACAAATCTTTGAGCTCCTGTAACTTTGGAACTACATATTTTTAGATAAATCTAAAACACCACAGGCGCAGATATTGGTTTCTAGAATATGTCTGCATAATTTCATGGACTTTGGTTGCTTAATATTCAAATGAAATTGGAACTACGATTGTATGAAGCGAGTGACGGAGAGAGCCCTGTTAATATCTGTAGGTGGTCAGTGGCGATCGTATCAACAGTTAGAGAACTAACAAAACGGTCGAGGCTTCCACGTCGCTGGCAGACGTCAAATGTTACTCTACACTACCTAATGACGCTAGGTAGCCTATGAATCGCCTATTTCTAGGGTTCCGTACCTCAAAGGAAAAACGCAACCCTTGAACCCGGAGGAATTGGGGGCTACGATTGTATGGAGTAAGTGACGGAGAGAGTCCAGTTGAAACTATCCACCACGTGTTAATTTCAAGGCGAATCCAGTGTTTTTCCGTTAGAGGTGTCAACGGCCGTGTTAAAATCGTAGTTTACCCGACTCCAGCCAATCAGAGTTGGCTCCGATCCAACCTGCCGTCTTTTGGCATTCTGGATTGGAAGGGATTTATGCGAGTCTTGAGTGGAAACTGTTGAACACTGGTTTATCATAATACCAGCTGGTGCTCGCGACTTCGTCCGCGTGGACTTAGGTTTTAAAAAATTCTGTGGGAACTTTTTTTGGAAAAGTAGCCTATGTCACTCTTCAGGTCTTTAACTATACCTACCCATGGAAAAGATCACGTCAATCCGATGCGACATGATTGAAGGGCACCCCAGCAAACCAATAGACCAACAAATAAACACTTTTTTTTAATAATAAAATAGCGTTAGCGAACAAACGAACAGGCGGGTCACCTGATGTTAAGTGATTACCGCCGCCCATGAAAATCTGCAGCACCAGAGGTACCACTGAATATGCGTTTTAGTAATTTGTTAATCCGCCCCTAGAATAACCCCGCACTTTAAAGCCATGGAGTGCATCTATCTAGCTTTTCAAAAGACTTTTAGTGTTAGGTTTTTCATCATCATGACCAATCCATCGCCGGCTTACTACTGAGCACGGGTCTTCTTTCAGAATTAGAAGATTTTGTTAAGTTTTGCTAAGTTAGCCCACATCCGCCAACTTGCTGGCTTTTGTCATACCGGATTGGAAGGGATTTATGCGAGTCTTGAGTGGAAACTGTTGAACACTGGTTTATCATAATACCAGCTGGTGCCCGCGACTTCGTCCGCGTCGACTTAGGTTTTAAAAAATCCTATGGGAACTCTTTGGTTTTTAGGCATAAAAAGTAGCGTATGTCAAGAGTGAAATAGGCAATTTCTAGGCAAGCGCGCTCCATCTTAGGCTGCGTCATCACTTGCTAGCAGGTCTGATTGCAGCCAAGTGCTAGTCTATACAAGTGTAAATTAAAAATTTATAACACCTCCGACAAGTGAAGGTTACAGTAACTAGAAAAGAGCTGATAACTTTCAAACGGCTGAACCGATTTTCTTGGATTATAGCTAAGAACACTCTCGATCAAGCCACCTTTCAAACAAAAAAAAAACTAAATTAAAATCGATTCAATAGTTTAGGAGCTACGATGCCACAGACAGATACACAGATACACACGTTAAACTTATAACACCCCTCTTTTTGGGTCGGGGGGTTAAAAATAAAAAAAAACCGGCCAAGTGCGAGTCAGACTCGCGCACTGAGGGTTCCGTACTCGGGGTATTTTCCGACATTTTGCACGATAAATCAAAAACTATTATACATAAAAATGAATAAAAATCTTTTTTAAAATGTACAAGTATAGCCCCACTTGATTTAGCTTGGTATACTTTGAAATTTTAATTTTTTTTAAATGATGTAACCACAAATTCGCGGTTTTCAGATTTATTCCTGTACTTGTGCTATAAGACCTACCTACCCGCCGAATTTCATAATTCTAGGTCAACGGGAAGTACCGTGTAGGTTTTCTTGACAGACACGACGGACAGACAGACAACAGAGTGATCCTATAAGGGTTCCGTTTTTCCTTTTGAGGTACGGAACCCAAAAAAAGGCCAACTCTGACTCGCACTTGGCCGGTTTTTATTATTTCATTCGTACGTAACCCTGAAAATAATTCCTTTGAATTCTGAAGGCATGCTAGCAACAAACAGCTGAGCTAAATCGTTCACTAGGTCAAAGTGACATCATACTTTGCGTTTACGTGGAAAAGGTCAGCCCATTCATGCACTTGCGTGTACAATGTATGGAAATATTCGAAATATTTCTTGGTTTATTTTTTTCTTTAGCGGAAATGTGAAATAATTGCATGTAGTTAAGTAAATTAACGGAGCTGTTACTATAGATTTATAGGTAAAAGAATACCTATCTAATAAGTCATCATCGTCATCACACTTATTATAAAGGAGAAAGTTTGTATGTGTGTGTGTGTATGTTTGTTACTCCTTCACGCAAAAACTACTGGACGGATTTGGCTGAAATTTGGAATGAAGATAGATAATATCCTGGATTAGCACATAGGTTACTTTTTATCCCGGAAAACCAAAGAGTTCCCCCGTGATTTCGAAAAACCTAAATCCACGCGGATGAAGTCGCGGGCGTCAGCTAGTTTACATATGAGTAGTGATGCACTTCGAGACAGTATAACTTCAGGATAGGACTTCGTCTGTGTTGGTGTTAGCTGGCGGGCGTGCTCTGCCTTTTTGGAGTGTTTTTTTTGTTAAAACTGACTGGAAGGCGCTCTAAGGGGGTGCCGTGCGTGTGTCGGCGAGCGCCGGCACAGACGGGGTCCATACTTGTATAGTTTAACCAACTTGTTACAAATAACTACAAACTTGACATTGGCTAATCTTTGTAAAGCCAGACGAGAGAGAAAAAAAAAACTTCAGGATAGCTAGTTGAACTTGTTTCTTTGATTGCAGTGCCGTCGACGACGCGTGCGCAGCTGGCGGCCGAGTACCTCGAGGCGTGCAGGTGTCACAACACGCCGGCCATCGAGTCAGTGCTGCAACAGATACGGGTAACCCTACTTACACAATAACTACACTATATTATCATCATCGTCATTGTCAACCGATATACGTCCTGGACATAGGTCTCTTGTAGGGACTTCCACACGCCACGGTCTTACGCTGCCGCCAACCAGTAACTCCCTGCGACTCGCTTGATCAACCCATTGTCGGCCCACTACTGAGCACGAGTCTCTTCTCAGAGTGAGAAGGGTTTATGCCATTGTCTACCACGCTGGCCCAGTTGTCCGCTACTAATGAGGCTCTCATGACTGAAAAATAACAGTATAAGCATTCAAATTGGCTAGACTGTGGTAACCAATGATATGTGGAGGTGTCTGGTGACGATGTCTGCGATATCCTGGGTTGACGGCGGCCTCACTAAGCGTCAGTGAGATGGTGAAGGCAGCAAGTGGTCAACTTGGCAAGCAGGCAGCAGCCTGAGCTACTGCGTGCTTGCCAAGTTGACCTTGTCCTTGACCAGTGTGTGGTAGGATCAGAGGATTTACTATCCCCTTTCTTCTGACACCAAGCCGATACTTGGCATACCCGACGGGCGACATCCATCAGTTCTTCTCATTCGCTCACTCTGCCCTTCTGATCTCAAATGTACCCTATGAAATTCCAGGAGTTACCAGAGAACACAATCGGTGGTAGCATGCGAGCGCCCCGGCTCGCTCTATCAGACTGCTCGTTGCTTGGTACCGCGCCGGCGGACGCTCTCGAAGCTTTACTCCGGAAGGTGCAGTTCCGAAGACTGGAGCTGGACCATGCTGAGATTGATGACGAGGGAGCGGTGAGTATCGGTCACCAGCAAACTTAGTTGCATTATCAGAGACTAATATATTGGGTAATCCACTTCTTGATAACGAGCCTGAGAATCTTCGAAAAAGCCCGAGACGCTTTACTCCGGAAGGTGCAATACCAAAGATTGTAGATGAACCATGTTGAAATTGATGATGAGGGAGCAGTGAGATTACTTAGCAGCAAACTTAGCTCTATTATCAGAGTCGAATATGTTAGGTGATCCACTTCTTGATACGTACAGTAATAAAATAAAATAAAAAAGCCTTATATTTATCCTTAATAAATTACTAAACAAACAATTGGTTGACAAAAAAATAATATTTCAAGGACCTCTCATCGAGTAAAGGCCTCCTCCAGATTTTCCTGTTTAGAGCCTTTTTTCTCCAGTTTATACCCCCTGTTTCTTTAATTTCATTTCCCCATACGTACAGTACCATGCAGGAAATATTGTACATCGACCTTTGGAAAAAGATAGTAGTTTCGTAGAGCGTTGTCTCTGTCGTTGAGACCGACAAAACGTCACATAGGTATGAGTGACAGAGACAACGCTCTACGAAGCTGAAATCCCTTTCTAAAGACCGATATTTTCTGACGGCTACTGTACCTGCACACGCTCCTGAAGCTTTCCTCTTTTTATCTACAGGGAAAAATAATAGTCGGCCAAAAAAATAAATGAATTTTCTTTCTTCTTTCTTTCTTTCTTTCAAAATTGCCAACTTGTCAGACTGAGATCTTTAATGATAATTAACAGAGTTTTTCTAATTCCAGGAGGCGTTATTCGACATGGTGGAATACTATGAGAGTACAACAGTGTTGTGCTTGATTGGTCCTCGACAGTTTGGCATTAGAGGATGGCAGGCTGCTTCTAGAATGATCAAAAAGGTAAAAAAACATATATTCATCAGTCTCATTATTTTATATTGTATCTTAGATTATTTTGTACCAAATAATCACACTTCACACTAATATTATAAAGGCGAAAGTTTGTGTGTATGTGTGTGTGTGTGTGTATGTTTGTTACTCCTTCACGCAAAAACTACCGAACGGATTTGGCTAAAATTCGGAATGGAGATAGATAATATCCTGGATTAGCACATAGGCTACTTTTTACCCAGGAAAACCAAAAAGTTCCCACGGGATTTCGAAAAACCTAAATCCACGCGGACGAAGTCGCGGGCGTCAGCTAGTCTAAAATAAATCAATATTTCATTTTTAGTTTAAAATTATGTTGACGAGATTTAATCTATACTAATAAATAAAATTGGAGTGTCTGTCTGTAATTTTGAAATAACTACCACATATTAAGTTCATATGATTATTTGAACGATACCATAACTGAATCACACGTTTTTAAAATTTTTGTCTGTCTGTCTGTCTGTCTGTCTGTCTGTCTGTCTGTTTGAAAAGGCTAATCTTTGGAACGGCTGAACCGATTTTAACGGGATTTTCACATACAAGTAGAGGATTGACCAGGGTGTAAAATAGGCTACTTTTTTAACCGACTTTCAAAAAGGGAGTTGTGTTTTTCTACCTATGTACACCAAAATCTCCGAGATTTCTGAACCGATTTGCGTCATTTCTTTTTTAATCGATAGAGGAACTTTGCGACATTGTTTCATAAAAAATTTGGATTCCAACTCCTCAATCCTGATGCTGCAGGGGATCTGACCAATCCACGCGGGCGAAGCTGCGGGCATCAGCTAGTTAATAATGAAACTCATTCGTTTTCCAGAGTGCAGAGTTGTCAGAAATAGAGATATCAGAGAGTCCTTTAGAAGCTAATCACGCACCGGTACTAGCAAGATCTCTACGTCCAGCTTCTTGCCGATTACGATCTGTATGCTTGCAGAGAGCAGCACTCGCGGGAGACCCTTTGCTATGTTTAGGTGAGCTTTATTTAGTTTTTACATTAGAAACTAGATGGCGCTGTACCAAGTTGCATCGCGCTAGCAAAGTTTTCATACACTCATTTCTACATCACTGTTCACAAGTCTCATATCATATTTCGGAAGCAGAGGGAAGTCCTCGTGGGGAATCCTTTGATACTTTCAACTCTGTAGTTTTTGACAATATATTGTAGTATAGCTGTATGGAATTGCATCGTGCTAGAAAAGTTTTCATTCACTTGTTTCTCTATCGCTGTATTAGTCTCATACCACATTAGATGGATTTGCAGAGGGCAACACTAGCGAAGCACCCTTTGCTGTCTAGATGAGTTTTAATCTCTAGTTTACCACATTCACAGTCTAGATGGCGTTGTACCGAGTTGTATCATATTAGAAAAGTATACATTTCACTCGTTTCTACACCATTCTTTTCAAATCCCATGCAAAATTATACCATAGATTTTTCTCACAAGTTTGTCTTATTTTATGAAAATCTAAACGTGCCTAGGTCCATAGATCAATTAACTATGTACAAGAATTTTGTGTTATTTTTCCAGTGATAGCCCTAAAGACAAACAACTCGGTTCGGGAGTTACGATTGGGCGACAACAGACTGTCAGCATCGGACGCGGCGCAGATAGCCAATCTGCTGCGATACAACACACATTTGCAGCTATTAGACTTGTCCAATAATCAGATACAGGTAATTTAAATGTATAAACTAATCTCTATCCCTTTTTAAGAACCCTCAGTAATCTATCCGTACTTCCATACTGATATTATAAATGTGAAAGTGTGTCTGTCTGTCTGTCTCTCTGTCTGTCTGCTACCTTTTCACGGCCCGACAGTTTAACCGATTCTGACGAAATTTGGTACAGGATTAGCTTATATCCCGGGGACGGACATAGGCTACTTTTTATCCCGGAAAATCAAAGAGTTCCAACGGGATTCCCAAAAACCCATCCGCTTAAGCGATTTGTATGAAAGTTGGTACCGAGGTAGCTTGCGTCCCTGTAATTGACATAGGCAACTTCTTATCGCGGAAAATCAAACAGTTCCCACGGGATCTTTAAAAACCTAAATCCACGCGGATGAAGTCGCGGGCATCCTCTGGTCATAATATACGAAAAGATTTTCAAAAATTCCACATGATCAAAAGCAGGACGGGTCAGCTGGTCACATAATTCACAGATGAAGTTAAATAGCACTAAAGCCCGACTACTGCCCGCGAACTTCCCATAGATAGCTATAGCTCGGTGTATATAACATTGTACTATTATTATATGTATGATGAACTCAGAATTTTTTCCTCTTTCATTTGATATCCCACTCGATACAAAATCAAAAAAAAATTTTGGAGACCCCGACTTTTTTGGATGTAACATCTGTCAGGTTCATTTTTTCGTATAAAATGTCTTTGTCACCCGGACCATAATAATGAATCGATTGACATCTCTTTCATCGAAATCGGCTCAGTAGTTAAGGCACTGCGGTGGAACACACATAAATACAAACCTACATACATACATAGACTGCTAAAATCATTACCCTTCCTTTGGGCTTTGTCGCAGTCGGGTAAAAATGAGTAAACTTTCCAGGATGCAGGTGTGGATAACATAGCAGAGGCGTTGGTGGCGCAATCTGCACACTCGCCCCCCTCTCCGCACCAATGTCCACGTAAGTTTAAAATCTACAGAGAAAATATTTGAGTGACTTATACATGACTGCCCAGAAACCTTTGTTGTTATAGGGGCAATGGAAATACACACTCTTTTTTTAGAGTTCCATACCCCAAAAGGAAAAAGGAACCCTTAGTTTGTTGTCTATCTCTCCATCTGTTGTGTCTGTCTAGAAAACGTGTAGGGTACTTCCCGTTGACCTAGAATCATGAAATTTGGCAGGTATGTCGGTCTTATAGCACAAGAGCTCGTTCACACAGGCTGCGTAAGCGTTGCGTAAGAGTAGCTGTAGCACGTACCATTGCGTAGAAATATATGGAACTGTATGAAACATGTCATACCGCTTGCGTGGCGTGAACGTTCACGTAGATGTAATGCGTGCAGTTACGTCTATGGGTTGACGCGCATAACTACGCACGTGTCACGTGTACGTGCTGCATACGCAATCGGTTTAAATCGGCCATAAAGGAAAAAATCCGTAAACCGTGACTTTTATACGTTGACGTATTTTTTTTTACACCTTTATTACCTGCTATCTGCCATAGCGTTCCTCCCTGTGGCTGAGGCAATATGCAGAGAAACTTTCAGCTTTTATAAAATAACGAAGGTCTGGCACGCGCTGGCTTTCTCTGACAGGGAGGTTGTCAATTACCTTATGCTTAACCAGTCTCTGGCATTATTTCAGTGGGTGGTTACGAGTCCAGAGGATTGGCGTTCCTGGTACTATGGAACAATCAACTGACGAGAAATTGTGCAGGGCATCTGGCTAAAATTCTGGTAAGTATGACCAGTCACCTTATTTACGCTTAATTGGAGGGGAAAGGGGAGTATTAGTCATGAAAAGCATGGCTAATATTCTTTTAAAAAAATGTCTTCCATAAAAATAAACTCTGAAAATACACTGTATCCAAGGTCATTCATAGTTCGCAACTTGTAGTCTCTTCAATATTCGCCATAATTATATTTTGTTTAGAAAAATATAATTATGGCGAAATAATTATAAAAATATAAATACTTACTTAAAAATACACCTTTCCCAATTTCTCATTCAGTTAAAATTAGATAAAACTTACTCGATCAGTTCAACATTGTCATTTTCACCATATTCCCTAAAATTGAGGAGATTCTAATTGCTGGCAGCCTTTGTTCTACAACTACGCCCCCTGTCAATGTCATTCAAGTGCCAAAAAGATCCTTGTCGTTCTGTAAATGATTTGGCTTTGACTACAGCTAATAATATACTCAATTCTATTCCAGAGAGCATCACAATCCCTGTGCGTGCTGAACGTAGGGCGAAATGCCCTAGGATCGGACGTGGTTAGGGCGTTACAGACGGACAGAATCGGGGGCGGGCCACTAGTGTCGTTAGGCCTCCAAGCGGCCAGGCTGGGGCCGGATGCTGCGCGGGCCATTGCTGATCTTATCCGAAACGATACTAAACTACAGGTCAGTACTATCCAAAAAAAAACCGGCTTTTTTGGATAGTAAAAAAATAGTAAAAAAGATAGTAAAAAAACCCGAGGGTTCCGTACTCGGGTTTTTTTTCCAACATTTTGCAAGATAAATCAAAAACTATTATGCCTAAAAATAAATAAAATTTTGTTTTGGAATGTGCAGATAAAGCTCTTTGATATGATACTCCACTTGGTATAGTAATCTTACTTTGAAAGTTGAAAATACTAATTGTTTGTTCATGAACACATTTGTCTTTTGTGAACCACACTTTCACGGTTTTCGGATTTATTCCTTTACTTGTGCTATAAGACCTACTTACCTACCC
Source organism: Maniola jurtina (assembly GCF_905333055.1). Lineage (NCBI taxonomy): Eukaryota > Metazoa > Arthropoda > Insecta > Lepidoptera > Nymphalidae > Maniola > Maniola jurtina. The sequence goes on along the minus strand of NC_060056.1, from coordinate 2,231,750 downwards.
TACCAAGACCCTCCCTACCTGCCAAATTTCATGATTCCAGGTCAGTTGAACTTTAGTCTGTGTAATTAAAATGTAGGATTTTTTTATTAGTATAGATTTTTCTGGGACTTCGTCTGTGGTGGCGTTTGCTGGCGCGCGTGTTGTGACTTTTTGGAGTGTTTTTTTTTGTTAAAACTGACTGGAAAGCGCTCTAAGGGGGTGCCGTGCGTATGTCGGCGAGCGCCGGCACAGACGGGGTCCATACTTGTATAGTTTAGCTAACTTGTTACAAATAACTACAAACTTAACATTGGCTAATCATTGTAAAAGCCAGACGAGAGAGAAAAAAAAAATAGATTTTTCTTGTTGCAGAGATTAGATCTCCGGGACAACAAACTGGGCGCGGCGGGCCTGCAAGCAATACTCAATGCCATGAAAGAGAACACTACCTTGACGCAGATCGATTTAGACGATCCAGCTGTAAGTTCCTGATACATAAAGCACAAAAAGTTTAACTAGATTGTTTTCCCTTTCTTACTCGCAGTTACGTGAGTGTTCTCGCTCGCGCGCTCTTTAGCGTCTTAGCGCGGGTCGGTGACAGCGCGCACCAAATTTAAATAAGCAAAATATCACTTTGAAAATTGTTAGAAGTGTTTTGTTTGATTTTTCACAGGCTGTCGTTTAACGTATTTGAAAATTAAACACTAATAGCATCTCAATATTCGCCTTTTAATTTTTTTAGGAAACAACGACGTCAGTGGGCGTCCAGAGTTGCACAGAGTCGGCGACAGTCGCGCGACTGTTGCGCGACATCCGCGCGCTCTGTCGTCGCAACGAGCCTGCCGCGCCCGCGCCTCCAGACAGACTGTTGAGGAAGATCAGTCTCACTTGTCATACCGCGCCAGCCCCCAAGGTAAGATAGAGGAAACCGCAAGATCAGTGGGTGTCCAGAGCTGCACAGAGTCGGCGACGGTCGTGCGACTGTTGGGCGACTGTTGAGGAAGATCAGTCTCACTTGTCATACCGCACCAGCCCCCAAGTCAAGATAGAGGAAACCACAAGATCAGTGGGTGTCCAGAGCTGCACAGAGTCGGCGACGGTCGTGCGACTGTTGGGCGACTGTTGAGGAAGATCAGTCTCACTTGTCATACCGCACCAGCCCCCAAGTCAAGATAGAGGAAACCACAAGATCAGTGGGTGTCCAGAGCTGCACAGAGTCGGCGACGGTCGTGCGACTGTTGGGCGACTGTTGAGGAAGATCAGTCTCACTTGTCATACCGCACCAGCCCCCAAGGTAAGATAGAGGAAACCGCAAGATCAGTGGGTGTCCAGAGCTGCACAGAGTCGGCGACGGTCGTGCGACTGTTGGGCGACTATTGAGGAAGATCAGTCTCACTTGTCATACCGCACCAGCCCCCGAGGTAAGGAAGAGGAAACCATAAGATCAGTGGCTGCGAGAGTAGGCAACAGTCGTGCAACTGTTGCACATCTATTGTAGCACAGCGTTAATACATACAGTGAGAGTTAGACGATTTGGTACAGCTTGCATTACGGAATCTTCTCTTGCTTTGGGGCAGGTTCTCGTATACCTTGTATCACTTCGACTGTCGCCATTCCATTGTGATCGCCTCCACTTCAGATACAGGTTACTTTTTATTGCGAAAATCGAAAAACTGCACAGATTTAGATTTTTGAAAATTCTAAATCTGTTCTGATAAATGATACTATACTATTTGAAAAAGGAACCCTTATAGGACCATTTGTTGTCTGTCTGTCAAGAAACCTATAGGGTACTTCCCGTTGACCTAGAATTATGAAATTTGGCAGGTAGGTAGGTGTTACAGCACATGTAAAGGAAAAATCTGAAAACCGTAAATTCGTGTCGCGGTTTGTCGCCTAGTAAAAAAGATAAAAGCAAAAATATGCAATACCGTGTTTCTGTTCCAGCAGCAAAGTTTGCCAGCGGAGGAGGAGCGCAAAGTGCGTCTGCGCTCCCCGGCCCCCTCCCCCGCGCCCTCCCCCGCCGGCTCCCCCGTGCCCGCGGGACAAGGACACTCGCGGTTCTCGGTACGTACCAACTGCTCCCATAACGATCATCATCATCATCATGATCAACCCATTGTCGGCCCACTACTAAGCACAGGTCTCCTCTCAAAAAGAGAAGGGTTTGGCAATAGTCACCTGATGTTAAGTGATTACCCGCCGTCCATGAACATTTGCAGGACCAGAGGAACCGCCGATGCGTTGCCGGCTTTTCAGGAATTTGTTGGTCCGCCCCTTGAATAACCCCATGTTGTAATCTAGTGGGAACACCGCCGATGGAAGTTGATTCCACAGTTTGCATGTGCGTAGAAATAAGAAACTGGCACAAACATATTGCGAAATGGGCCATCATAAAAAGAATACCCTGCCAGAGTTTACCCCCAAGGCGGCACAGCCCAAGGTTTTGAGAAATACATAAGTGTAATTCAAATTCTAAGTATTTTTATTCAATTAAACTTTTACAAGTGCTTTTGAATCGTCAAAATAATCTATCACCGGTTCGGAATGCCGTTCCTACCGAGAAGAACCAGCAAGAAACTCGGCGCTTGCTCTTTTCAAGTACTCAATATTCAATAATATGCCATATTGTAGACAAGCAATTACAGCGCCATGTATTGCTGGAGCGAGTTAAATCCAAGCTTTTTGTCATTTACATAATCTTCGATTGTATAATAAGCTTTTTTCAGAAGCACACTTTCAGGATTTAATCGCTTTAATGTTTTCGTTGTTCAGGTAATACCGGTGACCTCAGACCGAGCCTCGGTGTCAACGGACAGCACAAACACACAAGCCCCCAGGTCGACGCATAGCCCCACCGCATCTAGGTTTAAAGTTGTACAGGTATTTCTTTTTATGAAACATTTCCCGATTCATAATTTCGATCATCCGTACTAATATTATAAATGCGAAAGTGTGTGTCTGTCTGTCTGTCTGTTAACTTTTCACGGCCCAACAGTTTAACCGATTCTTACATCCCGGGGATGGACATGCTGCATACCTTTTATCCTGTAAAATCAAAGAGTTCCCACGGGATTCCTAAAGACCCATCCGCTTAACCGATTTGTATGAAATTTGGTACTGAGGCAGCTTGTGTCCCTGTAATTGACATAGGCAACTTTCAATCCTAGAAAATCAAACAGTTCCCACGGTCTTTTTAGAAACTTCAATCCACGTGGACGAAGTCGCGGGCATCCTCTAGTTGAATATAACAATTCCAAACAAAACCGCCTAAAATATTGCTAAAATTGAGTCCAAAAGTCATGATTTCCATTACTGAATACAAACTTAGTCTTATTTTTAAACAAAACTGTCTAAAAAATTTCTAAAATTTAGTCCAAAGTTTATGACTATGATCAAAATCAAAACGATACAATTCCAGTAAGTTTTTTTTTTTACTTGTTCTGTCAAAAAATTATTTCGGGAACTATACCGTTTTGATCGCCAGCTCCTTGTGTTATGTATCAACAAAAATATATGATGAAAACGTGGCTATAATAATTTAAAAAAAATGTTTGTCTGTCGTTCCAGGTTGCAGACCCGCCCCAAATACAAGTGCAGCATACCCCAAGAAAAACGCGTTTCTCTGTAACGAGAAACTACGATACAACGTACAACCCCACACTACCCCCCACCACGCCATCGCCGTCCCCCTCCCCGTCACCGTCATCATCACCCGCCCCAGAGATCAACCTAGATTACAACCCAGATAATCTTAACACAGACAAAAGCTCAAATGTCCATGAAAACAAACCTATATTTGACTATACAAGAGATACCAACAATGCACACACACTAGAAACAGATAAAGGTTCAAATATAACTCAAAATGAACCTATATTTGATTACACAACAGATAACAATAAGAATAATGCAAAACAAGAGGAAGAAATAAGTATAGACCTGAAGTCTATGCTTATCACAGATGCTAAATCTATAGTTAAAACAGAACAAAGTAAAAATGACATCAAACAAGGTGATCTAAACAAGAACGATACAAAACAAATGAAAAATGATATAAAAAATGTCACAGTTTCAATGAAAGATGGTAAAAGTTGTGAACAAATTATCAAGACTGAAATTAAAAACGATAATATTGTCAAAAAACTAGATAATACTGCTAAAGCTAAAGATAGTAACATTATGCAACATGATTCGAACATTGAGACTAAGGATAATAGTGACATTAAACTGGATACAGTTACAAAAGCTAAAGTCATTCAAGATGGTAGAGTTACTAAAGAAGAAATTACTAAAAATCCTAAAGTTAGGCATGATGAATTTAATACAGATACAACTGTGAAACCTAAGTTTGTAGAGGAATCTGAACCACAATATGTTGTTACTAAAACAGTTTTATTACCTAAAACGGAAAATAGGACTGTTTTAACTCAAACAGAAGAAATTATGAACATACCTGAATTTGTAAGTGATATTCAACAAGAAATCAAAAGTGAAAATGATACTAAAACTACTAAAGATGAAAATGTGTGCAAAAAGGGTAATAATGGCGATGAATGGGACAGTGGGGTTGATAAAAATATTGAAACAATAGTTATAAGAGAGGATTTGAAAGATAAACCTGAAAGAATAGCAAAAGACTTGAAAGAGAGTTCTAAGTCTGTAAATATGCCTGAATCTGTGATAAATGAACCTAAATTTAATCCTGAATTGATATCTAATTTAGGTCCGGAAATTACTCATGTAACTGAATTTTATGAAAAGCCAGAAAAGCTTGCTGCTGTATTGGGTTCAATTTCAAATGAAAGTGAATCTAAAGATGTTATAAGTAACATTGACGTGAAAGTGAGTGACAGTAATAAAACTGTAAGTGTAAGTTCATTGAACAACGAAAAATTAAAAGCTACAACCGTCATAGGTGATGGTACTGACAATTTAGAATTAATTAACATAAGTAGTGACACAAACAAATTTAGTGAAAGTGGTGAAAGTGAAAGGTTTGGTGATAAAATCGAAAAAATGTCTCATAATGAGACCGTTGATTACGTAGGTGATGATAAAATAGTTAAGACAGAGACAAAATTAGTTAAAAGTAGCATAGAAGCGAGCGAGACGGACAGAGTGGAAACGGAAGTGTCCGTTACTGTTTGGAGCGAGAATAGTTTAAAAACCAAAGTACATCGCGACCAAAATGTAAATAAATTAGTTAAGGAAGAGAAACGTGAAGTAGCGATCAAACAAATCGAAGCCATAACAGAGGATTTGGGTAACATAATTCAGGAAATGCAAGATTTGTCCACAAAAACAATCAAAAAGACCGCTACGGAGGATGTAAACATAGATATAGGTGTAAACAATGTACCTGCAGTTCGAGATAGTGTAGTTTTAAAGAAAAACAGGAGCGAATCGAGTTTGGACAGTCCGGACCTTGAGGTGTCTAGATTGATGAGGAAGCCTGTCAGTGCCTTCTGTGATAGCAGCTCTTCTTTAGAAATTTCTGGAAGCTCAGTCGAAAGTCTCAACGTAGAACGAGCGAAACCGATCATTATACACGAGGAGACGCGTATGTCTAAAGAAAGCAGCGTTGAATCTACCAGTGAAATTACTCCAGTGAATTTAAATGTATCCATAAGTTCGAACGAGAGTGTTTCCCCCATTATATTTGGGATCACTAAAAAAATTCATGGTTCCTTATCGAGTTTGGAAGCTAGCATGAGCTCTGTAGATTCAGCGAGGCACGAAAAGGTTATGGTTACGTCTGCGGATTCTGGAATAGAGTATTCTCTACAGAACCCATCAGAGATGAGAGAGGATAGCTCGTCGAATGAAGGCACATTGACATGCAGTTCGAGTTTGAAAGAGTCAGTCAAAAAGGAGTCAAACGAAACCCTAACATCCCCAAAAAGAACTTCAAGTCTTCTAGATGTTCCAGCTTTAAAATCTAAAGGGTTAGATCGTATGAGAAAGATATCTTGGGTGGCGCCATCTGCCAGTTTTCACTTACCACGGCCCGAGGAACGAGTGGAATATAAGCTGCCTACAAATTTGGAGAAATTGCTCAGTTTATTCCAACATCCGAGCAGTTTGTTTTCGAGAAATAATAGTGACGATGAAAAGAAATCAACATCTAGTACTCCACCTAGAAAAGATTCCTCTTTGACGAGCTCATTTTGGTCCTGGGGTAGCGTAACCGAAAAGGCAGATAAAGACGACGCGGACAGTCTGTCTGAAGCGACAGATTCTACGCTCTCCGAAAGAGTCCAAGTCTCGTTCGTAGACGAGTCGTTTTCTAGAAAACTCGATAGCAAAACCCCATCAACAGACACGGATAACACGCTAAGCGAGTTCCAAACTTTCCCCAATAGTGGAGAAAGTCTCCCTAACACCGGAGTAAGTAACCACAATCGTGGGGAAATTCTCCCTGATAACGGGGAAAGTGCAAAAGTTACCGAACTAACCACCGATGACAAATTAGTACAAAAACCTTTAGCTTTAAGAGATAATGACGCATGTCCGGACGAACCGGGCGCGTGTGATATAATAGATCTCATTACACCCAACGATTTGAATAGAAACGTAACGCAAACGTCCGAGAAACTAGAGTCTGGGGACAGAGCGGACACGGCTGAGTGTAGCGAAACCTTAGTTAAGTTAGAAGATGAGAAAGTGGACGTAAGGCCGCGGACTTTCGCCTCCGTACTGACGTCTTCTTCCGAGAACTCGTTAGAAAAACAAAGCAGTCCAGAAACAGGACATCCTGTAGATAAACTTCCCAGCAAAGTTATACGGGGCATCAAGGAAAACATTAGCCCTGAAAACACTTTGACCTCGAGTATAACAACTAAAGCGTTAGCTATGGAGCTAGGTGAAAGGCAAACGAAGAATAAAGCACTAGTCAACGCGGTCTGGGAAGTTACAATGCCGTGTGCAGAGAAAAGTGAACCGAAAACCGAAGATGTTAAGACTCAAAGTGTTTTGGCGCCGATCGCAACCATTGACGAAACGAGTGACGTGGCAGCTGACGATTTGATACAATTGGCGTACATCGATGACCCAAAGGTAGAAGAAAGGGTATTTGATATCGAAAAAGATACAAAAGCGATAGAAAAACTTGCAGTTGATAAAGTTGATTTAGGTAAAGACGCGTTGTCATATCTAATGGATGAGATTCCGAATGAAGATTTCGAAAGAGAAACGGCGCATTCTATGACAGAAGTAAAATCACCACAGGGTTCCCTCGCTCAAGAATTAAGGGATGCAGAAATCAAGGAAATGTTAGATCTATCCCCTGAGTTAGTTATTGACGATGCTGTTGAAATCCCAGAGATTTTCACAGTAGAAATAAAAGGTCGTAAAAGTTCCCCCGTTATACCGGAGCGGGCGAAGTTAAAAAAGTCCAATTCTTTGGAGGATTTAACCAAACGACCCGTAGAGGACAAAGAGAGTCCGAAATTAAAGACGATAGCCTTCAAAGTACCTGAAAGCACAACACCAAGAGATATACCAGAGAGACGGTCAAAATTGAGGTCCAGAAGTGGTTCCAGTCCAAAATCTTTACCGGAAAGCCTGAATAAACCATGTCCGTTAACCAAAATGGATTCGGTTATAAGTAAAAAGAAGAAAAAAGCGTCTTCTTTGGGAAAAACTGCGAGGGATTCCCTGTTGATGTTGAATATGAGTGAGGAAGAGATTGCGGAGTTTAGACGGCCGTATAAACTTACCTCGGTAGAAAGTTTGAGGTCCTTGGAATCGGTTTCTGAGGACGCGAACTCACAGAGTGGTACCTCAGTCGATTCGAGGTGCAGAGCCTGTTTGAGGACATCCCAAGAAAGCCTCATGTCCTTAGATTCTATAACCGAAGATTGCCGATGTATGGAGGAATGTGAGAAAAGGCATTCAAATAGATAGAAAGATGGAAGGTGTAATATTATGTGCGATTCATCCTCGACATTTTTGTCGCTGCGACATTTGTGTCGCGAATATTGGAATATTGCTTGGATACGGGAATGGCTGGGTTTTGAGAGGAGTTTATTGTATTGAGATTGACTCTCATTTGAAGTTCTTCTTCAATGAAATTTTGTAGATAGAAATTTTCTAGAAATTTGAAATTTTCTAGTAATATCTATATCTATGGTTTTCCAGATTTCCGTTAAAATATTAAGTTTCAAAGTTACAGGGTCTCAAGGATTTACATATTTTAAACCAGTGTGACTTTAAAACTTAATATTTTTACGGAAATCCAGTAATAGATTTTTAGAAATTTCTAAAATGTGTCTACAAAATTACATCGAGTTTGATTGGTTTATATTCAAGTGAGGACGAAACTACGTTTGTATGCTGCGAGTGACGGAGAGAATGCCGTTAAGCTCACTTAGACGCTTTTTCGAAGAAAATGTTGTATAGAAGCAGATGTTACTTTGCGGAAGTCCAAGATATACAAGGAACCAAAAGTTTAATTTGCTATAATACGCTGAAATAGACAAAGCTTGTATGGTGGAACATGCACCAAGCGATGTACACCGCCCGTCCTCTACTAAACATGCAGGAAAAGCAAGCAACACTACACAAATCCTCAAAATAGTCGACATATGTTTCCAGACACCGGAGCATCCTCAGGAAATGAAGACTTAGACCAAAGATTCCTTCATAATAAAGTCTTGGACTGGAGTAATAAAATGATGTAATGTTTTGTATACCGGTAGTTTATGGGGCTAGAATTTATTACTAAAAGAATAATTAAAAAAAAGCATTATTTTTATTTATTATTAATATAATTAATTATTATTATTGACGTCACACTATACGGAGAGTGATTAATGATATCACAAGGTGTAAAGGACAAATATTTTTAAATTTTTTAACATAAAAATATATTTCCGCATAAATCGCTCTATTTTGATTAAATAAATAAAAATTATGTTTTTTTTTTTAATTATTCTCTCTGGTAATGAATTTTAGCTCCATAAACTACCGCTGTACGAAACATTTTATTACTGTATTCGAAGACCTTATTGTGCATTGTAAGGTATGTGCGTCGAGTATGATTTGGGTGTTCTGTGTGGTGGTGGCTGGCTTTTCCTGCATGATTAGTAGTGGAAGGGCGGGCGCAGCATATCGCATGCTGCTTGTTGCACCATACAGATTTTTTTTTCAGCGGATTATAGCAAATTAAGCTTTTGGTTCCATGAAAAAGCTAAAATGTAAATTTCTTTTTTTTTTGTACTAGTATTACTCTACCTTGTGGTCATGTTTGGCCGGATATTTATTAACAGTGATGTTGTAATGTGTATAAAATAAAAGTAAAATAAATATAAAGTAATAATAATAAATAATACTTAATAATGTACAGATATTTTTTAAAATGCCAGTTCAGAATTTTATAATTATTGTTAAAATTATGTAATGTAAGGTTTTTCCGCGGTTTTTTTGATTTCGCACGCCGCGCAGACGATTTTATCGATTGGGACTTCAAGAAATTAAAAAAAAAAAAACGGTTTTTTTAATTTATTTTTTATTTCACAATTTTTAGTGGCCCCACTGTAATAAAATATGCTATGTCTAGTTAAAACCCTACTGTTTACTGAGCTATTACACTGATCGCGAGCAATTTACTCTTACCCATTGAGTCCAATTTTAATATGGGTACCTTCAAGTCAAGAGTGAACAGGCAACTTCTAGGCAAGCGCGCTCCATCTTAGGCTGCATCATCACTTGCTATATAATTAAAAACCTTCATCTCCTATTTAACCCCCTTAGGGGTGGAATTTCCAAAAAAAAACCTTAAAAAGCGTAAGCCAGAAGTGTATAATTTAACTAATTTTAAAGGTTATTATAATTTCTTCTCATATTATGCTAGCGCGAGGATATAAGTCGCTGATATAAATCTGTCTTGTTTTATCTGAAACTTAAGTCTGAAAAAAGTCAAGGTATGCTGTGTAGACCTTAGTTATGGAACTTTTATGGGATATCTGCTTGAAAGTAAAACAAATACGTCTACATACACTTAGAAATGGAAACATTTTCTTTGATATCGATAACATTACCGCCAATCCATCACCGGCGCACTACTGAGAACTGGTCGCGTCTCCATTTGGTTGGGCCATTGTCTACTACGCTGGCCAATGGCGGATTGGTAGACTTAACACACCTTTGAGAACGTTAAGGAGATGGTATATTCAACCTGTAAATATCTGGATCCAACTCCTTAATCCTGATACTGGTAGCTTCCCGCCTAAGATATGGTGAATTTCTTTGTTTTAAAGAATTTCAGCGATGCCAATCATGACTAATACTCCCCTTTCCCCTCCAACTAAGCGTAAAGCTTGTGCCAGGAGTGGGTACGACAATAGTGCAACGGGTGGGGTTTGAACCGCCGACCTTTCGGAATTCTGACCGCTCCTCAACCGTTGAGCTATCGAGGTTCTGTATTGTAAGCACCAAGCTACAACTTTATGATTATACTCCAAGTTCCAACTCCTCTTCCCTGATGATGAAGGTCAATAAATATCGATGAATTGTCTGCGTGGCGCAAAAATGCTTTTGCGAATTTACTATTGAGATAATGACTGTCGCTATTTTTTTTTATTAGCGGCTTTATATATTATATTATAGATGTGCAGTATACTATTATGTGCAATTTATGAACGCGCGGGGTTTATTTACCCGACTACGGCAAAGCCAAAAGGAAGGGTTATGATTTTAGCCGTCTATGTAGGTTTGTATTTATATGTGTTCCACCATAGCGCCTAAATTACGGAACCGATTTTGATGAATGAGGTGTCAATCGATTCGATATTATGGTCCGGGTGGTATGGCTACATTTTGTACGAAAAAAAACGATCAGATATTAAATCCAAAGAAGAGGGGATCTCCAAAAATTTTTTTTCACTATTGTACGAGTGGAATATCAGATGAAAGAGGAAAAAATTCTGACTTCATAAATATAAATATAGTACAATGTTAAAATATATGTATACCGAGTGACAGAAAAACATTTATGTATCGCAATCCATCGACAGTTTGCGGGTAGTAGTCTGGTTGACCCCCACTTTTTTTCATGTAACATCCGTTAGGTCAATATATCACCCTGACCTTTACGACGAATCGATTGACACCTCATTCATCAAAATCGGCCCAGTAGTTTAGGCGCTACGGTGGAACACACAGAATCTGGATACAAACATACATACCCACCCACATACATAAATACCCACATACATACATAGACTGCTAAAATCATAACCCTTCCTTTTGGCTTTGCCGCAGTCGGGTAAAAAAACTTCGTACGGGCGTTCGTAATTTGCAATGTCTGTAATATTGTCATAACCTTACTCATGTATGCACTCGGCACTCGTGTGTTATGAAGTCTAAATATATGGTTGGTTTTACGTAAAAACACCGCTGAAGCGCAATGGAGGTGATATCTTTATTGATATGTTTATTGTTGTATATTACCACTTTTATAAGTTACGCCGATTTACCTGCGCAGAAAACTTATTTTTGAATGGCGCGAAAATATCTCAGCCAACTATAGAGAGCGTTCGTTTGCTATTGGTTGTTATCTACGCGATATGTTTTGTACGCAATAGGGTATTTTCCTCTAATTTTTTATTACTTTATTATAAACTAGGATAAAAATAATGACGTAAACTGAAAAAACTAATTAAATCGATCAAATTACAAAAAAGTTATAAGCATTTAATTATTTCAGATTAGACAGAGATGGCGATAATAGTATTATGACGTCACTCCGTGCTAATGCCATAGTAGCTTCGTACTGTTATGGGATGCGTGCCGGATGTCTTTTTAAAAAAAGAACTTTAATTAAAACTAGAATTTAATAAAATAGAGTTACAAATAAATTGGAAATGTAATTTACTGGGCACGACCGTGTCTCACTAATGTCTCACTCGAACTGACTGGTTCAGTTCTTAAGGGCTATATATATGTATGTTGGATTTGGGAAAGGTAGGGTGACCACCTGACCTCAGTAACTTGTCAGCATTATCCCTGTCAGTCAAGGGGTATAACAGTACGGTTTCATACAAATTATCGTTTTGCGAGAAAAGGATATAAGACCCTCCCACTCCAAAATTAAAATGCCTGTAACTTTGTAAATCTTTGTTGGATTTTAATATTTTTTTTCAGCGCACGTCATTCTTTTTATCCTAGTTTATAATAAAGTAATAATATTTAACAAATTCAAAAGTAGGAAAATACCCAATTATGAGCGAGACAACACGAGTCTCTGTTGTTCTTGTGTTTGAAATCTTAACGTCAAGCATTAAGGTCTGTATTTCATTGGTGTACGTTTGGCTAGTCGGCGTTAGTTTGCGCTTTTCTGCGTAAACGAATTTTGCCGATGTGACTTATAAAAGTGGTAACTGTACAGTGTACTACTCTTGAATATACACCCCCGCTGATGCCCTTAGCTTCCTACAACATACATCGATAAATCATCTTCTGCGCAAGTACAATGTCAACGGTCTTTTTACACGAACCTAGATTTAGGTTTGATTGTAATACTCTACCGCGTTGTATTGTACTACTACCGCCATCTAGCGTCGGTTTTTAGTTAACTAAAACAACGGCTGAATATTGAAACGCGTAAGACACAGACGGCGCCGCGTGCACACATGAGTGTAAACTGTTTGTACCAATGTGTATCTTCAATATTGTATGTATAATCCTGATTTTATATAAATTGACAACTACGTTAAATAAACCTACCATAAGTGAAAGTTCTAAATTAATGAGGATTTCGAAGATTGCACTAATAATAATAAGTTTTAATATTTAAATTACAAAGAAAATCAACTACAAACTCTACTACAGAGTACAAAAATAAGTTTTGTGGGGCGTCAAATTCGTAGTTTTTAAGTTGTAGGAGTTTTAAGCTGAGATCTGTTGAGCTTACATTGACTTTAAAAGCTCTGACTTTTCAAAAAAATGTAAATGATATAAGTCTGTCTCGTTTTAACTCCGTAAGTGTGAGCAAAGTCAACGTAGCTGCATTACTACCACTTTTAAAGGCCGATGTACCTGCGCAGAAATTTTATTTTTGTACGGCGTGAAAATATCTCAGCCAATCATAGCGCGCGTCCGTCCGCTATTGGCTGTTGCCTACGCGCCATGTTTTTTACGCGCGAATTATTAAGCGAGTTTAAATTTTAACGTCAAGCAATAAGGTCTATATTTCATTGGTGTACATTCGGTTTTAATTGGCGTAAGGTTGCGCTTTTCTGCGGAAATGAATTTGATGCGACTTATAATAGTGATAGTATTGCATACTCCATAGATCTCAGCTTTAAGACCGATTCATACCAATTGCGTATGCAGCACGTACACGTGACACGTGCGTAGTGACGCGCGTGAACCCGTAGACGTAACTGCACGCATTACGTCTACGCGAACGTTCACGCCACGCAACGGTATGCCATGACTCATACAGTTCCATACATTACAACGCAATGGTACGCGCTACGTCTACGCTTACGCAGCCTGTGTGAATGAGCTCTTAATAATAATTGTTTTTTTCACGTCGTTGTCAATTTCTATACAAACAGGTCTTATTGATCGATATATCAAATTGATGTATCGAACGGTTTTTTCTCTCGAGGACACAATGTTATTATGTAATTGTAAAAAAAAATATTGCGTAGTTTAAATGATTAGAAATGTTTCGATTGAATTTCTCAATAACTGTCACAGAATAATTTAATAGAAGAATAAAATATGTACTTACAAAATGGCTATTTGGTTTTATTTCACAACGAAAGTCCTTGAAGGTGAATGAAAGAGGAAAGAGAAACGTTTATTTTTGGAAGCTGTGCCACATTTACCAGTTAGGGTATATGTCGGCTATGGTATATGTAGGTTGCACCGGCGCCTCTAATACTTGAGCATTAGGGCCGGTGCACATATGGCGGAGCGCAGCGCAGAGCATGCCCGCGAAGTTTTCTAATCGCGTGACACATTACGCGAATTTCTTTCTACCAGAGAATGCGCGAGCACGCGCGGGACTGCGCGCGGTTGCGCGAGTATCCGCACGGATGCACAATTGATTTTAGATATTATTTCAATGAGGACAATGTCGATAATAGTTTGACTGTGAAAAATGCTCTGCGCTGCGCTCCGCCATATGTGCGCCGGCCCTTAAAGTCAAAAGACTAACAGAAGAAGCGCCGGATTAAACTGTGTTCGGTTGAAAATTCGGTTCGGACCACAGACGGATTTCATCAAAAGAAGGTTTAGAAATATATAATAGACTAGCCGATGCCCGCGACTTCGCCCGCGTGGATTTAGGTTTTTCGAAATCCCGTGGGAACTCTTTGATTTTCCGGGATAAAAAGTAGCCTATGTGCTAATCCAGGATATTATCTATCTCCATTCTAAATTTCAGCCAAATCCGTCCAGTAGTTTTTGCGTGAAGAAGTAACAAACACACACACACACACACACACACATACAAACTTTCGCCTTTATAATACTAAGTGTGATACTCATAAAATTATAAATGCGAAAGTGTGTCTGTTTGTTAGTTTGTTTTTCAATCACGTCGCAACGCAGCAACGAATCGACGTGATTTTTTTGCATGGATAATAGTTAAAAGAGCTCAAGAGTGAAAAAGGCTACTTTTTGAATACTTGAAAAGAGCAACCGCCGAGTTTCTTGCTGATTCCTCTCGGTAGGAATGGCATTCCGAACCAGTGGTAGATTATTTTGACGATTAAAAAGCACTTGTAAAAGTTTAATTGAATAAAAATATTTTGAATTTGAATTTTTTGGTCGGAAAATCAAAGTGTTCCCATGGTATTTTTAGAAACATAAATCCACGCGGATGAAGTTTCGGGCATCATCCAGTGTTAAATAAAAATCTGAGTCAATTAATAATTCAATAGTTTTACTAATTTTTAACCCCCGACCCAAAAAGAGGGGGTTATAAGCTTGACGTGTGTATCTGTGTATCTGTCTGTGGCATCGTAGCTCCTAAACTAATGAACTGATTTTAATTTTATTTTTTTTGTTTGAAAGGTGGCTTGACCGAGAGTGTTCTTAGCTATAATCCAAGAAAATCGGTTCAGCCGTTTGAAAGTTATCAGCTCTTTTCTAGTTACTGTAACCTTCACTTGTCGGGGGTGTTATAAATTTTTAATTCACACTTGTTAGGTACTAAATTGTAGTCGGTGACTGTTTATGAATGACACGCACCATATCAGTGAGGTGACTGATTTCAATCGCTTTGTTCGCAATCTGTTCGTATGCGTTAATATGCTCCATAGGTTTCCATACTGAGTATAGATTCTTCAGAGTGATCGATATATCCTTCATTACATTCATTTTGTCAGTTATATCACCCATTATATAACCAATTTCGAATGATGTATCATTATTGTAATATGATTTGATTAGTTCTGCACGTTTCACTTTTAAATCACTATCTCTTACAGTTTCATACATAAGTCTAAATAATTTTATTTTCATGCTATTGTCTTCGGAATTTGTCATTATTTCGTCTTGTTCGTCTTTATCATCAGCTCTGAGGAAAGATATACCAACGCGCCGAAAAAGAGTCATATCTTTTTGGTGCTCTTTAAGTATTTTGAGTTTGGTTCCCCAGGATAGATCGTTGATTATGGAATTCTCTTTAGATTGAAAACTCCATACAATAGTGATGTAGGCGCCTGGAAATATTAACTGTTATACCATATGGTTTTTTTAAATTTCGATGCAAGTTAGCCCTTACCTGCGATCTCACCTGGTGATAAGTGATGCAGTCCAAGATGGAAGCGGTCTAACCTGGAAGGGGGGTGGAAATTTCAAATAACCTGAAACACATAATATTTGCTCATTTTTACTGGAAGCCCAAATGCAAATTTTCAAGAGTAGGTATGCGATGGACTTTCATATAAACTTTCAACCCCTATTTAACTTCTTATGTTATATTATCATAACATCTAAATAACAGCAAACTGCAACAACAAGAACCCACAGTGCAAATAATTTTAATTAACAACAAGTGTAAATTAAAAATTTATAACACCCCCGACAAAGTATCTGAGTTTTCCAAAACATCATTTTCAAATAAATAATTATGTATCAAGGCAACGTCCATCTTGACAGCTTGACATATTTTGTCAATTGACATAATATTATGAACCTAACGGTTATGTAACCTTCTTTTCTACAAGAAAACTAGAAAAGAGCTGATAACTCTTAAACGGCTGCACCAATTTTTTTGGATTATAGCTAAGAACACTCTCGATCAAGCCACCTTTCAATCAAAAAAAAGTAAATTAAAATCGGTTCATTCGTTTAGGCGCTATGATGCCACAGACAGATACACAAATACACAGATACACAGATACACAGATACACAGACACACAGATACACACGTCAAACTTATAACACCCCTCTTTTTGGGTCGGGGGTTAAAAAATAGAGACCATATAGAGACATTTTCTTAACATCGAACCTATAGACAACCAACTCAGACAACTGACAACTCACATACGGACCACAGACAAAAACAAAGCAATACCACAACATAACTGCCTTGCGGGTGGAATTTCTAGACATCGTGAAACATATATTTTGGTGTTTTATCCGGCAGCTTTGCATTCAGCAGTCCACAAAGTCACAGACGTAACCTGACAAGGTATAATGTAATATTTGCTAATCGATGGTAAAATTGTATAACATTTTTATAAACTGCCGAGTTTCTTGTTGACTCTGTAGAATCTGTTTTCTGAACCGGTGGTAGAGTCTTGACGTATTATAATTGGCACATCCTGTCCTATATCCATACAAATATTAGAAATACGAAAGTGTGTCTGTCTGTCTATCTGTCTCTCTGTCTGCTACCTTTTCACGGCCCAACAATGTAAACGATTCTGACGAAATTTGATACAGGGTTAGCTTATAACCCGGGGACGGACATAGGCTAATTTTTATCCCGGAAAATCAAAGAGTTCCCGCGGGATCTATTAAAATCTAAATCCACACGGACGAAGTAGCGCGCATCCTCTAGTGATATGTAAATAAATTCATTAAGTTTCATTTAGGTACACACGCTCAACGGTTAACAACAGTTAACAAGATAAAGTTAAAAGTTAACCCCGACTACTACCTGCGCTCCTTTTGTATATACAACCAAGTAGGTACATATTTATGAACTCAGATTTTTTTCCTCTTTCATTTGATATCTACCTCAATACAATACATATACATAGGTACATAGATACATACATAGCCTGTTAAAATCATAACCCTCCTTTTTGGCTTTGCCGTAGTCGGGTAGAAAGGACATTCGTATTAACTCAGGTGGTACAAATTGGTCTACTCACATAGTACATAAATACACAATGCAATTTTCATGTTCGCCAACCAATGAAGTTTTATGCAGATTTAATCAATAGTTATTTAAAGTGTTAGTTAAATTATTACTTAGTACCCAAGTAATAGCTATTAAATAGTAATTAAAAACAGAAAATGAATTATTAATTGAATTGTTATTAAAAATTGTTAAGTTACTCTAAACCTATTTCAGCTCTATTAGAACATCGCAACATGTTTCAGTTTTTAATAATTATTTTTGACCCAAAAAGAGGGGTGTTATAAGTTTGACGTGTGTATCTATCTATGGCATCGTAGCTCCTAAACTAATGAACCGATTTTAATTCAGTTTTTTTTTTGTTTGAAAGGTGGCTTGATCGAGAGTGTTCTTAGCTATAGACGAAAATCGGTTTAGCCGTTTGAAAGTTATCAGCTCTTTTCTAGTTTTCTCATAGAGGTTTTTGTGTCGGGGTTTTTTTAAATTTTGAGTTATATTTTGTAAGTATCGTGGACAACGTTAACCAACTTAAATCCATAACAAGAGTACCACGCAATGCAAACAGTGAACTTTGCCGACGAAGACTTAATTGGCAGGAGGCGACAAGGCACGTAGAGGCTGGATTTAAACGTTTCTTCTTTGTTTCATTTCCTTTCTGTCCTTTTCAGAAGGAGACTACAACGAGATCCGTCATGAAGATAGCTTGTAACACGACATAGTTCGACGCGATGAGAGTACCACGCGGCGCAAACAGTGGACTTTGCCGACGAAGACTATTGGCAGGAGGCGACAAGGCATGACGTGGAAACCCAATAAATGTTTACCCTAATCTTCTTTGTTTCATTTCCTTTCTGCCCTTTCAAAAGGAGACTACAACGAGATCCGTCATGAAGATAGCTTGTAACACGACATAGTTCGACGCGATGAGAGTACCGCGCGGCGCAAACAGTGGACTTTGCCGACGAAGACTATTGGCAGGAGGCGACAAGGCATGACGTGGAAACCCAATAAATGTTTACCCTAATCTTCTTTGTTTCATTTCCTTTCTGCCCTTTCAAAAGGAGACTACAACGAGATCCGTCATGAAGATAGCTTGTAACACGACATAGTTCGACGCGATGAGAGTACCACGCGGCGCAAACAGTGGACTTTGCCGACGAAGACTATTGGCAGGAGGCGACAAGGCATGACGTGGAAACCCAATAAATGTTTACCCTAATCTTCTTTGTTTCATTTCCTTTCTGTCCTTTTCAGAAGGAGACTACAACGAGATCCGTGATGAAGATAGCTTGTAACACGACATAGATCGACGCTATGAGAGTACCACGCGGCGCAAACAGTGGACTTTGTCGACGAAGACTATTGGCAGGAGGCGAGGCGACAAGCTATGAGGTGGAGGACCAATAAACGTTTACCCTAATCTTCTTTCTTTCATTTCCTTTCTGCCCTTTTCAGAAGGAGACTACAACGAGATCCGTGATGAAGATAGCTTGTAACACGACATAGATCGACGCTATGAGAGTACCACGCGGCGCAAACAGTGGACTTTGTCGACGAAGACTATTGGCAGGAGGCGAGGCGACAAGCTATGAGGTGGAGGACCAATAAACGTTTACCCTAATCTTCTTTCTTTCATTTCCTTTCTGCCCTTTTCAGAAGGAGACTACAACGAGATCCGTTATGAAGATAGCTTGTAACACGACATAGTTCGACGCGATGAGAGTACCACGCGGCGCAAACAGTGGACTTTGCCGACGAAGACTATTGGCAGGAGCCGACAAGGCACGTGGAGGCTGAATAAACGTTTACCCTAATCTTCTTTGTTTCATTTCCTTTCCTTTCCTTTAAAATAGTGAGTAGTCCTGTAATAAACTATTCATGAATACTTACAGAAAAATAATTATAAAAAAAACATTTCTTTCTTTTTCCATTTTATCAGATTGAAAGAAAACTAAAGGTGAAATTTCTATTTTTTATTATTTTTTACTCATTTCTAAATTAGTTTTTAATGCCTTGCTCGATAAATAAAATACAATTCATAGTTTAATAGGCTGTTTTAAGGGTAACGTAACTCAAAAGGAAAAACGGAACCCATATCTCACTTTGTTGTTTGTCTGTCTGTCTGTCCATCAGTCCGTCTGTCGTGTCTATCAATAAAACCTAAAGGGTACTTCCCGTTGACCTAGAATCATGAAATTTAGCAGATAGGTAGATCTTATAGCACAAGTAAAGGAAAAAATCTGAAAACCGTGAATTTGTGGTTAAACGTCATAAAAGTACGATAACTATACCAAGTGGGATATTATAATATGAAAGGGCTTTATACCTGTACATTCTAAAACAGATTTTTATTTATTTTATGCATAATAGTTTTTGATTTATCGTGCAAAATGTTGGAAAAAATACCCGAGTACGGAACCCTCCGTGCACGAGTCTGACTCGCACTTGGGCGGGTTTTTTGCAACCTTTGCAACATGGAACCGCTTATGATAGAAATGACGACTGCCTTGGTAACTATGTTGAGGAAAAAGACCAAAGGTTGGTGTTGACTGTTGACGCTTCCTGGAGCAATGGTGTACCCGGGAGCTCTCTGCTCTCGAGATTTATTTCCAGCGGGAAAGATTTCGTTTGTGTTTATACCATACCGAAACTGCGCCGAAATCGTACCGAAACCGTACCGATACCTTGTCGAAACCCTGCAGGAACCATACCGAAACCGTACCGATACCTTAGCGAAACCATACCGGTACTGTACCAAAAGCGTACCGATACCTTAACGAAACCGTGCCGTATGTTGCGCAACGAGACCGAAGGTTGGTGTTAACTATTGACGCTTCCTGGCGCAGTGGTGACCCCGGGAGCTCTCCCCTCTCGGGTTTTATTTCCGGCGGGAACAATTTCGTACATAAACCTACCTAGAAAGGAAAAGAGGAACCCTTATAGGATCACTTTGTTGTCTGTCCGTTTGTCCGTCTGTCGTGCCGTGAAATTCAAAAAACTTAAAAAAGCAGCATCTACTCTTACCACTAACACGACAGGCCGGGCTCCCTAATACGCCTTAATATGCCTTTTTATTCTAGCTTCACAAATATATTTTTTTTGGGTTCCGTACTCATGAGTCATGAAGTTATTTTAGAAGGGTATAACTTAGGAAAAACGGAACCCTCATAAAATTTCGTTGTTTCAAAGGATTTCGGTAAAGTGTTTTTATAAGCACCTCACTGAAACCCTTTGAAACCTCAACGCTACCTCAAACCGCGCCGAAGCCTTATCGAAACTGTACCGAAATCACGCCGTAACCTCACCGAAATTGCGCCGATACCTCACCATAACCTCACTGAAACCGTACCGAAACCTTGCCGAAACTCTGCCGAAACCTCAGAGAAACCGTACCAATAAACAAGTTTTGACACTGATAAAAACTTACATATTATTATATTTTCGACAATACTTGTTAACAAACTTTCAATGATAAAATATATTATCGTAGAAAAAACAGTCAAGTGCGAGTTGGTCTCGCACACGAAGGGTTCCGCAGTCCGCATCATCAAACAAGAAAATAAATAACACTTGAATTTTCTATTAGTTGTTGTTTTAGCGGCGCACTGAAATATTTCAACTCTCTACCTAGGTAATTATTACAGTTCATGAGATACAGCCCGCTGACAAACAGATAGACGGATGGACAGCGGGGGCTTAGTGATAGGGTCCCGTTGGCAGTGTTGGAACCCTTCGGCGACGGAACCCTAAAAATACATTTTAAGACGAAACACAATTCGAACTTGACTAGCAAGATTATTTTTTACCCGAATCCGTACATTTGTTATCATGCTAAAAGATTACCTTATCACGAATTTAGCAAAACTGTCTCTTATCAATACCTTATCATGCCAATTATAATATTATACGGAGTTATGTATGATAATGTTATAGTCAAAGTGAAATTCTACAACTCGTTCCTAACAGCCCGTTCCCACTTGTCATCTGTCGGGCCCGGATTTTGATCGGATGTTCCAGTGGCAGAACATTTTATATGAAGTAATTCACACTTGGCTGAAACCGATTTTGTGTCAAAATGTTCCTACTGGAACATCCGATTAAAATCCGGACCCGACAGCCGACAAGTGGGAACCGGCTGTATCTAGAAGACTTCCCTGGCGCAGTGCTAAGCGCTGTGGTCTTATTAGTGGGAGGTCCCGGGTTCGATTCCCGGCAAGGATTTAGAAGTTTATAGTTTCTAAATTTCTGGTCTGGTCTGGTGGGAAGCTTCGGTTGTGGCTAGATACCACTTTACCGGCAAAGCCGTGTCGCAAAACGATGCCGTGTAGAAACCAAATGGTTAGCCCGTTTGCATCTTACTCGTAGACTGCATCATCACTTACCACCAGGTGAGATTGCAGACAAGGGTACTGAATGCCTTGTACTTAACTGATTTTTTTTAAATCGCAGAAAAATTCAGATCTTGGTTAAGAAAATCTTAGAAAAGTCGTAAAAGGGTTCGATATACCTAGAAACACGACTGTCTGAAAATTGCTTAAGTGCGAGTCGGGCTTACACATGAAGGGTTCCGTAATCCGTATCATCATAGAAGAATCAAATCATTTTTTAATTTTTTTTTAATTTTCATGGCGGCTATTTTGAAATGTTTATTAATTGTTGTTATAGCGGCAATAGAAGTAAACATGCTGTGAAAATTGAACTCTCATCTATTACGGGTTCATGAGATACAGCCCGCTGACAGACAGACGGACGGACGGACAGCTTTAGTAATAAGGTTCCGTTTGCACCCTTCGTGTACGGAGTCCTAAAAAAGAAAGTTTTCAGGGTTCATATAATATGTAGTACTTATACATGTAATATGATGATAAAATGATTGATCATTCCTCTACAACTCCTAATAACTAACTGCCTAAACAGTTATTGATGTCGAATAATTTTGGCGAATAATTCAACTACTCGCCATATGGAATACCGAATCTATAGATACTAATAAATATAAAATTGATGTGTCGTGTCTGTTTGAATGGGCTAATCTTCGGAATCTTCGGAATGGCTGAACCTATTTTGACGGGACTTTCACAGACAAGTAGAGGATTAACCAAGGAGTAACATAGGCTACTTTTTTAACAGAGTTTGAAAAATGGAGTTGTGTTTTCTAACTATTTACACTGATATCTCCGAGATTTCTGTGTGCCTAGTGGGAGATTTTTAACCTATTCGATCGCGTAAAAGTTAACTGCATTTTGTATGGAATTGAAACAGCGACATCTAGTGACAAGAAGATGGCGCTGTTTCAATTCCATACAAAACGCAGTTAACTTTTACGCGATCGAATAGGTTAAAAATCTCCCACTAGGCACACTGAACCGATTTGCGTAATTCTTTTTTAATTGTTAAGGTAAGTTTAGCGACATTGTTCCATAAAAAATTTGGATTCAAACTCCTCAGTCCTGATGCTACAGGGGATCTGACCAATCCACGCGGGCGAAGCTGCGGGCAACATCTAGTAATCAATAGCACTAACTAACAGCCGAGCCGAAGGTTTGCACTTTGAACTTAGACTAACTAAGGAGCCTAGTTAATACATACGTAGATAGCTACCTATTTACTAGGCTCTTTAGTCTATAGTTTTAGGCCTATATTAATACTATAGGCTTACATTTGTTAGATGTATTGAGTGAGGATTGAGGACCGATTGACTAGTCAAACCTAGGAATAGCCCAGTTTCGGCTTCGACTATAACAAAAGACAGGCGTAATTTATTGACAATACATTATACAACTTTATTTATATACTTTATCCTCATGTCAGTAGTTCTTTGCACATACAGTAGTAACGACGTTCCTCCATTGATATAACCCGGCCGAATCAAAACATACGCTCGGATCAATCAATAGCCTACAAAACACGTGTCTATTTAATTTTTCCGCGTATACTTTAAGCGCGAAAACGTGATAATTTTTTTCTTTTTTAATTTTCGTTCAAAACTTGTTTAAAAACTTTTATCATCTGTGCTTAAAAGTGTAGTGTTCTTGTGTATTGGATTTTCTATAATCTATTCTGTAAGTAGGTATTGTATTAATAAATATGATGTAATATGTGTGCAAAGTATTAAATCACGTAGCTTTGACAGATTAAAGACGAGGCTAAGGTTATATTTAAGTTTCATTTCTGGCGTACAATAGCGGCGTTCGTGCTGTTTGTTTACATAACAATCGATGTACACAGGCCATTTTTTATTGTACACTTTATCAATTCAAAGAAATGACGTTATTATAAGAAATAGTTTACTTTTGTTTGATTAATTATAACTTAATTCATTAATTGCTTATTGTCTTTATTGGTTTATAAAAACACGTGCGTCTATTTAAAAGCCATTTTGCATTAGCTATATATTATTGCATGTTTCTAGTAATCATATTACAAAGTGTAAATTAAAAATTTATAACACCCCCGACAAGTGAAGGTTACAGTAACTAGAAAAGAGCTGATAACTTTCAAACGGTTGAACCGATTTTCTTGGATTATAGCAAAGAATACTCTCGATCAAGCCACCTTTCAAACAAAAACAAACTAAATTAAAATCGGTTCATTAGTTTAGAAGCTACGATGCCACAGACAGATACACAGATACACACGTCAAACTTATAACACCCCTCTTTTTGGGTCGGGTGTTAAAAATAGGAATAAATAAGTAGGTAAAGAAATATAATATTTCAAAATTAGAACGTATCATTCAGAAAAACCGAGTAGGTATGATAAAAGTGTCATGTTTACATAACATAATACTTACCTACTTTTACTTTCATTTGTATATTTTTAGGGTTCCGCGCCTCAAAATGAAAAACTCGGTCAAGTGCGAGTCGGGCATCGCACTTTTAGGGATCCGTAGATAATTATGAACATCACATTTTGGGTGTATGACATATTTCTTTTCCGAGTTAGAACATCCCAATTCTCAATAAACCATGAAAGAAAACCCCAAAAGATGTTCGTTTGCTTTGATTGTTGTTTTCAGTATTTTTGGGGTTCCGTACCTCAAAAGGAAAAACGGAACCCTTATAGGATCACTTTGTTGTCTGTCTAATAGTATGTTACTATCACAGAACTCCTAATTTCCAATATCTGTGGTTACTACCATGTTAAACCTACAGGGCAAGGTTTTGCGGTTGCATAAATTTTGACATCCGCGGATGCCCATGCAGATACGGATTTCAGACGTAAATTACGTACGTACATAAATAAATGAAAATTGATTAATTTTAATATTTTGAGAACAAAACTTAAACAATTTGTAGTCGTACTAAGTACATAATATTATTATATACCTCTCTCTACCTAAAGTGCGTTTCATCGGATAGTACCTACCTATGGCGTTATGTTGGCTCCCCTGTCTGTTGGGTGATCGTTGGCACCATATTAGCATGAGAAGACGCAGATTTGGTTTATTTTCATTTGATTTTCATTTCATTCATTCAGGAATATCAAATGAAAATAAACAAAATCTGCGTCTTCTTATGCAAATATGGTGCCAATGACTTGGACAGACAGGGGAGCCAACATAACGCCAATAGGTACTATTCGACAAAACGTAGTTATGAAGAGAAAAAAACTTCGTTCAAGAATTAGATTTAAAAATTGGTGAATTATATTTAATTTAATAGTAAAATGGCAGCCTTTTCAGCCTCCAATCTCTTTCTGAGTGGATCATTTACTGACCCAGCTCCAATAAATAGTTAGCTCTACTACGTGCGAGGCACGCGCCACTCTGACCCTGTCCACTTTCTTTACAAGTCGTTACTTGTGAATCCGCATCCGTAAAAGCTCCGCATTAATTGATGCGGATGTCTGAATGAATGCGAATGTTCCGCATTTGCGAATACGGATGCGGAAAAACCCGTGCGATATAGTAATGGAGCGACCCGAGATGGCCCCAGTAATTCCGGGACCTATATTGAAGTCTTCGTGGTCGTCACTTATAGAGTCTAGACTGATTACAAGATAAACCTCAAAACTAAAACCCTGATTACATCCGTTAGGTCAATTTTTTTCGAATAAAATACAGCCTATGTCACCCGGGCCTTTACGACGAACCAATTGACACCTCATTCATCAAAATCGGCCCAGTATTTAGGCGCTACGGTGGAACACACAGAATCTGGATACAAACATACATACATATATACATAGACTGCTAAAATCATTACCCTTCCTTTTGGCTTTGCCGCAGTCGGGTAAAAAGAAAGCGACAGTCGCTCAGGGTGCTTAGATACTTATTTATATTCGCATCACATATGGATATGACTCATGTCATGGTCATGGGAAACACCGATATTCCGCCTACCAGTATACAGTATAGGTACTTATTTAATAAACTAAACGGAGCATTTTCCTGTTACGATTCACAGTTTATTGGTTGGTTGACCGATTTGTACCCGAACTTATACCCGAAGAAGACCCGACTTTTTAACCGACTTCAAAAAAGGAGCAGGTTTTCAATTCGTCGGAATCTTTTTATTTTTTTAAGACTTATTATTTTATTTATTATTTAATATTATTAAATAATAAATTAAATTATATTTTATTAGTACTAATTATATTTTATTTATAATTTATTTATTATTTTATTAATATTTTAATTTTATACGACTTATTAATTATTGTTTTTTTTGGCTTATTGAGTAATTAATTTAATTATTATAGATTTTATGCAACGAATGTCTTAGGTTAAGTTTTACTATTTAGAAGTTTTGAGTTAGCCTGTAAGTGAGTATACTACATAGTTTATATAATTCGTTATAATTACTTTTCTTTGTATACCGTTGGCTTCCTATTAAATAAAATAAAAAAATAAATAAATAAAAGACTCAGGTATTATTTTACATTAAGGGGCATGAGACGGGTCTGCCCGCGAAATTCAAATTTAAATAGGTTTTTCGCAATTTGTAAACTTATACGACAAAGTAGGCTTATGGCACTTTAATTGCGCCAATGGCAGTATCATCCTCACAGGTTTATATAAAAATCTTTACTTGAAAGGGTCCAGTTTAAGAAATTAGTTATAGTGTCGACTAATTTGTGAGTAACTCATGTCAAACTCATTATTTTGACTAATTTCTTAAACTGAACACTTTCAAGTAAAGATTTTTATGTAATCCTGTGAAGATGATACTGCCACTATCGGAATTAGAATCGGTTCATAATCGGTTCATAAATCACCATTTACCATTTATTCATTCTTAGTTCTTAAACTATTTCAATGCACAAATAGTTATCCTAAATATTATTTTACAATATTTTGCTATGTACTAAGTATTTGTTAGTAGATGTGCCTTATAAACAGTAGGTATACAATGTTAGAAAGTTAGTAAGAACATACGAATAGGTTTGACAACCCCTGTGCTAGTAAACACTGTATTACAGTGGGTTGACTTCTCCCGTTCCTAAGTACTTAATTTAAATGTGTTAATATGGTGCGCTGATGGTCGGACATGCAAAACCGTACCAATACAACAGCGTTATAATCAAACATAGTGTACCAATAAAAATAAAAAGTCTTAATAATATATTTTAATGGAGGGTAGGTAGTGATTGTAGTTACGTACACGCGGCATTGTTGTGAGGTATCATGCAATCCAACTGCCTGTCACTCCTTTGTGCGTACATTGAGTTATGAGTTTTTAGAGACCGAGTTCTTATCCTGTATCACTAGTAATAAATATTAGTAATGTAGTGTAATGTTATTGTTAGTAAATATTAAGCCTATAGGTTTTCGTGCGTGTGCGCTTACGTGAATTTTGTGGTATATATGTATGTGTGCATGTGTGTATATGTAGAGTATGCGTGTGTGTGTTTGTGTGTTTGCGTGTGATTGTGCATTGTGTGTTGTTTATGTTTGCAGTTTGTCATGCCATAAGCCTACTTTGTCGAATTAATTTACAAATTGCGAAAAACCATATTAAATTTGAATTTCGCGGGCAGACTCTCAAGGAATAACTACGATTTTTTTTAATCCTGTATTTTTAAAAGTTCACAATATATAGCAAATGACTTACACTAGAAATCAACGAATGTTCCGTAAATAGGTCACTCGAGGTCAATGCCGCGTCGTAGGTGGGGCGTTGACCCGAGTTTTGCACGCTATACAATGCGGGTTCGAAAAATACTAAATCAGCAAAACTACAAGGTTATTGGCATTGGATTGTGTTGATGTAGCATAATAATAACGCTAAGTTTTTGTTAGATTTCTGGTTAAAACACCCTGTATTTTATAGAAGACATGCGGATTTTTTTTTTGATCGTTTGCTCCAAATTACGCACCTATATAGTAAACTAGAGGATGCCCGCGACTTCGTCCGCGTGGATTTCGGTTTTTAAAGATCTATTTGATTTTTCGAGATAAAAAGTTGCCTATGTCAATTGCAGGGACGCAAGCTACCTCGGTTCCAAATTTCATGCAAATCGGTTGAACGGATGGGGAATCCCGTGGGAACTCATTGATTTTCCGGGATAAAAAGTAGGCTATGTCCATCCCCGGGATATAAGTTAATTCACAGACAGACAGACAGACACACTTTCGCATTTATAATGCAATATTAGTATGGACTGTTATAATTTAGTATTATTTATCATCAAAATGGAACTCTCGTTATCTTTATATTTTGTGATTTTACTATCTAGCATAGACTTGCCTGAATTTCCTGCAAGTCTTGATAAAAATCTAGGTCAGCGCGGTCTGACGTTTACGTAATGCGCTAATCGACTTGACAAGTGTAAATTAAAAATTTATAAGACCCCCGACAAGTGAAGGTTACAGTAACTAGAAAAGAGCTGATAACTTTCAAACGGCTGAACCGATTTTCTTGGATTATAGCTAAGAACACTCTCGATCAAGCCACCTTTCAAACAAAAAAAAAAACTAAATTTAAATCGGTTCAATAGTGTAAAAGCTACGATGCCACAGACAGATACACACATCAAACTTATAACACTCCTCTTTTTGGGTCGGGGATTAATAATAAGTATTATAGGACCTAGAAACTAAGTTAGTTTACAAAATAACAGTGCACGCGCCTAGCGAATGCACTTATCTGTACATAGATAATGTTCTGTGAGTGTGGTTTCGCAGCGGAGGTGAGCTACGGGCGTTACGCCCGTAGCTCACCTCCGCTGCGAAACCATAACAGCGGAACCGCATTAATTTCGCTGTGTTTTGTCCGTATGTAGGAGAAGCGGAACTGCCACGGAACTGCCTGTTCTAACGCATAGATTTAACTATATTCTATCTCTTTCCCCGCGCGGTTTCGTCGATAATACTCCGACGCCAGCCACACTACCGCGCTCCGGCCGCCATTTTGTTGCGGTGCCGCGTTGTTTTCGCACGTGTTTGTGGAAATCGACAAAAATTAAAAGCGAAACTACATTTATTTCATAAAATGGACGTCGATTTCACAGAAAAATTAATTCAAGAGGTCAGAAATAGACCTATTCTTTATTTATTAAATCATCCGGATTATAAAAATAATCCTCTCCTCTATAATCTAAATCTCTCCTCCGATGGCTGACTGATGACTAGCAGGTTCCGACGCCCGTTCCGCAACTACACAACTACACTTTATCGCAGCGGAATTCCTACAGCGGTTTCGCAACTGAAGTTTCGCAGCGGAGGTGTGAGAGGAGCATAAGTACTAACTACTTGTAAAGTCAAGTTCAATGTTCATAGGCCAAGAGCCTGTGACTAGTTACGCACGGGTGTTTAAATGACCGACTGGTCAAATTGTACTACTTAAATGCCCGTATTCACAATCATAACTATGAGGTCTCACGGTGCGCTCGAACGCATAGTGTAGGTTCCACCAATCAGATTACTGTGTCATGTCAATTTACAAAAAACCGGCCAAGTGCGAGTCAGACTCGCGCACTGAGGGTTCCGTACTCGGGTATTTTTTCCGACAAAATAAAGAAAAATCTGTTTTAGAATGTACAGGTAAAGCCCTTTCATTTGATATACCCCACTTGGTATAGTTATCTTACTTTGAAAATTTTAACATATTTTAATAAATTTTTTTACGTGTTGTAACCACAAATTCACGGTTTTCGGATTTATTCCTTTACTTGTACTATAAGATCTACCTACCTGCCAAATTTCATGATTCTAGGTCAACGGAAGTACCCTATAGGTTTCTTGACAGACACGACAGACAGACAGACAGACAACAAAGTGATCCTATAAGGGTTCCGTTTTTCCTTTTGAGGTACTGAACCCTAATGATTTACGGTGCGATCATTGATTTAAGAAGCGATTCTGTGCACTCTCAAAACTCACAATAGCTCTTGCACTATATTTTCATCTAGTATGATAAAAATGTAGACAGATGCATAATTATACATGCACGTAGAGCTGTCCTATTATTACGTACGTACAACAAACAAAAACACTATATAATATATAGTTTTTATAGCAATTCAAACTTAATTACTTGGCATATGGTTTGTTATCATTGTGTACTCTGCTATTTGTCAGAGCTATTATAAGTCTCAATGAACACCATTATAAGTGGATGTATACTATTTTATCTATGAATAGTTTGATTACGAAGAATCATTCTGAGAACAAGATAAAGTTAACAAGTCTAAATTAAAAATTTTCAACACCCCCGACCAGTGAAGGTTACAGTAACTAGAAAAGTGATGATAACTTTCAAACGGCTGAACCGATTTTCTTGGATTTCTTGGTTCTTAGCTATCTAAGAACACTCTCGATCAAGACAAGACACCTTTCAAACAAAAAAAAAAACTAAATTAAAATCGGTTCATTCGTTTAGGAGCTACGATGCCAAAGACAGATACACAGATACACACGTCAAACTTATAACACCCCTCTTTTTGGGTCGGGGGTTAAAAAGAACCCTTGTAGGATGGATAGCTTTGTTAATTGTCTTTTACCCTAAATCTAGCAAAAACTACTATGATATTCGAATCACATTTTGTTGTACGTTTAATAGATCCCAAAATTATAGAGTTCAATAAAATAACTTAAAAAGATGCGTACTTTTACCGCGTCCTCTAAAATTCAAAATTCAAAATATTTTTATTCAATTAGACTTTTTCAGCTCTTTTCTAGTTACTGTGAAGTGAACTGTAACCTTCACTCGTCGGGGGTGTTATAAATTTTTAATTTACACTTGTTTCCTTTTGAACTACAGAACCCTAAAAACTACTTTTTGGAGTTCCGCTTTTTAGAAAATGAACGGTAGAATGTGTACCACTGTCTACAGCCTTTGGAATCCTTTCTCTTGTTGCAGTGTACCTTCAGCTTGGAAAGCTCGCCCGATTTTGATGAAACTCAACATGTTGGACGAAGTGATGCCCACCATGAGAAGCCTGAGCCCAGACCCGGTCGACGTGGCTGCTATCCATAAAAAATATATACCAGTAAGTAGATAAAAAAAACAATACTATATTACACTAGCAAATGCCCGCGTCTTCATCCGCGTGGATTTAGAAGAACTAACTCTCTGATTTTCTGGTATTAAAAGTAGTATAAATGTCACTCGCCAGGTAAAATATGTACTTACAGGATTTTTTTCGCGTTTTTAGGGTTCCGTACCTCAAAAGGAAAAACGGAACCCTAATAGGATCACTTTGTTGTCTGTCTGTCTGTCTGTCTGTCCGTCCGTCCGTCCGTCCGTCCGTGCGTCCATCCGTCCGTCCGTCTGTCTGTCTGTCTGCCTGTCTGTCTGTCTGTCAAAAAACCTATAGGGTACTTCCCGTTGACCTAGAATCATGAAATTTTGTAGGTAGGTAGGTCTTATAGCAAAAGTACAGGAATAAATCTGAAAACCGCGAAATTGTGGTTAGCACATCATTTACAAAAAAATAATTAAAATGTGTTTCAATTTTTAAAATAAGATAACTATACCAAGTGGGGTATCATGTGACAGGGCTTTACCTGTACATTCTAAAACAGATTTTTATAAGTACATAATAGTTTTTGATTTATCGAGCAAAATGTAAAAAAATACTCGAGTACGGAACCCTCAGTGCGCGAGTCTGACTCGCACTTGACCGGTTTTTCTTGTGGTATCTTATCAGTAATCATCAGTACTATCACCTGTCTTCGTTTTGCTAGGGTTCTGCTTCCACCATGTATCCTTATTAAATGGATTGGATTATTCAAAAATCCTTTGCCATCCTGGGCTCCAATGTGCGTAGGCCCTAATATAATAATAGGTAATATTTCCTCAACTGGAATCGGCGTGTATTGTATGTACATACTGTTTGATGATGTAACGGTCTGGAAAATGATACAATGGAAACGAGTCAATAATTGAGCATGAAAAAATATTATTATGTAATAATAACACAATAAGAGGTACCTAATAATTAGGTATCTACATGTGATAATGATAACTTCTAAAGTTTAGAAAAAACCGGCCAAGTGCGAGTCAGACTCGCGCACCGAGGGTTCCGTACTCGGGTATTTTTTCCGACATTTTGCACGATAAATCAAAAACTATTATGCATAAAAATAAATAAAAATCTGTTTTAGAATGTACAGGTAAAGCACTGTCGTATGATACCCCACTTGGTATAGTTATCTTACTTTGAAACAAAAACACATTTTAATTTTTATTTAATGATTTGACCACAAATACACGGTTTTCGAATTTATTCCTTTACTTGTGCTACAAGACCTACCTACCTGCCAAATGTCATGATTCAAGGTCAACGGGAAGTACCCTATAGGTTTTCTTGACAGACAGACAGACAAACAAAGTGATCCTATAAGGGTTCCGTTTTTTCTTTTGAGGTACGGAACCCTAAAAACGGTCAAGTGCGGACACGGCGGACGGACGGATGGACGAACGGACGGACGGACGGACAGACCGACAGACATTATAAGTTTTTTAGTTAGTGTGCTGTCATCTAGTATAATATGACTGTAAAAATTTTCATAACATTGTGAAAGCAATGTTATGAAAACCATGCAACACTATTTCATGGAGTTTTTCACATGAGGAATCATGAAAAACTTCATGAAATAGTGTTCCATTGTTCACACAGATGGTACATAAAATGGATTCATCAACTTTATTTTACTATATGTAAGTACTATAGCAATACCGCTACTCATCAATAGATGGCGTAGTTTTATTAATCAAAGTTTTTACAATCTATAATATTCTTATCAATTATTAACAATTAATAGCTTTATGAGAACATGATTATGTGATTATTTAATGAACTATGTGTGTATTGCATCCACAATTTAAAATAAATAAAACACCACAGGCACAAGTCTTGGAGTGGAGTGTCTTGGTCAAATCTAGATAGCTCTATCTTGCTTTGCCGTGTAGCTCTGTCTCGTTCTAATTGTCAGATGGCAATGACGTGTCGTCACTCAAAAACTTCGATCCGAAGTCAGTCACAAACAATTTACTATCGAGTGTAATCGCCTTTTGTGTCTTTTATACTTAAAATCATTGCGAAATCGCGTATTTGTAGTGCTAAAACTTTATTAGAACTGCGAAAAATTTGTTATTCCGTATCACCGGTTGGATAATAAACGGATTGTCAGTGCCTCAAGTGTTATAAAAAAGTGTGGTGTCTTCAAATGAAACAGTAATTGCTGTTTTCCATTGGTTTTTACCTCTTTTATTGGATATCTTTCGTTAACTGAAGGTAACGGAGCGTGAATTACGGCAGTCTCTCACAAAATTGTTAAACTAACTGCGCACGGCCCACCAATTAACTTTGGAGGTTAATCATGAAACACTTGGCTGAATATTTTGAAGTATTTACCTTTGAAGAAACAAGGTTATTTTCACGTCATCGAGTGTTGTTAAAAAAAAAAAAGTTCTTTTTTATGTCCGTACTTAGAATTTTACAGTTACATATTATTTTTATCTTATCAATTCTTATCAGAATCTTGTATAAATAGTCATATAGGGCAAATTATAGCGCTTTTATATGTGGAAGAATAAATAAAATTAACAAGGCTTGCTGTCCTTATTTTGCAAAGTTAACACTGACTTCGAAACAAAAAAAAAGAATAATATAAAGGTAGTTGATGAACAAATCTGACAGGACTTAATATTGCTATCCTTTTCATAATGTACTCAGTAAAAAAAGATGGCATGATCTTTTATAGTCTTGTGGTTATAATGTCTCTAGGATTAGTCATCATGGCTGTTTATATTTAACTTTTGTATAGTATATAACCTACTACCTACCTATAGCAGGATAAAGGAAACAACATAATTTTAAAATATGTAGCATGAATGTATAGTAAAGATGGATTGAACACTCTAAGTCCTAATACTTGAAGCAAATACCTACTTATAAGTCTACCTACCCCATGGGGAATTAAAATTACCACTTGTTGTCATATTGACACTGTTGACAGAAGATTCATCTGTAACATTTAGTTCTGAATACGTTCATATAACACTCACTGCTGCTTTAAGCGACAAAATGGTGAAAATCAAGGTGATTTAAAAACAGGTTGTCCAGTGTACTTGTATTAGTATAGGTCAGTGGGTGGACTGCACAATGCACATTATTTTTAAATAAATCACAATGATGCTCTATTTTCTGATCTTTTTAACCCTCAACCCAAAAAGAGGGGTGGTATAAGTTTGATGTGTGTATCTGTCTGTGGCATCGAAGTTCCTAAATCAATGAACAGATTTTAATTTAGTTTTTTTGTTTGAAAGGTGGCTTGATCAAGAGTGTTCTTAGCTATAATCCGAGAAAATCTGTTCAGCTGTTTGAAAGTTATCAGCTCTTTTCTAGTTACTGTAACCTTCACTTGTCAGGGGTGTTATAAATTTTTAATTTACACTTGTGGTTACTTATTTTTTTAAATTGCTTCTTAGGGTGAGATCTTTAGAGTGCACTCTGACTTTGCTTAGACTTAAGACAGAGTTAAAACAAGATAGATGTATATCTCTCACATAAATCTGTCTCGTTTTAACTCAATCTTAAGTCTGAGCAAAGTCCAAGTGCTCTCTATAAATATCAACCCCTTAGCTTCTACCAGTTTTGAAGACGGTTTGATTGAGAGGATTTTTAGCTATGGTTTCCGGCAATGTTAATACAGAACTAGAAATAGAAAACAATATGAAAAGGTATCATAACAAGTGTTTACTTTACAAGGAAAGTTTTCCAGAGAGTAAATAAAAAAAGGTAGGCAACTATAATTGTCTAATACTGCAATGCAGAGGTTTATTTATTTTGTAATAAGTGCACTGAATTGCATCAGAAGTTAGATGGTACTAACTAGGGTTTTGTAATTAAAGCGTGCTAACTGGACCCAATTACTAAGTCTCCACTGTCTATCTGTCCATCTGTGTGTCATCAGCCTGTATCTCATGAACCATAAGAGAGAGATGAAATTTACACAGAATGTGTTTTTCTATTAGTGTTAAAGAAAATACTAATAGTAATTTCAAAATGGCCACCATGATTTATAAAAATTTAAAAGTGTTATTTCTTATATGATGGCACGGAACCCTTCATGTGGGATTCCGACTCGCACTTGGCCATTTTCAAACTATTTTGGCAGCTGTGGTTTCTCGCTTTTGGAGTGGACCAGTGTTATTACTAAACTAGTTTATGCCTGTGACTTCATCCGCATGAACTGCACATATTGTAGACCCCTATTTTACCTCCCTTAGGGTTAAAATTTTCACAGAATGTGTATTTCTGTTGTCAACAAACAACAAATAATAAATATTTCAAAATGGCTGCCATAAAAATTAAAAAAATATGTGTTTTTTCTTGTTCTTGTCGATGGTAAAGAACCTCCGTGTGCGAGCCTTACTCGCACTTGGGCGATTTTTTTATAATTACACTTCACATCTAATATTATAAAGCCGAAAGTTTGTAAGTGAGTATGTTTGTTACTCTTTCACACATAAACTACTGGATCGACTTGGCTGAAATTTAGAATGGAGATAGATTAACATATAGGCTACTTTCTATCCCGGAAAATTAAAGAGTTCCTACGGGATTTTTAAAAACTTATATCCACGCGAACCAAGTCGCGGGCATCAGCTAGTATTTAGATAATAACTAGCCGATGCCCGCGACTTCGCCCGCGTGGATTTAGGATTTTCTAAATCCCGTGGGAACTCTTTGATTTTCCGGGATAAAAAGTAGCCTATGTGCTAATCCAGGATATTACCTATCTCCATTCCAAATTTCAGCCAAATCCGTCTAGTACTTTTTGCGTAAAAGAGTAACAAACATACACACACACACACACACACACACACACACACACACACACACACACACACACACACACACACACACACACACACACACACACACACACACACACACACACACACACACACATACAAACTTTCGCCTTTATAATATTAGTGTGATTAGTAATTAGTCACCCCTTCCCACGTTCGCCATAATTATTTCTTTCCCATAATCGTTCGGCCATGTCATATTCACGGGCGCGAAAACTTCGAACGTAATAAAATTTTGGCTGTAGGCGTGCGAGCTAGGTCGATGACCCCTCGACCGTTCGTTCGCAAGGACGTTCTATTAAAAATTATTCATGTTTACCTTTTGTTTAAAGATTTCCGAACGTTTGCGAACGGAGATTAGTTATTTATCTGTAAAGATGATTTATTTTTAAATATTTATCTGTTGTTTTTTTTTTTTTAATATTAGGAAGATGATTTATTTTTAAATATTTGGAATGCAGTCTGTTTTCTGCAGCAATGCACCCAGTATTTTTTACACGATTGAATAAACTGTACCTGTGTCATAGATTTTTTCCAAGGTAACTTATTGAAAAACTAGCTTATGGCGCGATCCAGTTAGTTAGTCAGTCACCTTTTCCTTAAATTATATATTTAGACTAGCTGATGCCCGCAGCTTCGCCCGCGTAGATTTAGGGTCTGAAATCCCGTGGGAACTTTTGATTTCCCAGGATAAAAGTAGCCTATCCGTAATAGCCCGTCCCGGGGTTGCAACGTTTTTCTGTACTACGTAAAAACATTTAAACGGATGATCCTTTAAAAATCCCGAGGAATCACCTGGGTTTAGGAATGCAATTCCTTACAGCATCAGGGTTGAGGAGTTAGGTCCTTGAAGTCAACGACAAAGTCTTTACTTGGTACAGATACCTTCAATATCAATTAATTTATAACCGACAGTTTCTAAATCCCATCAGTATTGATGGTGAGGTCCCCTGCAGCATCAGGATTGAGGAGTTGGAATCCAATTTTTTTATGAAACAATGTCACAAAGTTCCTCTATCGATTAAAAAAAAAATTACGCAAATCGGTTCATAAATCTCGGAGATTTCGGTGTACATAGGCAGAAAAACACAACTCCCTTTTTGAAAGTCGGTTAAAAAAGTAGCCTATGTTACACCCTGGTCAATCCTCTACTTGTCTGTGAAAATCCCGTCAAAATCGGTTCAGCCGTTCCAAAGATTAGCCTTTTCAAACAGACAGACAGACAGACAGACAAAAATTTTTAAAACGTGTGATTCAGTGTTGGTATCGTTCAAATAACCATAAGAGCTTAATATGAGGTAATTATTTCGAAATTACAGACAGACACTCCAATTTCATTTATTAGTATAGATTAGATAGCAACTAGTAAACTTACGCGGTAGTTATCATGCGTTTTAAAGTTTAATAAGTGTGTGTATAATGTGTTCTTTCTTATTAGGGTTCTTTAGTCTTACCCGAAGAGTGCCTATGGCACCCTATTAGACTTTTAGACTCTAGTCAGCAGTTGATTGACCGAAACACAAGAACTTAACTAAAATATTCTTACCTCACTTGAGTGTTGAAATAATCCATACTAATATTATAAATGCGAAAGTGTGTGTGTATGTACTTGTTACTCTGTCACGCAAAATCCACTGAACGGATTTGGCTGAAATCCGAAATGGAGATAGATTATACCCTGGATTAACACATAGGCTACTTTTTATCCTGGAAAATCAAAGAGTTTTTACGGAGTGTTGAAAAACCTAAACCCACCCGGACGAAGTTTGATACTAGGTACCTACCTACCTACTTAGTATTATCACTTATTATGATATTTGGACACAAAGCCTTAATTGGGTGTCATCAGAAACGATGCTTACGCGATATTCTGGTCATATGACCTCTTAGTCAGCAGGTTATTGACCGAAACAACAACTTAACTAAATATTCTTACCTTACTGAGTTCTAAAATAATCCATACTAATATTATAAATGCGAAAGTGTGTCTGTCTGTCTGCTACCTTTTCACGGCCTAACAGTTTAACCGACTTCCATGAAATGACTTCGTCCGCGTGGATTTAGGCTTTTAAAGATCCCGTGGGAACTCCTTGATTTACCGGGATAAAAAGTAGCTTGGTCATTCTCCACAGACCAATTGCGGCGTGATTGAAGGACAAACTAATAAACAAACAAACACACTTTCGCATTTATAATATGGGTAGTGATTATACATAGTACCTTACTACCTAGGATTTAAATGCTGGTCTAACTTTGATCAATTAAAATCAGAGGGTTTTGCCTTGAGTTTCGTCTCCTAACTCCACCCTGTGTAGGTGTGACGTTCAATGCACCGACAGACAGGCCATTTTAAACACTAGATAATACCTGCGATGATATTAGTATGGATTCAATTAAACTTTTACAAGAACTTTTGAATTACAAGGAACCAAAAGCTTAATTTGCTATAATCCGCCAAACCAAAGAAATCTGTATGTGCAACATGCAGCATGCGACATGCATCGCCCGCCCTCCCACTGATAAACATGCAGGAAAAGCCAGCCACCGAACAAGCCACGCACCACCACCACGCAGCACCACACAAATCCCAAAACCACTCGTGACTCTATGCACGTTTCGCCCCGACACCGTCCCGTCCGCGTCGTGCGCTTGCTTGGTAGCTGGCTTTTCCTACATGTTTATCAGTGGGAGGGCGGGCGGTGCATGTCGCATGCTGCATGTTGCACCATACAGATTTGTTTGGTTTGGCGGATTATAGCAAATTAAGATTTTGGTTCCATGTATGTCATGGACTTGCGCAAAATAACGCCTGCTTCTATATTATTTTTAACCCCCGACCCAAAAAGAGGGGTGTTATAAGTTTGACGTGTGTATCTGTGTATCTGTGTGTCTGTGTATCTGTGTATCTGTCTGTGGCATCGTAGCGCCTAAACGAATGAACCGATTTTAATTTAGTTTTTTTTGTTTGAAAGGTGGCTTGGCTTGATCGAGAGTGTTCTTAGCTATAATCCAAAAAAATTGGTTCAGCCGTTTAAAAGTTATCAGCTATTTTCTAGTTTTCTTGTAGAAAAGAAGGTTAGATAACCCTTATGTTCATAATATTCAAGTGTCAATTGACAAATGTCAAGTTGTCAAGATGGACGTTGCCTAGATATACATAATTATTTATTTGAAAATGATTTGTCGGGGGTGTTGAAAATTTTTAATTTACACTTGTTGAATTGTCAAATGCATCTACCACTGGTTCGAAATGCTTTTCCTATATGAAGAACAAGATTGAAACTCGGCTAAATCGTTTGGCGGCACGGTAGGGTGGTAACTAGCCACGGCCGAGGCCTCTCACAACACTTAACCTCAGAGGTCTTTGCCTCGAGTTTCATCTCCTAAATTCACTCCATGTAGGTGTAACGTTCAATGCACCGACAGACATGACAGTCACACGTGTGTGTGGGTGAGGACGTGTTAAGGACGTCCAAGTAAATCATTCTCTTTGTTTTAATGTTCATTGCAAGCCTGCCTGTGATAAATGAGTTTAACAGGTCTTAAACTGACATTTTTACATGAATGCCCAAAAAACCGGCCAAGTGCGAGTCAGACATGTAAGGTTCCGAGCCATCATACAAAATATATTATTCACTAGCTGATGCCCGCGACTTCGCTCGCGTGGGTTTAGGTTTTTGAAATCCCGTGGGAACTCTTTGATTTTCCGGGATAAAAAGTTGTCTATGTGCTAATCCAGGATATTATCTATCTCCAAATTTCAGCCAAATCCGTCCAGTAGTTTTTGCGTGAAGGAGTAACAAACATACACACATACACACAAACTTTCACCTTTATAATATTAGTGTGATTTTCATGTGAAACACTGCAAGTTAATGATAGACAACACCATCTATACCTGATTTAGTAAATTAATTATACATTTTGATTTTTCGTTTGTGATGTAACCACGAATTCACGTTTTTCGGATTATTCCTTTACTTGTGTTGTAAAACCAAATTTTATGATTCTACAACAGATCCCTACCCTATAGGTTTTCTTGACAGACAGGACAGACGAACAGACATACAATGTTACAAGTGTAAATTAAAAATTTATAGCACCCCCGACAAGTGAAGGTTACAGTAACTAGAAGAGAGCTGATAACTTTCAAACGGCTGAACCGATTTTCTTGGAATATAGCTAAGAACACTCGATCAAGCCACCTTTCAAACAAAAGAAACTAAAATAAAATCAGTTCATTAGCTTAGGAGCTACGATGCCACAGACAGATACACAGATACACACGTCAAACTTATAACACCCCTCTTTTTGGGTTCGGGGTTAAAAATACACCAAGCGACAGAAAAGCAATAGGTACTATTTCATTCAACTATCGGTAGGTCTCGGGTAATAGTAGTGTTTTAGTGCTGTTTAACTTTACCTTTTTAAAATTAGCTTAAGTCTCTCCGTCACTCGCTTCATACAAACGTAGTTCCAATTTCATTTGAATACTAAGCAACCAAAGTCCATGAAATTTTGCAGACATATTCTAAAAACTAATATCTATGTCTGTGGTTTTCCAGATTTCTGTTAAAATATTTGGTTTCAAAGTTACGCGGTCTTAAAAATTTAAAATTTAGAAAATCGGTTCAGCCGTTTGAAAGTTATCAGCTCTCTTCTAGTTACTGTAACCTTCACTTGTCGGGGGTGCTACAAATTTTTGAGCCCCTGTAATTTTAAAACTTCATATTTTTAGAAAAATCTAAAATACCACAAACACAGATATTACTTTCTAGAATATGTCTGCAATATTTCATAGACTTTGCTTGCTTAATATTCAAATGAAATTGGAACTACGATTGTATGAAGCGAGTGACGGAGAGAGCCCTGTTAATATATTTTCTTTTCGATTAAAATTTCCAAATAATATACAGGATGTTTGGTCTCCCTACATTTTATTAACACAACCTAGTCGGCTTCCCGTACTTTGGTGAATTTCCTGAATTAGTGTTTCTCTTATCAAGGTACTTAGGAGTTTAGTTTAATGCACGATGCATCTACTTCCGCCTTATCATGCCAAAAGCTACAGGAAAC
Organism: Maniola jurtina; assembly: GCF_905333055.1. Lineage (NCBI taxonomy): Eukaryota > Metazoa > Arthropoda > Insecta > Lepidoptera > Nymphalidae > Maniola > Maniola jurtina. The sequence continues at coordinate 2,191,093 of NC_060056.1, read as the reverse complement.
CATATCGCCACAATATGTGGTTGCAAAATCAACAAATAGGTACAGTAACTATTTGAATTCGACCTATATGGTATAGTATTCGAATATATGGTATAGTAGTTGTTTCCGTCCTGTATTCATATTTTATTAACCCCCGACCCAAAAAGAGGGGTGTTATAAGTTTGACGTGTGTATCTATCTGTGGCATCGTAGCTCCTAAGCTAATGAACTGATTTTAATTTAGTTTCTTTTGTTTGAAAGGTGGCTTGATCGAGAGTGTTCTTAGCTATAATCCAAGAAAATCGGTTCAGCCGTTTGAATGTTATCAGCTCTTTTCTAGTTACTGTAACTAAAGTGATAAAACTGTGATAAAAGTAGCTTAATTCGCGAGATGCAAGGTATCTCTGTACCAGGTAAAAACATTTAAACTGATGATCCTTTAAAAATCCCGTGGGATCGCCATGTGACAACCTATATCATAACAAGTGTAAATTAAAAATTTATCACACCCCCGACAAGTGAAGGTTACAGTAACTAGAAAAGAGCTGATAACTTTCAAACGGCTGAACCGATTTTCTTGGATTATAGCTAAGAACACTCCTAATCAAGCCACCTTTCAAACAACAAAAAAACTAAATTAAAATCGGTTCATTGGTTTAGGAGCTACGATGCCACAGACAGATACACAGATAAACACGTCAAACTTATATAACACCACTCTTTTTGGGTCGGCGGGTAATAAAAAAGGGTTCCTTTTTTTCTCTGGAACCATATATGTAATTACATAAAATAACAAAATATTCTGTCATGTACACTTGTTAATGTTATGATATTTTTAACAGCAAAACAAAAGAAAGGAGAATGCCCATGGACAGTACTCTCACAAGAAGCATTGTACCTTAAATATTTTATTCATTTATTAAAGCTAAAATAAAAACATAATTTCTCACTAAGTTTCATGAATATTTGTTTTGGGATTATTTTTTTCGTAAATAAAAGTGCTTTTAAACTTCCGGCTGTTATGTAAGCCATTGCCATTATTATAGTTAGTTTTAACTTTTAATTTTTATCCCCTTCAGGAAAGGCAAAGATCGTAGACCATGCAGCCTGGTAAGAAGCCATTATTGTAGTTATATACTGATTGCCATTCATTTGTCACAAAAGTACTGAGAAGGGATGCCCATTTTTAAAAATGATATTATTGTTTGTTATATCGATTATCTAGGTCTACGATATCGATTTTTTTAATTTGAGTTTTGTTACTCTGATTTGTTTATTATTATTTTTAGAGCCAATTTTTACTGTGAATAATAATTATCTTTATTTTTACCGCATTTATGATTTTTTAACCTTCTCAAACGTTTTGATGTAGTACTTACATAATTCGAAGAAAGTCGAATCGATTTATTTTCATCGGCAAGAGTAGGTACATAGCCCCAGTCTATACTGTCTATGTTCGAGATGCCTAGCGATATATAGACGCCATATTTTTTGTTTGTTTAGATTCTATTTAGTATGTTTTTATTTCGGTTTGTGTATGTTACGCGCCGAGTTGAGTAGCTGTAGGACTTTGCTCATAGCAGAGTGAATTATCCAGTAGAGTGGTAACTAGCCACAGCCAAAGCCTCCCACTAGATGTATTATCTGGTCTCATAAAGCTAGGTATCCAACCGCTAGAGGTCCACGTCTGGACATAGGTCTCTTGTAGGGACTTCCACAGACAACGGCCTTGCGCCGCCTGAATCCAGCGGCTTCTTGCGACTCGTTGTCTCTCCACCTAGTGAGGGGGGTCTTTCAACGCTGCGCTTTCTGCTACGAGGTAGTGATGCCAACACTTTTGGGACCCAAACGCCTATCGTTTTTTCGAACTATGTGCCCTACAAATTGCCACTTCCTGTATCCGATACGGGTGATATATTATTTCTTTATTACTATCCAATCATTCATACTAATCATTACTACAGAACATGTAGAATTCTGTCATCGGTGTCAATCGTGTAGGTCAGCGATGTACCTATATGTGAACGGGTACTAGGTAGGTAAGTATTCGTAAAATAAAAGGCTATATTTTTCTTTCTCTGCTATCAGTCGAATACCTACTCGACTATTTTGTTTAAAAGAATCTGAAACTGACTGTTTTATTAAGTCTATAAAGATCCTTTCTTACTTTTTAGCTGGACCTAACCTCAAAATATTGCAATTTTTTATGGTTAATATTTCTGAAATGCGGAAACCGTTTTCACTAATTTTTTCTACATATATTCTGATGATGTCATTGAACAGATAGAGCTTGATTTGATGGTGATACAAAAATCTTGAAGACAGTACATTTGTTCATACTTGAATGGGCATTGTCTTTTCTTGGCAATAAAGCCAGGGTTTATATAAATAATTTCGCGCGAGGCCCTTCCGAAATCGGACAGAAGTTTATTTCATTCGGCCTCGCACAAACACATGAATGCAAGATGTATGCACACGTCACAATCATTTCGCTGTGTATTTTTGGTCCAGCCTCCTTTCTGAGTGTATGCAGGCGCTACGGTGCCACAGACAGATACACAGATACACACGTCAAACTTATAACACCCCTCTTTTTGGGTCGGGGGTTAAAAATGAGCATTGAACTATATGAATCAGGGTAAGCAGCGCTTTTGTGCCTCTATGGCCTGCACGCTGCCGGTACCCAGGTAACCATGTATTTTGTTGACATCTGGCGCAACGTGCAAGATATTTAGGCCGCTATAAATTCAGTAAGAATGCACTTTTGATCTCCAAGGCCCATACAAACGGATTGCCCTTGTCACCGCGACCTACATTTAGTTAATCAACGAATAATAATAATGTAATGAGCGGCCATGTTTGTTTTAAATTATTTCAAACGTAAACACAAATGTCTTTAGTCTTTACACGTTTTTGGAGTTTTACGGAGGCCATAGAGAAGGCTAACTCAATTCTTAAGAGTCGAGGGCTCTCTCCGTCACTCGTTTCATACAATCGTAGTTCCAATTTCATTTGAATATTAAGCAACCAAAGTCTATGAAATTTTGCAGACATATTCTAGAAACTAATATCTATGTCTGTGGTTTTCCAGATTTCTGTTAAAATATTCGGTTTCAAAGTTACGCGGTCTTAAAAAATTTCATACAAATCTTTGAGCCCCTGTAATTTTAAAACTACATATTTTTAGAAAAATCTAAAACACCACAGACACAGATATTAGTTTCTAGAATATGTCTGCAAAAAAAAAATGACGCACAACAGACGGAAACGTTTAAGTGCGGAAACCAGCCCAGAGAGATGTCTGCAAAATTTCATGGACTTTGGTTGCTTAATATTCAAATGAAATTGGAACTACGATTGTATGAAACGAGTGACGGAGAGAGCCCTGTTAACCGAGTTCTGTGCAATTTTTCCCAAAACTTATTCAAGGAAACCGGTCAAGTTAACCCCCGACCCAAAAAGAGAGGTGTTATAAGTTTGACGTGTGTATCTGTCTGTGGCATCGTAGCTCCTAAACGAATGAACCGATTTTTAACCTCCGACCCAAAAAGAGGGGTGTTATAAGTTTGACGTGTGTATCTATGTATCTGTCTGTGGCATCGTAGGTCCTAAACTAATGAACTGATTTTAACTTATTTTTTTTTGTTTGAAAGGTGGCTTGATCGAGAGTGTTCTTAGCTATAATCCAAGAAAATCGGTTCAGCCGTTTGAAAGTTATCAGCTCTTTTCTAGTTTTCTTGTAGAGGTTTTTGTGTCGGGGGTTTTTGAGTTATTAATTTACGAGGCCGCCATTTTGAAATAACTAGCTATCTGCTAATAGAAATAATATAAACTCTGTGAAAACTTCTACCTACTACAGAATGAAACAACTCTCAGTTAGATACTGAATCGATGATAATGTGAAATATGAGGGTATGGTGACGTAAAGGAAAATAGGGCTACTTTAGGGCCTAAGGCTGAGATCTATAGATCGCACTTTGACTTTGCTCAGACTTAAGACACTGTTAAAACGAGACAGCGTTATACCGCTGGCATAAATCTGTCTCGTTTTAACTGAAACTTAAGTCTAAGCAAAGTCAAAGTGCGCTCTATAGATTTCAACCTAAGTCTGCCAGTGAAGTCCAAGCCTCGACGTTTTGTTAGAAGTTCCCTAACTGTCGCGAACTGTGCCTATAACCACGGTTCATGAGATACAGCCCGCTGACAGACAGACAGACAAACAGTAGAGGCTTAGTAATAGGGTCCCGTTGTCACCCTTTGGGTTCCGTACTCTTAAAAATAAACTCCCACTTTAATTTAGGACATTATTTTTGTTTAGGACATTTTGATGACTGAATAAGGTCATATCTTTTGCAGATAAAAATCGATTATTATTATTATCAATCGCTTTCGCTTTGATATCGATGAATTGATAAAACATCGATTCTGCATATCGTTCATTGGTCATTGAACTGCAAACATTTGAAATTCTAATTAAGATGTCGTTTCGCGCACATTTTGCGTCATCCGATGTTTTTTTCTTACATACTGAGTTCAAGGTTGGTGCTAAGAGAGCTAACGTTCGGAAACTGGACCTGCCTAGATGCAGATTTGTTCACGATGTTTTCCTTCACCAAGCAAATGATATTTAATCTATATACATATAATAAAATTGTAGAAAAGTGGTATCTGTACAATGGAAATATATAAAAAAAAGTAGCAGGGGTTGTTATTATATCGATGCCGAACCCGAAATTGTAATAAATTATTATTTTTGTCTGTTTGTCTGTTTGTCTGTGTGTTTGTGCACGCTAATATCAGAAACGGCTTATTCGATTTAGATACGGTTTTCACTAATATATTGTAGTAAGCTTCACTTAACGTTTAGTGTTTATTTCATGTCAATCGGTTCATAAATAAAAAAGTTATGTCAATTTAAAGAATCACGGCGAACATTTTTAACGTACAAAGTATATGCTGCCCGAAAAGTCACTATTCCACGCGAACGAAGTCGCGGGCACAGCTAGTTTCTTAATACACATACAACTCCGAAAAGATAGTGGACACTGCATAGCCCCATAACCATACGGCGTTGTAAGCACCATATGGTCAAAGATGTCTATGTATGGCATGACAGGTTTTCAGATTATACTTAGGTTACCGCAGATTCAATATGGTTCGAATCGCGAACTACTCATATCTTATAAGGTAGACCTTAGATGGGCTATAAAGAACAGATTGTTACGTGTATGACCCAGATTTTGAACATGTTTCTTTTTTACCCGACTGCGGCAAAGCCAAAAGGAACGGTTATGATTTTAGCAGTCTATGTATGTATGTGTACGTATGTTTGTATCCAGATTCTGTGTGTTCCACCGTAGCGCCTAAACTACTGGGCCTATTTTGATGAATGAGGTGCCAATCGATTCGTCGTAAAGGTCCGGCTGACACAGGCTACACGAAAAAAATTTACCTAACGGATGTTACATGTTTGATTTAGTTTTTTAAAAACCCCGTGGGAACTCTTTGATTTTTGAAGATCCCGTGGGGACTGTTTGGTTTTCCGGCATAAAAAGTTGTCTATGTCAATAGCATGAACGCAAGCTACCTCGGTTCCTTTCATAAAAATCGATTAAGCGGATGGGTCTTTATGAATCTCGCGGGAACTCTTTGATTTTCCGGGATAAAAGTAGCCTATGTCCGTCCCCGGGATATAAGTTAACTCTGTACCTTTCGTCAGAATCGGTTAAATTAAACTGTTAGGTCGTGAAAAGGTAGCAGACAGACAGACGCACTTTCGCATTTATTTTATATATTATTATTATGGATTCGTAGATCAACTAAGTTTAGAATCCTGTCATTTCTGTTTAGAGATTTATATACATCCGAATAAGTACCGACCTATGTGCAGTAGGCAAGCCTATTATGTTAGTCACCAGCTGTCCTTATCTATTCACATATAAGGGAAAAGGAAGGCAACATACAATATACATGATGTCCTTAACTGCTTGAGTAGTGTTTGGCTTGTGTGACAAGGTGAATGGGTTTATCGGCAATACTTACTATAAATAGTAACAAATCCCTAGTTTATAGAAAATTCTCAATTTAATTTAATACAAGTTAGCCCTTGACTGCGATCTCTCCTGGTGGTGAGTGATGATGCAGTCTAAGATGGAAGAGGGCTAACTTGGATTATGTTAACTTGTTGTTAATACATAATATGCAGTTATATTATGTTTGAAAAGATGGATAATGACTGCGTTTTTATCGAATTTCGCGGAATATAATATTTTAAACAGTATTTAATATTTATTTAACATAAAAGACCCATATTCTCATTAATATCTATGACTAGTTGACGCCCGCGACTCCGTCCGCGTGGATTTAGGTTTTTTGAAATCCCGTGGGAACTCTTTGATTTTCTGGGATAAAAGTTGCCTATGTGCTAATCCAGGATATTATCTATCTCTATTCCGAATTTCAGCCAAATCCGTCCAGTGGTTTTGCGTGAAGGAGTAACAAACATACACACATACACACAAACTTTCGCCTTTATTTAGCCGGTAGGGTGGTAACTAGCCACGGCCGCCTTCGGCCGTGGCTAGTTTCCACCCTACCGGCATAGCCGTGCCGCCAAGCGATTTAGCGTTCCGGTACGATGCCCTATAGAAACCAAAGAGATATGGGCTTAGTAAAAATTGCCATACTCCAATCAGTTTAGCCCGCTTCCATCTTAGACTGCATCATCACTTACCACCAGGTGAGATTGCAGTCAAGGGCTAACTTGTATATGAATTTAAAAAAAAAAACACATAACATACAGTTATGGAAAAAACTGCCTAGAATTTTGTTTGTTTAAAATATTAAGCCTCAATAGCTCAACCGGTAAAGGAGTGGACTGAAAACCGAAAGGTCGACGGTTCAAACCCCGCCCGTTGCACTATTGTCGTACCTACTCCTAGCACAAGCCTGACGCTTAGTTGGAGAGGAAAGGGGAATATTAGTCATTTAACTTGGCTAATATTCTTTTTTTTATAAAAAAGAAATATTAAATGATTCAAAATTATTAATTAAAAACCGCGTAAAATAATACGCTTTCGCGAATACAATACTTATTACACTTTCTCTTATCGCTCACTTTCTACCGTGTTGAAACAATATGGCGAATTCATTTGGCGCGAAAACGATGAAAAAAACTAATCTTTCACGTGGCTTGTGTATAGTGCGTACATTTTAAGATTTCGCTCTTCACTTTAGCTCTATATGTCATCTGTCATGTCAAAAGTACAGTTCACCTTCTTCTTTTTTAGGGTTCCGTACCTCAAAAGGAAAAACGGAACCCTTATAGGATGACTTTGTTGTCTGTCTGTCTGTCTGTCTGTCTGTCTGTCAAGAAACCTATAGGGTACTTCCCGCTGACCTAGAATCATGAAATTTGGCAGGTAGGTAGGTCTTATAGCACAAGTACAGGGATAAATCTGAAAACCGCGAATTTGTGCATCATTAAAAAATAAAATTAAAATGTGTTTTAATTTTCAAAGTAAGATAACTATACCAAGTGGGGTATCATATGAAAGGGCTTTACCTGTACGTTCTAAAACAGATTTTATTTTTATTTTTATGTATAATAGTTTTTGATTTATCGTAATAAATGTCGGAAAAATTACCTGAGTACGGAACCCTCGGTGAGCAAATCTGACTCGCACTTGGCCGGTTTTTTTTAAATAGTAATAGCGAGCAAACGAGCAGGTCGTGTTAGTCCACCCCTTGAATAACCCCATGTTGTAATCTAGTGGGAACACCGCCGATCGGAGTTAATTCCACAGTTTGCATGTGCGTGGAAGAAAGGATCTGGCACAACGGGTGGTCGATGTGCACCAGGCACCCAGGTGATGAGAGTGAAATTGCTTACGGTGGCGTGCGGTGCGGGTGTAGAAAAAGAAGGGTGGAATGAGGTCAAGTAGCTGTTCAAAGCACTCCCCATTATAAAGGTGATAAGACACGCAAAGAGAGCTTACATCTCTGCGGTGCTCCAGGCTTTCCAACGAGCCAACTACGGCAAAGCCGAAAGGAAGGGTTATGATTTTAGCAGTCTATGTATGTATGTGTTTGTCTATGTTTGTATCCAGATTCTGTGTGTTCCACCGTAGCGCCTAATTAGATTAACTTCTTTCCATGAATAGAGTAAACCCTAAAAAGCATAGATCATTGCCAAGTGTTTGTAAAAAAAAAAATACTAACACCCTGTCACCAAAACAAAGACAACAAAGAAAGGCGAGAAATAGATCTGTCATACAGGTATTTCTGAACGTAATAAAAAAATGAGAACACAGACATATGCATAAAATGCAATGAACTTTAGTGCGTTCTGTTTTTGAATTCGCCTTTGGGATGACACAAGGCCATTCCCGCCATGGCGGCCATCCAAGATGGATGCTTGGTGGAATTAAAATTATTACTTTTTCCCGGTTTTCATAAGTTGTTTTATTTTATTGATCTGTTTTTAACAGGATCTGGTCTTATAGCACAAGTACAGGAATAAATCTGAAAAGGTCAAGTGCGAGTCAGACTCGCGCACTGAGGGTTCCGTACTCAGGTATTTTTTCCAACATTTTGCACGATAAATCAAAAACTATTATACATAAAAATAAATAAAAATCTGTTTTAGGATGTACAGGTAAAGCCCTTTCATATGATACCCCACTTGGTATAGTTAGATATCTTATTTTGAAAATTGAAACACATTTTAATTTTGTTTTAAATGATGTAACCACAAATTCGCGGTTTTCAGATTTATTCCTGTACTTGTGCTATAAGACCTACCTACCTACCAAAGTAGGTCAACGGGAAGTACCCTATAGGTTTCTTGACAGACAGACAGACAACAAAGTGGTCATATAAGGGTTCCGTTTTTCCTTTTCAGGTACGGAACCCTAAAAACCTAAATCCACGCAGACGAAGTCGCGGGCATCATCTAGTATTTAGTACCTATAGATGAAAGTAGGAAGTAATAATTCTTATTTTCATGAACTGCATATAATTGTACTACGAAGTTTTGGTAGCAATAAAATCAATCACCATATTTATTATCGTAGTAAATATGGTCGAACGCCACACGTCCCCAACGCTTCATACAAGTTACATCGCACATTGTAAAGTAAACACTATAAAATGATATACTTAGATTTAGATTTATTTATTAGGACATCAGAAAATTATAATATCAATACATTCTTAAATCTATATACACACATAATTATTATTAGATATATAACTTATTAATTAGGTATAACAACTTGTGCCAAAAGTAATAAAAAAATTTATTGAAGAATAAAAAAGTTTACAGTGTACAAAATGTATACCTTAAAATAAAATAATAAGTGTAAATTAAAAATTTATAGCACCCCCGACAAGTGAAGGTTACAGTAACTAGAAAAGAGCTAGTAACTTTCAAACGGCCGAACCGACTTTCTTGGATTATAGCTAAGAACACTCCTGATCAAGTCACCTTTCAAACAAAAAAAAAAACTAAATTAAAATCGGTTCATTAGTTTAGGAGCTACGATGCCACAGACAGATACACAGATACACACGTCAAACTTATAACACCCCTCTTTTTGGGTCGGGAGTTAAAAATACCTACTCGCGTCGCGTTTTGTCACTAAGATGTCGCGTCTACGCATATCAGAAATGACTCTTTTTACCTAAATTTAAAATACATAGCAGAGTGTGTGTGCAATTAGTGTCATACAGCTGTTTAGGAACACGTTTCTACGTAGCTTCTGATATCACTTGCCTGCCTAGATAATTCTCACGTGATTCACATAAAGTGCAGTAATAATAGGGTTGGCAAAGGTTTTTTTTACCCGACTGCGGCAAAAAGGAAGGGTTATGATTTTAGCAGTCTATGTATGTATGTTAGTATCCAGATTCTGTGTGTTCCACCGTAGTGCCTAAACTACTGGGCTGATTTTGATGAATGAGGTGTCAATTGATTCGTTGTAAAGGTCCGGGTGACATAGGCTATATTTTATACGAAAAAAATTGACCTAACGGATGTTACATCAAAAAAGTGGAGGTTTCCAAAATTTTTTTTTTTTTGCTATTTTTTTATATATTTTAGTCGCTAATTATTTAAGGTTCTTTTCGGATTGAATTGGTCCTTTTGTATGTGGTAGGTATTAATTATTAATATTTTATGCAGAACCTAAAGCTCTTTAAAACATGAAGTTGTCAACCCTAGATACACTTGATATGACCTAATCGCCCAGAATAGATAGATCCATTGACCCTGCACGCCTGTTCTCAAAGATCATTAGAAGCAAAACATCGTATGAGTAACGAGAGGTCATCATATGCTGGTCAGCGCGCAGTGCAATGGCGCCTTTATGTGAAATTTATATTTTAGTCGCAGTTGCTCACCGAACGTCGTGGTGTGCGGCCGCGCGCCGCATCTCTAAATATAAACAAATTAATAATAAACAAAGACATTTGCATCAGCTGTCCGAAATAAACGTGTTTTTTAGCAAAAAACGTTTTTAACGTTCTCAAGTTCCGAAAGTACTCAGTTTTTTAAATTAACACTTAGCTTGTAATTCAAAATTTATTTATTTGTTGAAATAGGTTGTTGTTCAGTTTGCTTAGATCTGTTTTGTTTTACTTAGTAATTGTTCTAATGTTGGAGTTGTGAAAATTATTCAAACAAAGACTTTCTTTAGCATCAGCTGTTGAAAACAGCAGGACATTGGAGTTAAAATCGTTTATATATAACGTTCAGTTATGTGTACCTAAGTAGTTTTTTTTTTGGTACACTTGTGTTTTTAATTTCACTGAATTTAAAAAAATAAACAATGATTTTATTATTTGCATCAGCTAGCAAAAAAACGCGTAAATATTCGCTGAAAAATATTTTCTAGGTTCACTTATTTAAGTTTCACAAACAAAATGTACAAAATAATATATAAATGGCGGTTTTTAAGCGGCAAAAAATTATAACGCTAAGAAAAAAAAAGTTTTTAAATGATTAGCGATTTGTTAAAAGCCACTGTTCAATTTATAATTTTTAATTACCTTGCGTTTAGTTTTTTAGTTTACGTAACTAAAACAATTCGGGTTCCTTTTTGTTTGAGTTATTTGTATTGAATTAGTTGAAGTCAAAAGTTAATCGGATTCATTGATACAAAAATATCGTACGTACCATGTGCTAATACCGATTTAAAATGTACATACATTAAGTCCGCTATAACTACATACGTGTTGACGTTTTTTTTTTTATAAAAACGTTTATCAATACGTTTTTAGGTGTTTTTTGTTCGAAAACTACTCGGTTGTTATGCGCGATTTTTTTTTAATTTTCTGTTCAAAACGTAGCCTATTTATTATCTGTCTACATCTATGGCCGTAATTAATATTTTAATCTGTCATAATGCCTCATTTACATTGGAGCTTTTTTGACGTCTGTTAAAAGAGCGTAAATAGAACAAAGTATTCCAAAATATCTTGATGTTCATACGTTAAAAAAGCGTTGACGTGTGACCATATACTTGAGAATATATTTGTTCTATTTGGACGTTAAAAAACGAACGTTAAAAAAGCTCTCGTGTAAATGAGGGATTAAGTAATTTATAGCCACGTTGTTATTTGTCAAAAAATGTCATACAACTTTTGACAAATAACAACGTTAGCCACGTTGTTATTTGTCAAAAGTTACTAACTTACTAACTTTGACAAGTTACTAAGTTTAAAAGTAAAGTTGACAGATTACGGATAGGATTGATGAATGGATGCCAAACTTCAATATAAATTCGTAGGTTTAGCTGTGAACTGATCACAAACAGATGGACACGCTTTCGCATTACTAACTCTAGATTTTGTTTACTTTCTTTGTTTGAGACTGCCGTTTTCAAGGTCACGCTCTTGCCCATTTAGGTTTATCCAACTAGTGTGGACCAATTGGCGCGAAGCCAAAAAGAACTCACAATTTATCCTAGTGACTCAGTGACAATGTGTTCCTACAAAATGTGCCTAGACAACCGAGAAAACTTTACCAGGCATTTGTGACACGTCTTCAGGATGTCACCTGACAAGCGCAAACGGAAGATCGTCTTCGATTGCCATCCGGACCAAAGGACTTGACTCTTAGCCAGTGTTAAAATTTAAAAAAAAATATATACTAAAACCTATTCGGTTATGATCTCATTATCTTAGTGCTCAACCCAAACAAAGACTGAATACGAATAAGTGTAAAAGAAACCAATAAACATGATCGCCTTAAAGAAACTGTATGGAGATGAACTCCTCCGTTTAGCTTTAGTCCTTAGTCTCTTAAGAGCGAGTCCTGAAGAGTATCTCGAGCTTGAGACCCAGCAACTAGCGGGTCTCCACATCTCTAATGGGTCAGATTGGTCCTTGGAACACGAAGCGAGGACGTTGATACGCCCGAGGTTTGTCCACCCGAAATCTTTGGACCACATATTGGTTAACTACGAAAGGCAACTGTTCGAGGAGCTAAATTCCCTCGGGCGGTACAATCACTTGGCGAACAATGACCGGATATGGTATAATCAGGGTTCAGTTCATACATATTTAGTTAATAATGTTGCGACGGACACAGTCGCGCCCGGGCTCGTCCAGGAGGAGGTCCTCAATGAGCCCTCCGAAGACAATGTGTCCTCAGACGACAATGTCGCTCAGGAGGTGAAAGTTGAGGAGGAATCATCTCAAGCAGAGACGCAATCCCCTCCAGATGCAGTGGTGACGTTATCCGCCAATTTTTTCGAAAACCACACCGAAGCGGACATTTTCGCTGAAATAGCGAGCAGATCTTTCGATGTCAACGAACTTCTAGTCCCCAACGAGATGCAGATCAAAAAGGAACCTGATTCAGACGAAGATCTGATGGCCAAGATCAAGAAGGAAAGAGATGAAAGAGAAGCAGATGATCTATACAGTGACAATGCCATTGATGATTTTATCCCGTATTTCACGACTAAAGCAGAAAAACTGGATTATGAGGAATCGAATTCTGTATTCCACCAGAATCTTGCCGATTTACAGGACTATGGAGAACTTTTTGATGATGTTAAGGAACTCAAACAAGATCTTGAGTACTTGGATGTCAAACAGCAACAGGACAATTTGGAGCAATACCTTCTTGAAAATACACCTTTGGATACAGAAGTGTATGAGTTGGCGCCAATGTTTGAAGAGGAGTTGGTGTTGGACGTGAAGAGGGAAAGAGCAAGCACTAGTTTCACGTCCGCGAGTTCTAGTGGTGTGAGTGAGATGGATAGTTCTTCGCTGAAAGAGATGCCAGATGTCAAGTTGGAGCCTGATGAAGGCCATCACAGTGGCGACGAATTGACGCAAGAGGTTAGTCACATAGTTTTTAAATTACTTTTAAGGTCTATCCTAATTCTTGTACGTATATAAGTTTTTATTCGTTCTGATTGCCATTTGACCTCTGCATTCGATAAGGAAGAATTTTTTGTACCTACTTAATTCTTGTTATTGGATTATTGCTTACTTAGGTATTATTGCGTATGAACACCAATGATTTAGGAGGATTGGATAGAACTGAAGGAGTATCCAAGTCCGGAGTCTACTGAGTTAGGTGGCCCGTAGACTCTACAGGTGCTGTAGACGTATTTTACGGCGTAGAGGCCCAGAATAGGGAGTTATGGAAAAATTGTGGAGGCTTTTACCTACTCGTGGCTTTTCGCCTAGTACGGACTAATTAAGATTAAGACTAACTTATGCCCGCAACTTCGGCGTAGACTACACAAATTTCAACCCCATATTTTACCCTCTTAGGGGTTGAATTTTCAAAAATCATTTCGTAGCGGATGTCTACATCAAAATAGCTATCTGCATGCCAAATTTCAGCCCGATCCGTCCAGTAGTCTGTGCGTTGATAGATCAGTCAGTCAATCATCTTTTCCTTTTATAGATTAGACTAGCTGATGCCCACAGCTTTGCCCGCGTGGATTGGTCAGATCCCCTGCAGCATCAGGATTGAGGAGTTGGAATCCAAATTTTTTATGAAACAATGTCGCAAAGTTCCTCTATCGATTAAAAAAAAAAATTACGCAAATCGGTTCAGAAATCTCAGAGATTTCGGTGTACATAGGTAGAAAAACACAACTCCCTTTTTGAAAGTCGGTTAAAAAAGTAGCCTATGTCAATCCTCTCCTTGTCTGTGAAAATCCCGTCAAAATCGGTTCAGCCGTTCCAAAGATTAGCCTTTTCAAACAGACAGACAGACAGACAGACAGACAGACAAAAATTTTAAAAACGTGTGATTCAGTTAAGGTATCGTTCAAATAACCCTATGAGCTTAATATGAGGTAGTTATTTCGAAATTACAGACAGACACTCCAATTTTATTTATTAGTATTATTAGTATAGATTAGAATAATATGAATAGTTACTTATATTACTGAGTTTCTTGCCTGCTCTTCTCAGTAGAATCTGCTTTCCGAACTGGTGGTAGATCTATCAGTGCGACGATCAGCGTGAGATGAATTCTAAAATCCGTCAAGGAAGCCATTAAATATCCATACTAATATTATAAATGCGAAAGTGTGTCTGACTGTCTGTCTGCTACGTTTTCACGGGCCAACCGCTGAACCGATTTTAATGAAATTTGGTACAGACTTGGGATACATCCCGGGGAAGGACATAGGCTACTTTTTATCCTGGAAAATTGAATAGTTCCTACGGGATTTAAAAAAAACCGAACTCCACGCGGGTGAAGCCGCGGGCATCCTTTAGTCTATCATAATATAAAGTGTCAAATAAACATCTTGTTTTTGTGACGTGTCCATGATGTCATACTATGGATATTCGCAATATTATGAAGTGCGTTGCCAACTTATGTACTTAAGAGGGGTCTCTCCGTCACTCGCTTCATACAAACGTAGTTCCAATTTCATTTGAATATTAAGCAACCAAAGTCCATGAAATTTTGCAGACATATTCTAGAAACTAATACATATGTCTGTGGTTTTCCAGATTTCTGTTAATACATTCGGTTTCAAAGTTACGCGGTCTTAAAAATTCACATACAAATATTTGAGCCCCTGTAATTTTGAAACTACATATTTTTAGAAAAATCTAAAACACCACAGACACAGATATTAGTTTCTAAAATATGCCTGCAAAATTTCATGGACTTTGGTTGCTTAATATTGAAATGAAATTGGAACTACGATTGTATGGAGCAAGTGACGGAGAGAGCCCTGTTAAGAGCGCGCTTCAACGAAGCGATAACTCGTTGGCGGGTGGAACCTAAGTACTGTTTCCATAGATGACGGGAACAACGCCATTTGTGCGTATTGCCCTTTCCCTCTAACTGCACCTCACCACGAGAGAGGCCAGGTGAATGAATTTGCTTGAGATTCAAGATTTTATTTATTCACAAGTGTAAATTAAATATTTATAACACCCCCGACGACCCAAAGTATTTGAGTTTTCCAAAACATCATTTTCAAATAAATAATTATGTATTTAGGCAACGTCCATCTTGACAGCTTGACATTTGTCTATTGACATAATATTAAGAACCTAACGGTTATCTAACCTTCTTTTCTACAAGAAAACTAGAAAAGAGCTGATAACTCTTAAACGGCTGAACCTATTTTTTTAGATTATAGCTAAGAACACTCTCGACCAAGCCACCTTTCAAACAAAAAAAACTAAATTAAAATCGGTTCATTCGTTTAGGCGCTACGATGCCACAGACAGATACACAGATACACAGATACACACATCAAACTTATAACACCCCTCTTTTTGGGTCGGAGGTTAAAAAATGATTAATTGCTAATTGACGCTTGGAATTACGCCTATTTTTGGCAAAAAAACATTTTTTCATCCAAACTAAAGACATTTGAAATTATTATGAAGTATTTTTTCTATTTTCTAGTTTTTTAACCCCCGACCCAAAAAGAGGGGTGTTATAAGTTTGACGTGTGTATCTGTGTATCTGTCTGTGGCATCGTAGCGCCTAAACGAATGAACCGATTTTAATTTACTTTTTTTTTGTTTGAAAGGTGGCTAGATCGAGAGTGTTCTTAGCTATAATCCAAGAAAATCAGTTCAGCCGTTTGAAAGTTATCAGCTCTTTTCTAGTTACTGTAACCTTCACTTGTCGGGGGTGTTATAAATTTTTAATTTACACTTGTTAAATAGTTTGTTAACGCTCGAAGTTGCCTCAACTATGGACAAGTATGGACGGTCTGCGGTATCTAGATACTCCAAGTCTGTGTCTAACACAGTGGATATATGAAACGAGGTCACGCTATACTTAGTAGGTAATACGAACCGGGTCACGACCTGCAAGTTACAATAATATTACACACTGAAGCCGATTTTGAGATACTCTTAACCCCCGACCCAAAAAGAGGGGTGTTTGACGTGTGTATCTGTGTATCTGTCGGTGGCATCAATCAATCAATCAATCAATTTATTGCAAATTTGGGTATATACATTGGTCTTAATCTAAGCTTATAATAAGTACAGCCAAATTTAGCCTTACGGCATGCAATATTTTATACATTTAATTAATTTAAAATCAAAGTAAGTTACAATTACAATGAAATATAATAAAAATAAAATAATATAATGTCTAATAAGAAAAACAAGTGTAAATTAAAAATTTATAACACCCCCGACGATCCAAAGTATTTGAGTTTTCCAAAACATCATTTTCAAATAAATAATTATGTATTTAGGCAACATCCATCTTGACAGCTTGACATTTGTCTATTGACATAATATTATGAACCTAACGGTTATCTAACCTTCTTTTCTACAAGAAAACTAGAAAAGAGCTGATAACTCTTAAACGGCTGAACCAATTTTTTTTAGATTATAGCTAAGAACATTCTCGATCAAGCCACCTTTCAAACAAAAAAAACTAAATTAAAATCGGTTCATTCGTTTAGGCGCTACGATGCCACAGACAGATACACAGATACACAGACACACAGATACACAGATACACACGCCAAACTTATAACACCCCTCTTTTTGGGTCGGGGGTTAATAAAGAGAATCGTAACAATTATTATGCTTTATATCTATTGGCGTTTTCTTGAATAGTGTAGTACGCCTTGTCTACTAAGTATTCTTGTAAGGTCCGTTTAAATTTTTGGTAATTATTAATTAATATATCGTAGCTCCTAAACTAATGAACCGATTTTAATTTAGTTTTTTTTGTTTGAAAGGTGGCTTAATCTAGTGTTCTTAGCTATAATAATCCAAGAAAATCGGTTCAGCCGTTTGAGGTGTAAATTAAAAATTTATAAAACCCCGACAGCTAAAGGTCACAGTAACTAGAAAAGATAACTACGATAAGAAACTAAGCTGATAACTTTTAAACGGCGGAACCGATTTTCTTGGATTATAGCTAAGAACACTCGATCAAGCCAACTTTCAAGCAAAAAAAACTAAATTAAAATCGGTTCATTAGATTAGGAGGTACGATGCCACAGACAGATACACAGATACACGCGTCAAACTTATAACACCCCTCCTTTTGGGTGGGGGGTTAAAAAGGAGGTCACGCTATACTTAGTGGGTAATATGAACCGGGTCACGGCCGGCAAGTTACAATATTACATACTGAAGCCGATTTAAGATACTCCCTTTAATAGTTTTAGCTGCCTATTTAATTTTATAGCTAGTAAATAAGGGCGATAGGAAAGGCCTTACGAACCAATGGTCTAAAAAAAATATCAGAAAAAATCGTCCTGACAGGTGTTATGTTCAAAAAAATTGGGATCTCCAAAAATCTTTTTTGGTATTGTATCGAGTGTGATATCAAATGAAAGAGGAAAAATTCTGAGGTCATATGCACATATAAATATAGTATAATGTTAGTACACCGAGCGACAGAAAAACAATTTTACTATATTTATCGCTATCTATCGCCAGTTCGCGGGTAGTAGTCGGGTTCATCATACAGTCGGGTATCTACATCAGTAATCAGTAGTCAGTACACTGTACAAAGTATAAAGAATCAAGTTTTTAGGGTTCCGTACCTCAAAAGGAAAAACGGAACCCTTATAAGATCACTTTGTTGTCTGTCTGTCTGTCTGTCCGTCGGTCCGTCGTGTCTGTCAAGAAACCTATAGGGTACTTCCCGTTGACCTAGAATCATGAAATTTGGCAGGTAGGTAGGTCTTATAGCACAACTAGCCGATGCCCGCGACTTCGCCCGCGTGGATTTAGGTTTTTTGAAATCCCGTGGGAACTCTTTGATTTTCCGGGATAAAAAGTAGCCTATGTGCTAATCCAGGATATTATCTATCTCCATTCTGAATTTCAGCCAAATCCGTCCAGTAGTTTTTGTGTGAAGGAGTAACAAACATACACACACACACACACACACACACACACACACACACACACACACACATACAAACTTTCGCCTTTATAATATTAGTGTGATTACAGGAATAATCTGAAAACCGCGAATACCCGAGTACGGAACCCCCAGTGCGCGAGTCTGACTCGCACTTGGTCGGGTTTTTATAGCGTTTGCGTTGTTTTGGACAAAACCTACCTCCGTGAATTCTTTTACCTACGTAAACTACGTGCAAGGTGAATGAACTGCGATAAAAACGACACGGATTATAAACATGACTGATGACAAGATCTACAAAAATAAGTAGATACTAGCCTATGCCCGCGACTTCGTCCGCGTGGATTTAAGTTTTCCAAAATCCCGTGGGAACTCTTTGATTTTCCGGGATAAAAATGTGCTAATCCAGGATAATATCTACCTCCATTCCAAATTTTAGCCAAATCCGTTCAGTAGTTTTTGCGTGAAGGAGTAACAAACATACAAACACACATACAAACTTTCGCCTTTATAATATTAGTGTGATGTGATGTGATTAGTGTGATACCTATAGTTCGCGACAGGTCGACATGGCGATTGGGTTGGGGACGCCCCGCACACCCGCATAGCACCCGCGCGAACTCGGTGCCGGTTAGCGCTTCATACCCCGTTTGCCATGTTTACCTGTCGCGAATTATGCGTATTACCTACTGAGTACAGCAGACAATATTGCACATCGAAAGACATTGTGCCTTTGAAGAGCGTCGTAATTTTTAATAGTAACAAGTGTAAATTAAAAATTTATAACACCCCCGACAAGTGAAGGTTACAGTAACTAGAAAAGAGCTGATAACTTTCAAATGGCTTAACCGATTTTCTTGGATCATAGCTAAGAACACTCTCGATCAAGCCACCTTTCAAACAAAAAAAAAAAACTAAATTAAAATTGGTTCATTAGTTTAGGAGCTGCGATGCCACAGACAGATACACAGATACACACGTCAAACTTATAACACCCCTCTTTTTGGGTCGGGGGTTAAAAAGTTAGCTTGGAGTAAGTACACTGTCGCATTAGGACTCTGTAAGGACAGTGTACATTATGAACAAAGCATCAGCAAGTAAAAATTAAACATATTATTGCTGTGGTCTTCTTAGTTGTAACGCCTAGTATGCCTACCTAGATAAGATAGTGGTATTATTGGAATTCACTCCCCGCTGTTTTGCTATCAAATGCAAATGCACTTGGCAAGGCATGCACGTGTGTATTGAAATCGAAAGTGGCACGTGTTGTAGGTACTCTAATGTCCCCGCCACATTAAGGGGCATGACACGGATCTGCCCGCGAAATTCAAATTTAATATGGTTTTTCGCAATCTGTAAACTAATACGACAACGTAGGCTTATGGCATTTTAATTGCGCCATTGGCAGTATCATCCTCACAGGTTTATATAAAAATCTTTACTTGAAAGGGTCCAGTTTAAGAAATTAGCTATATAGTGTCGACTAAATTGTGAGTAACTCATGTCAAACTCATTATTTTGACTAATATCAATTCAAGTAAAGCTTTTTATATCAACCTGAGGATAATACCTACTGCCATTGGCGCTATTAAAGTGCCATAAGCCTACTTTGTCGTATTAGTTTACAAATTGCGAAAAACCAAATTAAATTTGAATTTCGCGGACAGACCGTTAAACGTAGATGTAGCCACGATCAATGAACGGCATTCACAATGCCGTTTGGCGTTGGACGATTTTAAACCCAATTCAATTGGCGTTAGATGTAAACCGTTCAAGTGTGGCCACTCAGTTTAACGCGTTGATTAGGTACATTAAAAAAAAAACCGGCCAAGTGCGAGTCAGACTCGCGCACTGAGGGTTCCGTACTCGGGTATTTTTTCCAACATTTTGCACGATAAATCGAAAACTGTTATACATAAAAATAAATAAAAATCTGTTTTAGGATGTATAGGTAAAGCCCTTTCATATGATACCCCACTTGGTATAGTTATCTTATTTTGAAACACATTTTAATTTTTTTTTAATGATGTCACCACAAATTCGCGGTTTTCAGATTTATTCCTGTACTTGTGCTATAAGACCTACCTACCTGCCAAACATGATTCTAGGTCAACGGGAAGTTCCCAATAGGTTTCTTGACAGACAGACAGACAGACAGACAACCAAGTGATCCTATAAGGGTTCTGTTTTTCCTTTTGAGGTACGGAACCTTAAAAATAAAAATAAAAAATAAACAAATTCCGAGGAATTGAGAACCTCCTCATTTTTTTGAAGTATCATTACTATGAAGTTAGTAGGTATTTACTATTTAGACAGGTCTTATAGTACTAGGTATAAGTGTGTAGGGTATCAAGTCTCGAAAAGCAAGGATGTTGAACTTGAAACAAAAGGGATGCTTAGGGTTCATCGCCCGTCTGGGACCTATACGTCTAAACGTCTAAAAAGGTAGAGTGCTAAACCTATCTGTATAATACTAGAGGATGCCCGCGACTTCGTCCGCGTGTTGTAGGTTTTTAAAGATCCCGTGGGAACTGTTTGATTTTCCGGGATAAAAGTTGCCTATGTCAATTACAGGGATGTAAGCCACCTAAGTACCAAACTTCATACAAATCGGTTAAGTGGATGGGTCTTTAGGAATCCCGTGGGAACTCTTTGATTTTCCGGGATAAAAAGTAGCCTATGTCCGTCCTCGGGATATAAGCTGACCCTGTACCAAATTTCGTCAGAATCGGTTAAACTGTTGGGCCGTGAAAAGGTAGCAGACAGACAGACGGACACACTTTCGCATTTATAATATTAGTAGGTATGGATTGAAAAGGAAAAGCTGACTGACGGACTTCGTCTGTATTGGTGTTAGCTGGCGGGCGTGCTCTGCCTTTTTGGAGTGTTTTTTTTTTGTTAAAACTGACTGGAAAGCGCTCTAAGGGGGTGCCGTGCGTATGTCGGCGAGCGCCGGCACAGACGGGGTCCATACTTGTATAGTTTAACTAACTTGTTACAAATAACTACTTTGACATTGGCACCGATTCTGTTGTCTTTCTTTAAACTAAATTTAGAGTATCTGCATCCTCCTCCTTTTAGTATTGCTAAAAAAGGACAGAACATTAATTTTACATTTAAAGATTCTAAATTTTAGTGCACGCTACAAACATATAGCTCGCGACTGGCAGCTAAAGTCACGAGGTTTGACAACTCTAAATTAAATTAAAACTGTCAAACTATGTCTGTCCTTTTCATTTTACATTAGTAAGAAGAGGTAGCAGATACTCTAAAATTTAGTTGCCAAGAGAATCAGTACTGTGGCGGTTGCTCACACCGAGACCGCTGCCGCGCGTGAGGTGGGACCACACCTCGCGCCATCCCTTCTTGCCCCGCGCTCCGCACCGGACCGCGGCGCGGCGCGCGCGCATCGTGTCTCGACTCTCGAGTAGTAGTCTCTCGCCGCACCTACCTACCTACACGCGCTTGTTCCGCGTACCAATACCAATACCAATACACAGTACAATGGTAGTACAGTACCAATGGCTAATCTTTGTACAGCCAGACGAGAGAGAAAAACAAAAAGCTGACAGACTGATCTACCAGCGCACAGCTTAAACTACTGGGCAGATCGGGCTGAATTAATACATTACGCAACAATGTACATACTAATAGACGAAGAGACATAATATGATTAAAATACGCAATTAGCCACCACGTGTACCGCCACTCTCGTTTTCCCTACACGTGCCTAAAGGTTAAAGTAAAGATTTTCTGAAAATCGCTTGTCTCACCCGGGAATCGAACCAGCTAAAATTACAGAAAATAAACACTACTTTATTCCACTAGTCGGTTTTTTTTTTTAAATTATACAGTGTGCCTAGTGGGAGATTTTTAACCTATTCGATCGCGTAAAAGTTAACTGCGTTTTGTATGGAATTGAAACAGCGCCATCTAGTGACAAGAAGATGGCGCTGTTTCAATTCCATACAAAACGCAGTTAACTTTTACGCGATCGAATAGGTTAAAAATCTCCCACTAGGCACACAGACTAGCGCTTGGCTGCAATCAGACCTGCTAGCAAGTGATGATGCAGCCTAAGATGGAGCGCGCTTGCCTAGAAGTTGCCTATTCACTCTTGACTTGAAGGTACCCATATTATAGGTGGAAGGGAAACCTGATGCCGGAAGGGCGTTCCACATCCTGGCGGTTCGGATTAGAAAAGAGGAAGCAAATCGCTTCGTACGTGTTCGAGGAATTTCGACTACGTATGGATGCAGACCTTGACGATGATAATAAAATATGATACTCCAAGAAACATTAGGTCTTACGTCCGTCTGTCGTACAAGATAACCGTAAAATCCAATATTTAGCATTAATTCGCACAAGCGTTAAAAAAGCGTTCCGTTAAAACCCGGCGTTGCGCTGTCAATACAAAGTGCGCGTTAAAAAAGTGTTGACGTGTGAACAGATACTTGGAAAAGCATTTGTTCTATTTGAACGCTTTTTTAACGGACGTTGAAAAAGCTCTCGTGCGAATGAGGCCTTATAGTCAAGTACTAGTGATTAAAAAAAGTTGGGGTAAAATATTAGATAGGTATTGACATGTTATGAGTTATGACGAAGATAATATACATACATAAATATAGAAGTATGGAGCCAATATAAGTTGTACTCTACAAAATCAATAGATAACGCAACAATGTACCAAGAGAGGTAATGTGATTGGAATACGCATTTAGCTACCACGTGTACTGCCACTTTCGTTTTCCCTACACGTGCCTACCCTGTCAAATCTACTGGCTAGCGTGGCGGACACTGGCCTAAAGTCTAAACCCTTCTCATTCTGAAAGGGGTTTAGGCCATCAGTAATGGGCCGGTTGATTATGATGAACCATATTAAATGCATAAGTAATAGCGTTGACCGGTAATATTATTACAACACTAGTGCGATAATCCATCCATCCATATACTAATATTATAAATGCGAAAGTGTGTCTGTCTGTCTGTCTGCTACATTTTCACAGTTGAACCGCTGAACCGATTCTAATGAAATTTGGTACAGTTAGCTTACAGCCCGCGGACGGACATAGGCTGCTTTTTATCCCGGGAAACCAGAGTTCCCACGGGATTCTCGAAAACGCTTCCGATTTACTTATATGAAATTTGGTACAGAGGTAGCTTGCGTCCCGGAAATTGAAACAGGCAACTTGTTATCCCGGAAAAGCAGAGTTCCCACGGAATTTTAAAAAAAACCTCATCAAATCAGCTAGTAGGTATATGTATGATAATAATAACGCAAAAATAAGACGCACTATGATAGATTGTAAATTGTAATACGCATTATTTAGGCACCACGTGTGCCACTTTTGTTTTCTCCTAAGCGTGCCCTGTCGTAAACAAGGCAATTCAGATTTCAGACTGTGACAACTAGATACATAATATATTAGACTAGCTGATGCCCGCGACTTCGTTCGCGTGGATGTAGGTTTTCAAAATTCCCGTGGGAACTCTTTGATTTTCCGGGATAAAAAGTAGCCTATGTCCTTCCCCGGGATGTATCCCAAGTCTGTACCTTTCATTAAAATCGGTTCAGCGGTTGGGCCGTGAAAACGTAGCAGACAGACAGACACACACACTTTCGCATTTATAATATTAGTATGGATTAGATGCATAGATATACCATATGTTTGTTTTTAGGGTTCCATAACTCAAAAGGAAAAATGGAACTCTTATAGGATCACTTTGTTGTCTGTCTGTCCGTCCGTCCGTCCGTCTGTCTCCGATTCCGATTACCCGACTCGCACTTGGCCGGTTTTTCAACCTAACAACAAGCAGGAAACTCTAAAAACCTAGTAAACTACATACTACTACATAGGGCTAACGATAAGCAGGAAAAAAGAAACTGTGGTTATTGCTTTTTTTTTTCTCTCTCTCCTCTGGCTTTACAAAGATTAGCCAATGTCAAGTTTGTAGTTATTTGTAACAAGTTAGTTAAACTATACAAGTATGGACCCCGTCTGTGCCGGCGCTCGCCGACACAATCACGGCACCCCCTTAGAGCGCTTTCCAGTCAGTTTTGACAAAAAAAACACTCCAAAAAAGCAGAGCACGCCCGCCAGCGAACACCAACACAGACGAAGTCCTTTTATTTATTTACTGTCATTATTAATTTTAACCTAAATTACATTATTCTTGTATTTTTGTCATTGGAAAAAGAACAGAACCTTGCGCCATTTAATTCTCAACCGTATGTTAAGGTATTAGAGTCGTAAATAGCTTATATGAAGATGTTACATACATAATGATGTTTACAAGACTGATCTACAGGGGTGGAGTAACCACTATTTTAGTATTTTCTAGTTGAAACAATCACCTTGGAGCGCCTTGACCGAAGTTGACCTTGGTTGATCGGGTTTTCCTTGAAGATCATATGTTCTAGATTTCTAGGATAAGACGTTATTTTCGCCTTACAACGCCATCTATTGTTACAGTTTAGAAGGTTCTTGTCAAAAATATTTTTTAATTAAGCTTTTATTTGCTGGTTGAAAATGTTAAAAATGATAATAATATTACTTATTTACATTGAAAACAATAATCATTTGAACAAATAGATGTAAAATTAGAAATAAATTAACATACAGCGCCATCTATCGTCGGGTAGCGGACGAGAATTTGCTCTCATAGTAACGCAATAATTTTTCGTAAGATGGCGCTTAGCAAGCGCCATCTTACGAAAAGTTCTCTATGTTGATGATTCTGCAGTGTGAAAATGTATGGGTAGATGTCGCTACCAGTAATATTTGTACTTTGAATTTCAATAAAAAAAAACCGGTCAAGTGTGAGTTAGACTGGCCCATAAAGGGTTCCGTAGTCCGTACCTTTAAAAACTTTTTAATTTTCTTGTGATGTTTTCACAAATCCGTCTGCTAGCTTTTACGGCCCAACGATTTAAGCGATTTTGATGGGTGCAGAGTTAGCTTTTATCCCCGGGACGGACATAGGCTACTTTTTATCCTGAAAAATTAAGGAGTTCCAACGGGATTCTTAAAGGCCCATCCGTTTAACCGATTTATATGAAACTAGATGATGCTCCGCGACTTCGTCCGCGTAGATTAGGGTTTTTGAAAATCCCTTAGGAACTCTTTGATTTTCTGGGATAAAAAGTGGCCTGTGTCAATTTTCGGGATGCAAGCTACCATTTTATATAAATCGGTTCAGCGGATGGTTTTTTAAAAATCCCGTGGGAACTCTTTGATTTTCTGGGATAAAAAGTAGCCTATGCCCTTCCCCTTGGGTTTAAGCTTGGGTTTAATTATGTACCAAAGTTCATCAAAATCGGTTAAACAGTTGGGCCGTGAAGAGCTAGCAGACAGACAAACACATTTTAACATTTACTTATGGATATTAATATTCATTTAGATTGCATCCCGGAAAATGACAGTCAATTTTTTATCCCGGAAAATCAAAGTTCCTACGGGATTTAAAAAACCTAAATCCACGCGGACGAAGTCGCGGGCATCATCTAGTAAATAAATAAATAAATGGATAGGTACATTTTGAAAACTTGTATTGATCATTGAAAAATTAATAAAGAATCCCGCTGTGATACCAACTTGAGGAATATCCCCCTGTGATATCACAGAGACAAAATCACAATCGAAAATATACTTTAAATCTATTAGAATTAAATGTCAAATTCGTATGTTTTAAATTATGCATTTAGAATCTTTTATAGTTATGAATGTATATTACGTGTATTTTTGTATGAATTATTGCTTTATAGGATTTTAAGCTCTATTGTAGAAGTTTAGAATTTATAATCGTTTAAGTTAAGATAGTGATAGAGTGCAGCTCAACTTTTTATTTTTAGTTTTTTTTACATAGTAGGTAAGGTACCAAGTGAGCATAGAACTTTTAACTTTATCGTTTACGAAATATGATTGAAAATTGACTGTGTTAAGAAGATATATACTCGTACCTTCATAATAGCATGGGTTATTAATTTCATATTACCAATTAAAAATGGCTGCTTGTATCTTTTCTCTACTAAGGTAACTAAGGTATAATTTAAAACTGGTACTCATACAGAATACCAGAAGAGTACCAGTTTTCCTGCAGTTAACAGAACTGTACTGAAAATTCGGCCAAGTGCGAGTCGGACTCAATTACGAAGGGTTCAGTACTATCACACAAGGAATAACACTTTTTAATTTGTATGGCGGCCATTTTAAAATTTTTACGTAACATTTTGTTGTTATAGCGGTCTGGTAGAAGGCTTCGGCCGTGGCTAGTTACCTACCACCCTACCGGCAAAGCTGTGCCACCAAGCGATTAACCGTTCTGGTACGATGCCGTGTAGAAACCAATGGGGTATGGGTTTAATAAAAGTTGCCATGCCCCTTCCAGGTTAGCCCGCTTCCATCTTAGACTGCAACATCACTTACCACCCGGTGAGATTGCAGTCAAGGGCTAACTTTTATCTGAGTAAAAAAAATAGACTGGAAAATTTTTACTCTCTGGTCTCTATCTATTACTGTTCACCTGTATATTATCTGTAATTTTTTTTTTCTCCAGGATATGGACCTGATCGAGGTGCTATGGAAGCAGGATGTGGACATGGGCTTCTCCCTCGAGGACCCTGTGCAACTGGTGAGTCAATAAAAATAATTTCTATTCCTACTTTGATTCAGTTTTCTTTTCCACTATTAACTATCATCATCATCAATATCTTTCAAACGGCTGAACCGATTTTCTTGGATTATAGCTAAGAACATTCTCGATCAAGCCACCTTTCATACAAAAAAAACTAAATTAAAATCGGTTCATTCGTTTAGGCGCTACGATGCCACAGACAGATACACAGATACACAAGTCAAACTTATAACACCCCTCTTTTTGGGTCGGGGGTTAAAAATGTCCATTGATAAACATAAGTCTCTTGTAGGACGTGTCTCGGCGTGAAACAGATAGCATTTTCGAAAAATTTTAGGGTTCCGTACCCCAAAATAAAAACGGAACCCTTATAGGATCACTTTGTTGTCTGTCGTGTCTGTCAAGAAAATCTAAAGGGTACTTCCCGTTGACCTAAAATCAAGAATTTGTCAGCTAAGCACTAGGCATGTCTTATAGCACAAGCAGGTAAAGGAAAATATCCGAAAACCGTGAATTTGTGGTTACATAACAACAACAAAAAAAATGTGTTTATGAAACAAGTGTAAATTAAAAATTTATAACACCCCCGACAAGTGAAGGTTACAGTAACTAGAAAAGAGCTGATAACTTTCAAACGGCTGAACCGATTTTCTTGGATGATAGCTAAGAACACTCTCGATCAAGCCACTTTTCAAACAAAAAAAACTAAATTAAAATCGGTTCATTCGTTTAGGCGCTACGATGCCACAGACAGATACACAGATACACACGTCAAACTTATAACACCCCTCTTTTTGGGTCGGGGGTTAAAAATAATAATTAGTAGGTATTTTCAATTTTCAAAATAAGACAACTATACAGTACCAAAGGGGGGTATCATAATATTATGAAAGGGCTTTACCTGTACATTCTAAACCAGATTTTTATTTATTTTTATTGATAACAATTTTTGATTTATCCTGCAAAAGTCAGAAAAAATACCCCAGTACGGAGTATAGGCACCTTCAAGACAAATATATTGAACTAGAGATGCCTGCGACTTCATCCGCGTGGATTTAGGGTTTTAAAGATCCCGTGGGAAATGTTTGATTTTCCTGGGTAAAATGCCTATGTCAATTACAGGGATGCAAGCTACCTCGGTACCAAATTTCATACAAATTGCTTAAGCGAATGGGTTTTTAGAAATCCCGTGGGAACTCTTTGATTTTCCGGGATAAAAAGTAGCCTATGTCCGTCCCCGGGATATAAGCTAACTCTGTCTTTCGTCAGAATCGGTTAAACTCTTGGGGCGTGAAAAAGTAGCAGACGGACAGACACACTTCCGCATTTATAATATTAGTATGGATAGGCATGTTCAAGGCAACTGTGCTCCTAGACCTATTGGTTTTTACAGGGTACTATTGTCGTCAAGTGCATCTTGAATAAAGAGTATTGCTTTCTCAGGAGGGTCCTCAAGCAAAGAAGGTGGAGCTGGAAGGCCAGATCGACAAGGAGCTGAAGCTGGCAGAGGAGAAGTTACAGAAGAAGAAAGAAGAGACCCAGAACATAGAGAAGGTCAAGGCTTCCTTGCTGGAGACTGAGAAAGAGGTAGGATTTTTATTCTTTGTGTAATGTTACTTATGATGCCCACGATTTGGCCTCGTGCAGGGTTTTTTCAGATACAAGTTAGCCCTTGACTGCAGTCTCACCTGGTGGTAAGTGATGATGCAGTCTAAGATGGAAACTAACCTGGACTTTCTTTAAACCTATACTCCTTTGGTTTCTACACGGCATCGTACCTGAACGCTAAATCGATTGGCGGCACGGTTTTGCCGGCGGTTTTAAATACATGACGTGATTTCTAATAGGTACAATTCCGAAGAAAATATAAATAACTAGATAATGCTTAATTAATTTTTTTAATTTTGTAAATTGTTTTTATTTAATGTAAATTTATGTAATTTAATTTAATGTAACATATTGCATGCTTATAAGCAGAATTTGGCTGTACCTTTTTGTCTTTGTAACATCTCCACTGTTTACCTACCCAAATTCGCAATAAAGAAATTTGATTTGATTTGATTTGAATGCCCCCGTCTTCGTCCGCGTGGATTTAGGTTTTTTAAAATCCCGTAGAAACTCTTTGATTTTACGGGATAGAAAATTGTCTATGTTA
This sequence comes from Maniola jurtina, assembly GCF_905333055.1. Taxonomy (NCBI): domain Eukaryota; kingdom Metazoa; phylum Arthropoda; class Insecta; order Lepidoptera; family Nymphalidae; genus Maniola; species Maniola jurtina. Next base: position 2,161,979 of record NC_060056.1, on the reverse strand, counting down.
GTTTCCGGGATGCAAGCAACCTCTGTACCCATATAAATCGATTAAACGTAACCCCTTGAGTATCCTGTGGGAACTCTGATTTTCCGGGATAAAATACTTTTTATCCAGGAATCGGTTAAACTGTTGGGCCGTGAAAAGATAGACAGACAGACAGACACACTTTCGCATTTATAATATTAGTATCTATTTAAGATGTTTAGATATGCTAAACTTATATTTGTTTGCCAGGATGATCCGTGGGCAGGCCTCTCCTACACCGTTGACACTGAGACCGGTAAGTGAACTATCTTCCCAATTTTTACAGTTTTTTTTTAATTTCTTTATTCATTACAGGCAAGCGCTTGACCACAATAACACCTGACGGAAAATGATGATACGGCCTAAGATGGGACGCGTTTGCCTAGACGATGCATATTCACTCTTGTTTCAAAGATACCCGGATTGTACCTAATTGGTAGGATACACAGATCGCGGAAGAGTATTCCAAACCTTAGCCATGCGTATGAGGAAAGATGACGCAAAACGTTTCGTGCGTGTAGATGGAATATCGACGATATAAGGATGGAAACTCGCCCGACGTGTTTTGTACTAGAAAAACCGGCCAAGTGCGAATCGGACTCCAGCCAGAAGCCGAAGCCAGCAAGAAACTCGGCAAAGTATAAACAAGCCAACTATAAGCCCCTTCCTGTATTATTCCGTATACAATATAGCAATTGCGTGTATCACTACCACCCTTACACCCTTATATTGTATAGGGTAGGGTTCGCACCCTTATGTACTGCACCCTCGCCATATACCTAGCTATTTATTCACCCCCTATAGTTCGTGACAGGTCGACATGGCAATCGGGGTGTAGACGACCCGGGATAGCGCGGGTGACGTGCGGGTGTGCGGTGCGTCATACCATACCCCGATAGCCATCTCGACATTTTTTTTTTCTTCGGGGGAGGAAAAAATCCCTACGGACTTCTGCTAGCCGGGCTGCTGGCAGGGTGTGTCCGACTTGCACGGACTAAAATAACCTCCCCATGTCTGCCAAGGTGAGCACGGAACTGCGTGGCATTACATCATGCTGAGCTCCTAAATCTCTATCTTCTTCTTTTCTTCTTTTTCTTTCTCTCCCCTTCGCATCATGGTAGCCCTCAGCATTTGGCTATATCTTAGCCAGGCGTCTTCGCTCGACAGCATGTGCGCCATTTCGACCCCTCCCGTACTATAAAGTAAAAGTAAAGTAAAATATTCTTTATTGTACACCAACAAGACATAGTAATATATAAATAACATTATAGATTTATGTACAAAAGGCGGCCTTATCGCTAAAATAGCGATCTCTTCCAGGCAACCTTAGGGTGAGGAGATAATAAAAATATACTACCTATATGTACTTTAGTTTTCCTTAGTTTAAGATAGGACAAGAAGTTTTCGCTGAAATACGTTTTTACGTTTTTGACAATCTTCCTGATGTACCGGGTTCGATTCCCGACAATGACAATTTTATAATTGTTGTATAGAAGCAGGAATATTTTACATACAAGGAACCAAAACCTTATTTGCTATAATCCGCTACATTAACAAATCTGTATGGTTGCAACATGCAGCATGCGATATGCACCGCCCGCCCTCCCACTGATGAACATGCAGGAAAAGCCAGCCACCAAGCAAGCCACACGCACCACCACCACGCAGCACCACACAAATCCTAACACTCGACGAGGATTTTATAATTTCTCAAATGGTATGGGCGTAATGACAGTTTTTTAACCGACTTCCAAAAAAGGAGGAGGTTCTCAATTCGTCGGTATCTTTTTGTACTGAAAACCTGTAAAAATATCAAATTTACTCTCGGACCTATTTTACGTTGGTGAAATCGGTCGAAGATTAGCTACCGAAAGAAAGGAAAAAATGTAATTATTTTTTATGCGCAGTTAGTGATCTAAGGGCGAGCGCACACCCCCCGCGCGGCTTCGGGGCGCACCATTAGTCTTATGAGTCAGCAATACGCCAACTGTTGTTTCGGAGTTATTGTATCCCTATTCAACACACATACGCACTTTATATTGAAATTAGCTAGGTATATCTATTCCTTAATTATAAACAACTAGAAGATGCCCGTGACTTCGTCCGCGTGGATGTAGGTTTTTGAAGATCCCGTGGGAACTGTTTGGTTTTCCGGGATAAAAAGTTGTCTATGTCAATAACATCGACGCAAGCTACCTCGGTACCAAACATACAAATCGGCTGAGCGGATGGGTCTTTAGGAATCCCGTGGGAACTCTTTGATTTTCCGGGATAAAAAGTAGCCTATATCCGTCCCCGGAAAATTGTGCTCAGTAGTGAGCCGGCAATGGGTTGTTATGATGAATAACTTTCATTCAATGCCCAACTGATATCTTAATCAAAGTACTACCTACCAAACAAAGCCTTTTCAAGTACCAGGTGATACTAATACCATAAAACCATTAAAGGACAAAAGGTTATTTTACATAGAACCGATGCATTCGATATTTAATTCATACATAATAATCTGCCGATATAATTTTAAAATTCACCGAGATCTTCACATAAAAAAGAACCCAAAGTATTAATCACAAGCGAAACGATGACTTGTGGAAAAGATGAATACTTTTTGAAATTCGAATTTCAAATTCGGCTGTCACTCTTTGACACCGCCCATTTTGTATTGAGCCGCCATATCGGGAAGACGTCCCGATGTGTCTTCCTGGTTTTTATATGATTTAAAATCCCGCGGGGGATGCGGGAGGTCATTTTATGGTGGAATTTCTCAAGCTCATTATGTCTGACGCCGCCGAAACGTGTCCTTCTCAAAATTTCGAAGATAATCGACTTTTATTATTGGTTTTTTCCCGCTCTTTTGTTATAAGGCCACTTCGGACCATAATTCCAATTTTGTTTTAATATTTTATTCTAATGTAATGAATAAATTAAAAGTTATACAGACTTATTCAAGAACTGAAATTGAGACTAAAAGCTTGAAAATGATATGAAATCTATGAAATAGCACTAAATGTTAAAATTCGATTTGCAACTGAAAAGGTCTACGTTTGAAAAATTGACCTTTTGATATGCCTCTTATAATTATTTTACTAGACAAGTGAAAATAAAAATTTATAACACCCCCGACAAGTGAAGGTTACAGTAACTAGAAGAGAGCTGATAACTTTCAAACGGCTGAACCGATTTTCTTGGATTATAGCTAAGAACACTCTCGATCAAGCCACCTTTCGAACGAAAAAACTAAATTAAAATCGGTTCATTAGTTTAGGAGCTACGATGCCACAGACAGATACACAGATACACATGTCAAACTTATAACAGCCCTCTTTTTGGGTGACATAGGCTACTTTTTATCCCGGAGAAACAAGTGGTTTCTTCGGGATGCGTTTCATGCACGAGTACTTCTTGTCCTTCGTTCACGTCGCAACAGAGCAACGGATCGACGTGATTTTTCGCATGGATACCTATATAGTAAAGATCTAAAGAGTGACATAGGCTACTTTTATCCCGGAAAAACAACGAGTTCCCACAAAGCCTAAATAGATTTAAAAACATCGACTACTTTTTATCCCGGAAAAACCAACGCTTCGAGCGGGATGGCATGCCATTTCCACGTCTTTGTCTTTCAATCTATACAAGGTATAATCTTTTATAACAAAATTCCTCAGCCAATTTTGGACTTGCCTTTACACAGGTTCAAAAAATCTATTAAAAATATGCTCCTGAGAAAAGCATATTATACTATCGAAGATTATGTAAATGGTAAAAAAGCGTGGATTTGACCTGCAATTCGCTCCAGCAATGCGCAGGACTTCAATTGCTTTTATACATGGCATATATATCAAATCTTTGAAAAGAGCAACCGCCGAGTTTCTTGCTGGTTCTTCTCGGTAGGAAAGGCATTCCGAAAGGCAGTGGTAGATGCTTTTGTCGATTCAAAAGAACTTGTAAAAGTCTAATTGAATAAAAATAATTTGAATTTGAATCCTAGAGCAATGTGTGTATAAAACCTTTCAATCCAAGTTATTTTCGCATGGATACCTATAGGGAGTTAAAGACCTGAATAGTGACGAAGACTACTTTTATCCCAGCGCAGCCATATAAAGAGTTTCCACGGGATTTTAATCAGGTGAACAATGTCGCGAGCATCGTCTAGTTCATCTATATCTATACATATAATAAAATTGTAGAAAAGTGGTGTCTGTACAATGGAAGTATATAAAAAAAAAGTAGCAGGGGTTGTTATTATATCGATGCCGAACCCGAAATTGTAATTAATTTTTTTTTTGTCTGTTTGTCTGTTTGTCTGTGTGTTTGTGCACGCTAATCTCAGAAACGGCTTACTCGATTTAGATACGGTTTTCACTAATATATTGTAGTAAGCTTCACTTAGGATTTAGTGTTTATTTCATGTCAATCGGTTCATAAATAAAAAAGTTATGTCAATTTAAAGAATCACGGCGAACATTTTTAACGTACAGAGTACGTACTACACGCCTCGCGCCTGAGCGTCCGTGGCTATAATATAAAGCGCGGTCACTATTCCACGCGAACGAAGTCGCGGGCACAGCTAGTATATAATAAAATTGTAGAAAAGTGGTGTCTGTACAATGGAAATATATAAAAAAAAGTAGCAGGGGTTGTTATTATATCGATGCCGAACCCGAAATTGTAATTAATTTTTTTTTGTCTGTTTGTCTGTGTGTTTGTGCACGCTAATATCAGAAACGGCTTATTCGATTTAGATACGGTTTTCACTAATATATTTTAGTAAGCTTCACTTAACATTTAGTGTTTATTTCATGTCAATCGGTTCATAAATAAAAAAGTGATGTCAATTTAAAGAATCACGGCGAACATTTTTAACGTACAGAGTACGTACTACACGCCTCGCGCCTGAGCGTCCGTGGCTATATAAAGCGCGCTGAGAGCTATTCCACGCGAACGAAGTCGCGGGCACAGCTAGTCTATAATATGCTTGGATGTAGACACTTCCGTCTATTCAAAAATTTTTGAAAAATGCTTTCAATGAACCAACATTGTCATAAACTCTAAAGGTACGTATGCATGGCACAAAACGCCATGATTAATGGTACCTACAGCCAGACGACTCAATCCCATGAGATTGCAGGGGAACCATTAATATTGTATTGTATTTATTTCAATTGAACTTATCCCTACGGCTTGGGTCCTGCTTATGTATGTATAAGAGAGACTAGATATGTATCGCGACTTCACCTGTATATATAGCTTATATGTAGCTTATAGGTATATGTCCGCGACTTCGTCCGGTCCGTCGTCGTGATTTAGGTTTTTTAAAAATCCCGTGGGAACTTTGCTTTTTCGGGATAAAGTTATGCCAATTTCCAGGAAGCAACTTACCTTAATACTTACATTGAATCGGTTAAACGGATTGACCTTAAAGAATCCCGTGGGAGAGGTCTTTGATTAAATCTTAGATCAGGGATAAAAATAGCCTATGTCCATCCCCGGGATGTACCTAAGTTTAGGTACTCGGTACCTTTCATCAAAATCGGTTAAACTGTTGGGCCGTGAAAAGCTATCAGACAGACAGACAGACATTTCGCATTTACCTATGGCAAGTATTTACCTACTTTAGGTAGGTAATAGGTATGGATTGAAGAACTAGATAATCCCGCGACTTCGTCCGCGTGAATTTAGGTTTTAAAATTCCGCGAGAACTGTGATTTTACGGTATAAAAAAAAATTCACGGTTTTCGGATTTTTTCCTTTACTTGTGCTATAAGACCTACTTACCTGTCTTTAATGATTCTTGGTCAACGGGAAGTACCCTATAGGTTTTCTTGAAAGACACGACAGATAGACAACAAATTGATCCTATAAGGGTTCCTATTTTCCTTTTGTGGTACGTAACCCTATAAACAGCCAAAGCAAAGAGTAAGTTCACAGTACAAAGTTAAGTTTTCTCAGCGGTTCAACGACCTCGCCAGTACAATGTACATGGAACCACTATTGTTTTGATGATCTATCAATTTTGGAGTCACGCCACTCCGAAATGTTAGATCATCATGAGTTTTGTATCCAACGTGTTGACGTGGCGTTTCTGCCCCAAAGCTAAGCGCCGAACTTAGAAGGTACTTAGTAAGTCTAATAGTTCCTAATAAAACCTAAGTAGAGTCTAATTGCCCATACCTACCATTATTATTATGAATGAATGAATGAAAATACTTTAGTTGTTGTAATAGGTTATGTTACGCTCAAAGACCGAAAACACTCATTGAACATAAATACCGGCCAAGAGCGAATCAGACTCGCGCACCGAGGGTTCCATACTCGGGTATTTTTTCCGATATTTTCCACGTTAAATCATAAACTATTAGGTATGCATAAAAATAAATAAAAATCTGTTTTAGAATGTATAAAAATCTGTTTTAGAATGTACAGGACCACCGAAAGGTGTGCAGACCTTGCATTTGATTTGTAGCACCAGACGCCTCTGCGATGCTTCTGGTGCTGCAAATGTTCATGGGCGGCGTAATCACATAACATCAGGTGACCCTACTGCTCGTTTGCTCGCTATTTTTATTAAAAACTAGGTAGGTACAAGTTACAACGAGTCTGAAATTCCGCCCCTAAGTGAAATGGGTGTTTTTCAGGCTGGTGGAGGACTAAGACTATGTATTTTTATCGCTATAAGACGATGCGATACTGTGGATTTTTAGTCCCCGACCCAAAAAGAGGGGTATTATAAGCTTGACGTGTGTATCTGTGTATCTGTCTGTGGCATCGTAGTTCCTAAACTAATAAACCTGATTTCAATTTAGTTTTTTTTTTGTTTCAAAGGTGGCTTGATCGAGAGTGTTCTTATCTATAATCCAAGAAAATCGGTTCAGCCGTTTGAAAGTTATCAGCTCTTTTCTAGTTACTGTAACCTTGACTTTTCAGGGGTGTTATAAATTTTTAATTTACACTTGTTGAAAAACTTAAATTACTTATCCCGGACGTAGTCGCGGAATGAGCTAGTTTTTAATAATTTTCTATTCAATTCAAAGATGGGTAGGTAGATTTATATAATAGAAGATACCTACCCTACCTACCTAAATACTCCGCTCAAAATGGAAGTTCCCGCCATTTCATTAAAATAAAACATCGGACCATTAATAAAAGGAAAAAGATTAATGTCGGCCGAGTACAATACGTAATAAATTAGAGCTTCGGATATAAATTTCCAAAAGGGAGAACAGCCCTGGCGGCCATCTTGCTTCCTGCATGCCCGTGATTGGCTGGCGAGCTTACTAATCAATAATTCCCCCATGACATTATAAAGGACCCAACTTTTATTACAATCTCCATGCAAAACTCAACCCTATTTAACGTACACTACGGTACAAAATCTCTTGCACTTATCATAAGTGTATTCCAAAACTACGTTTTTCCTTAACATTGTAAAAGACCCAACCAATTTCTGGTATTTCATACGAAATTGAACCTTTTGACATTGGATTTAGATTTCGATTTTTTTTTGTTTTAATTTCAAATACTAAAAAGTTTTTTTTTTTTTTTTTTATTGAAAATATTACAATAAAACTTAAAGCTAGCCTTATCTAATTACTATACAAATCATGCCCGCGTGGAATGGTGCCAAGAATACTGGCTGCATTTCCGCGTTGGACAGCCAGGCTGATCCGTTGCGCAAAAAATGAGCCAGCCCTTCTGTCACCCGATGAGGCTATTAAACGCGGTGAAATGTCTCGTAAAAATTTCTTTGCACTAAGACTCCATGGCCCCAGGGTCTCCACGGCAAACGGAACAAAAATGTAACTCTCAATAAGAGAGTAGATAACTAAAAAGTCTAGATAGAGTTCCAAATTTAAATATGTACTACGCAATGGAAAAACAACTTTATTACTTTGGCAGACGTTTGGTTTTGCAGTGTGATACCTTAGGAAATATTACCTAAATAGTGTTCGAAATGGAATTGTTTTACCTAAGAATATTTTGCTAGTTGAAAATAAACCTTAATCTTTAATAGATTAAAGTCGATTTTTGTAACCGTGAACTTTTTAATTCGCACATTATTATGTAGATTAGGTGTATTCAATAGTTCTTTGTATTAGAATTTGATCTGTATTTTTCAAGAAATAAGATATAATTCACCTTGTCTTCAGCTAATAGCATTTTTACAAAGGAGCGATCATATTATAATGAAAATATAATAAAAGCACTTAATAAAAGATTAAAAAAAATATTAATAAACACTATAAAGATCAAAACTCAATCCGAACTACTCGTCTTAAAAAACGCTGAAATAATCTACCTATCAATTTTGACTTGATTTTCTGTCCCTTGGTATATTTATTTTAATTTCAGCCAAATCCGTCCAGTAGATTTTGCGTGAAAGAGTAACAAACATACACACATACACATAAACTTTCGCCTTTATAATATTAGTGTGAAGTGTGTGATTTACCTATACTTACAAAATGGTTAAATTGACCGTCAATGTGTGTGCGCCTTAACGATCTGCAGGATATCGAGAGAAAAAAGGCAGTTTCGATTAATCTTTCAGTCCTTGTTCTGAATCTAATTACTTTTTGATCTTGACTAGCACACGCGCTTGGCTTCGTTTGAAAATACAAGTGTAAATTAAAAATTTATAACACCTCCAACAAGTGAAGATTACACCCCTGGCAAGTGAAGGTTATAGTAACTAGAAAAGAGCGTATAACTTTCAAACGGCAGAACCGATTTTCTTGGATTATAGCTAAGAGCACTCTCGATCAAGCCACCTTTGAAACAAAAAAAACTAAATTAAAATCGGTTCATTAGTTTAGGAGCTACGATGCCACAGACAGATACACAGATACACACGTCAAACTTATAACACCCCTCTTTTTGGGTCGAGGGTTAAAAATTGAAACGCAACGTGGCTTCCACGCAACTTTGTATAAAGAAAACATGTACAATATCAGTCAGTCAGTTTCTACTTTACCGGGTATGTAAATAAAAGTAGAACACTTAACTAACTACACAGAGCACTTAACAGGGCTCTCTCCGTCACTTACTCCATACAATCGTAGTTCCAATTTCATTTGAATATTAAGCAACCAAAGTCCATGAAATTTTGCAGACATATTCTAGAAACTAATATCTGTGCCTGTGGTGTTATAGATTTTTCTAAAAATATGTAGTTTCAAAATTACAGGGGATCAAAGATTTGTATGTGAATTTTTAAGACCGCGTAACTTTGAAACCGAATATTTTAACGGAAATCTGGAACACCACAGGCATAGACATTAGTTCCCGAAACGTTTCTACAAAATTCCATTGAGTATGATTGGTTAGTATTCCAATGAGCGACGAACTAGGTTTGTATGGAGCGAGTGACGGAGAGACCCCTCTTAAAATCAATTTATGCGAATTCTCAACCAAAAATCTTTTTTTGTTCACCAATCGACTAAAATCCCATTATCTTAAAAGCTACCATTTTTTTGTCAAAACCTCAGGCAGGTACTAACCCTTGTTTGTCGTAAAAGGGTGTTAATGACCGTTGATTGTGCGGTTTTGGATTTTTTTCGAAATTGTATAGATTTAAAAGATATGAATTCAGACCGCAAGCAGTCACTGGACACAAGGGACTCAAAAATGTAGAGTCTGGAAACCCCTACAAGAGGTCTATGTCCAATCCGACCCATCAGTCTGTATGTCCACTGATGGGCAAGGCCTTTTTAGGGCTTCATATCCAAAGGTCAAAAAGTGGAAGTCTCCAAAATTTTTTTTTGCTATTGTATCGAGTGGGATGTCAAATGAAAGAAGAGAATATTCTGAGTTCATGAATATAAATGTACCTACTACAACTTTAAAATATACCAAGGGACAGAAAAACAATTTTACTATAGGTAATATTTAACATAATAATACCTAAGTACCTAATAATAGGTATCATTAATGAGGACCATATTAGAACTACCTTCAATTGCAAGGAACCAAAAGCTTAATCTATACTAATATTATAAAGAGGAAACCTTTGTATTTTTGTATGTTTGTATTGAATAGGCTCAAAAACTACTGGACCGATTTCAAAATTTCTTTTACCATTACTTAGAGGGATTCTTCCGAATCCGTTTAGGCTATATTTTATCCCGGAAAATAGAAAAAATAAATGTCCACCCGTGCCAAGCCGGGGCGGGTCGCTAGTTTGCTATAATCTGCCAAGCCAAAGAAATCTGTATGGTGTACCTACCTAACAAGCAGCATGCGACATGCACTGCCCGCCCTCCCACTGATTAACATGCAGGAAAAGCCAGCCACCAAGCAAGCCACACGCACCACCACCACGCAGCTCCACACAAATCCCAACACCACTCGACGCACGTTTCGCCCCGACAACGGAGCATCCTCAGGAGATGTAGACCTTACAATGCTATTTCTTCAAAATACAAATTTCTTTGGTTTGGCGGATTATAGCAAATTAAGCTTTTGGTTCCTTGTATACATAAGTAGCTTGTATATCATAGACTTCCGCAAAATAACGCCTGCTTCAATACTACCTTCAATTGCTATCAATAAAGACTTGTAAACCTCACAATCGGGTTGAAAGTCGAATCCTAAAGCGCTGATCGGCGATGACGCGGCGGCCATCTTGTGACGTCATCGTGACCAGTCTTTATACGGAATCCTTTTTTTTTGGACTTTGTATTTTGTATTAGCTGATACCCTCAAGATCGTCCACGTGGAGTTGAGATTTTAAAAATCGCGTGGGAAATCTGATTTTCCGGGATGTGGGTGCTCAGATTTCGTTCTGGACCACATTATTTTTAATAAGAATACTAGCCATGCTAATCATGACTACTACTCCCCTTTCCCCTCCAATTAAGCGTAAAGTTTGCGCCAGGAGTGGGCACGACAATAGTGCAACGGGTGGGGTTTAAACCGCCAACCTTTCGGAATTCAGTCCGCTCCTCAACCGTTGAGCTATCGAGGCTCTAATACATAATTTGACCCTTATGCATGACATGCATGACATACAGCCACAGGCAAACATAATCGCACGAATATTGGAGACATTTCATCCCGAATTTCATACATTTCCTATTGCTTGCTGTTTGGGAAATTGTGTAGAACGCCTAGGTAGGTAAAGGATGAAATAAATAATATTTTCTTCAATGCCTGAATGTTTTAGGTATGCTATGGAATTCTTAGGTATTCTATACAATACCAGATTATACAGATTACCGGTAACATACTTAACCTACGTCTCGATTGCCTCAAGCCGGCTTTTATTTTAGAAAATCTCTTTTGTAATTGGTACTTAAGTACCTATTAGTATTCTTATAAAAATCTTATTAATATGAAAGTTAAGAAAAAATGAAATTTTCAGAAATCATTTTAATTTGCTCACTTACGTTCAAGATTTTGTCTAGATGGCTAGATTAGACTTTCTCGTAAAAAAGAACTCTTCATAAAGCTTATATTTAACTTTCACTGTCCAATCGTCCAAGCAGACGTTCAAGTCACCATGACGACACAATAATATGCTTGTTACTTGTTACCATCAGCTCTTTTTACACAAAAACGATGGCTAAGTATGTGTATTCCAGTAGCGTCTTCATAGACGCAATATGGCGTTGCCTATTACGACAGAATCTTTCCCATTCTTTCAAAATTATTACCTATCGTACCTAATCCTAGTTTTAGTGGGGAAAAAGATGCGAGTCGGACTCGCACACGAAGAGTTCCGTACCATCTATACCTACCATTGTAAAAGAAAAACTTTTTTTTTAAATTTTCATGGGTATTTTGAATTTTTTATTAGATAGGTAAGTATTTACCTAGGTAGGTACCTACCTACATAAGGCAATAGAAATACTTTACGCTTAGTTGCAGGGGAAAATGGAATAGGTAATAGGTATTAATCATGATTAACGTGGCTAATATTATTTTTGACAGCAAGTGTAAATTAAAAATTTATAACACCCCCGACAAGTGAAGGTTTCAGTAACTAAAAAAGAGCTGGTAACTTTCAAACGGCTGAACCGATTTTGTTGGATTATAGCTAAGAACACTCTCGATCAAGACACCTTTCAAACAAAAAAAACTAAATTAATTAGTTTAGGAGCTATGATACCACAGACAGATACACAGATACACACGTCAAACATATACCTAACACCCCTCTTTTTGGGTCAGGGGTTAAAACAGGACTTTTTCTTACGAGTCCCGATGGTACCCGACTAATCTTGGGACCATGATGTCTTTACTGGCAACACCCATTGCTCAAAGACTTTGTTCTTCAGGATTTGAGGAGTTTTGGCTCGTAGGATATAGCATACCTACATGACAGACGTCCACAAAAGTGTAATGTACCTACTGTGGAGTTTAGTTTTTTTTTTTAATTTATAGCCTAGCGCTTGGCTGCATTCAGTCCTGGTGGCAAGTGTGATGCAGCCTAAGATAGAAGCGGGCTAACCCGGAAGGAGTATGGCAGTTTTCATTAAACCCATACTCCTTTGGTTTCTACACGGCATCGTACCGGAACGCTAAACCGCTTGGCGGTACGGCTTTGCCGGTAGGGTGGTAACTAGCCACGGCCGAAGCCTCTCACTAGACCATAAGGCTGATTTTAGTCTCACGCCGACAGCACGCGCACCGTCGGCGCTGATGGCTGAGATGTATAAACTTATAGGAAGCGTTTTTGAAAGACGCGTAGCTATCAGCGCGCACGGTGGTCAGCACTGATAGCTACGCGGCCGCACGCGTCGCGCGTCTGCGCCGCGTAGCTGTCGGCGCTGACCATTGCACGAGCGCCTCTGCCTTCTATGAGCGTTCGAGTGTCGAGCGGAGCGGATGTAGTCAGCGTGTACAGTCATGGCGAATCGCCGGTTTCTATTCCTTTGGGATAGGTAGTACAAAGCAGCAATAATTAATACACTCCACATTTTTGTCGTCGTCTGTACAGTAAGGCGTTCAGTACGATACTAAAACGAGCCACGCTGAGCCTCAGCGCTGATGAACTACGCGCTGAGCTATGAGCGCTGACGGTGAGCGTGAGACTAAAATCAGCCTTAGTAGACGTCCACAAAAGTGTACTATAGAGTAGTTGTGGAGTAGAGTATTGTAGTGTAAACACTGGTTCACTTTCGCTAACGGAAGCGTGCCTCCTAGTCACCGTGACAATACTGGATGGACGCCAGTCATCATCCATCAGCGGTTTCCACACAATGCTCTAACGCTGGTGGCAGCGCGGGTATTCATTTGTACGGAACATTCACAAAAAACTTCTAGTCTCTAGTAGGTAATCTAAATATACTTACTAACTTACCTATAAAAGAAAAAGGTCAACACACAGCTCAAACTACTGGACGGATCGGGATAAAATTTAGAATGCAGATACTTAGCTATTATGACTTTCTTTCTTCTCTCTGGGCTGGTTTCCGCACTTAAGTCGCTCAAGTCCTCACCGCCGAAGTTCGCCGAAGTCCTCACTCCAGCCATCCAAGCTCGCTCCAGAAGCCGAGTAGACCGCCCAGGTTGCCGAGGGCTTCATGAAGTGAGGTTGGGGATCCCAAATGGCGTTCACGTTGTTCTGCCACGTTGATAAGAAAAAAGAAGCTATTATGACGTAGACATCCGCTAAGATAGGATTTTTGAAAATTCTACTCCTAAATAGGTAAAACAGGGGTTTGAAATTTGTGTAGGTACGTGGATGAAGTCGCGGGCATAAAAATAAGCTAGTCTAAATTTTTGTAAAAGGAAAAGGTGACTGACTGTTGCATCAACACACAGCTCAAACTACCGGACGGTTCGGACTGTTTGGCATGACGAATTTTTGTAAATTAAAGGTCTCGGCACACATATGGGATCGGAAGGGGATCGTCACCGTATCGCCTCGAGCCGTTCAGAATGATTTGTATTAAACTCCCTACTGCAACGCACACTAATCGGAATCATAACGTAATCGCCTCGCCTCGGAACAGGCTCCGAACTTGCAATTCCCGCGCTTACGGCTCATCGTCCCCGCGCTTACGTCTCTCCGTACCCGAGCTCACATCTCTTCGTCCACCCTTGCCCCTGTCTGATCTGGTGCCAACCAGGTCAGCCAGCGGGCGGCGAGGCGTAAGCGCGGTGTCGCCTAGCCGTAGCCGAGTTGACGTACAGGCGCTGCTGATACGCTTTCGTTACGTGCATACGGTAGGTTGACGTCTGGTTGACAGCGAGGCGAAAGGCGTTACGGTTACGATCCCTTTCCGATCCCATATGTGTGCCGAGACCTTAAATCTCTACTTATACCTACCTACCCATGGGGGTAAAATAGAGAAAAAGAAAATATCAAAAAAAATATCTACTAGGCCCTAAAACATATCCACACCCTTTTACACATTTAAGTAGGTATCTACCTACTAATATATATAAATGCGAAAGTGTGTTTGATTGTTTGTTTGTCGTTCAAATGACGCCGCAAGGGAGCAACAGATCGACATGATTTTTCGCATGAAACAGATGAAGTCGCGAGCATAAACTTGTTAACCGTAAAACCATCCATATCCGTTTGCACATACCTACACAGATACCTAAGACCAACATCTAAATATCTTTATAATTTTATCTACCTAAAAAGAAATAACACTGAAACCGAAAAACCCGACCCGCATTATACCCATTACATCCTCAACACTAGTCCCAATTCCTATAATAAACCAATTTAAAGACCCTTTTACATATATCTATAACCTATAAGATATCCTGCTCCAAAAAAAAAACAGCACCAAACACGCCTTACCACCCATCTCTTTCACACCACTCACAATATAGTAATGGTAGAGTGAGATGAATGTATTGTATTCGTTCGTTTCGAAGCCACGCCTCTCCGTGTAGGCTGTATCCAACAATGGAAAATGTGTGTGTGTGCGTCTCAAGGGACAAAAAGGTATGCATCATTATGCCTTGTGACTCTAAGGAGTATGGACGGAGTATTCCGTGTTAAAATAGATAAGGATAGATATATGTTGTGCTAATTAATTGTATATGTCGTCCTATTTACGCGTACTATCTTAAACAGTGGACGGTTTTTAATAGAAGACGTAAAATTGGTGTGTTTGTTTGTCCTTTTAAAAGGACTTTTAAGGATCAAGTGATTGATAGGTGTGTATAAAACTGTGACTCTAAAGGACGGAGTTTTCCGTGTTTAAATAAATAAGGATAGATATATGTTGTGCTAATTTCTTGTATATGTCGTCCTTTTTACTTGTGGACGGTTCTTAATAGAGGACATAAAGTTGGTGTATTTTTGTGTCTTTTTAAAAGGACTTAAGGGCTTTGTGATTGATAAGTGTGTATAGAACTTAAGTTTTTTTGAGTGGAATTTTGTTTAGTGTATCTACTAAGTGTTTTGTGTGTGAAAGGTTTTAATTGGAGTTTAGGTGAGTTATTCTGATAAAAAATACTAGTTAATGCCCGTTTTTTTGAGTGGAATTTTGTTTAGTGTATCTACTAAGTGTTTTGTGTGTGAAAGATTTTAGTTGGAGTTTAGGTGAGTTATTCTGATAATAATTAGGTAGGTACTAGTTAATGCCCGCGAAACCGTCCGCGTGGAGGTTTTAAAATATCCCATGGGAACTGCGATTTTCCGGGATAAAAAGTACTTAGCCCATACCCGTGTCTAGAATGCAAGTTTTCTCTGTACCAAAATGATGATGGCCACCATTTTGTCCACGTGGATTTAGGTGTTAAAAATTTTGTATGAACTCTTTGATTTTTTGAGACACGTAGGTAAGTATCTACCTCTCCTCCAAAATGCCGGATATAATATCTTTGGAAGGTTTTCTATCTATAAAAACAAAAGCTTCGGCTCTATTTTAAAAGTAATTTTTAGGGGTCCGTACCTCAAAAGAAAAACCGGAACCCTTATAGGATCACTTTGTTGTCTGTCTGTCTGTCTGTCAAGGAACCTACCTATAGGGTACTTCCCGTTGACCTAGAATCATGAAATTTGGCAGGTAAGTAGGTCTTATAACACAAGTGCAGGAATAAATCTGAAAACCGCGAATTTGTAGTTACATTATTTAAAAAAATTAAAATGTGTTTCAATTTTCAAAGTAAGATAACTTTACCAGGTTAGAAAGGACTTTACGTACACATTCTAAAACAGATTTTTATGTATGATAGTTTTTGATTTATCGTGCAAAATGTGGGAAAAAATACTCGAGTACGGAACCCTCAGTGCGCGAGTCTGACTCGCACTTGGCCGGTTTTTTTCGATAACTACGATTGATTGGATTATGCGCGTCGCAATAATACGTCGGACCACCACCGCTCATTGCATCATCATAACTTTCCATGTGAAGATACAATAATTTAGAAACTTTTTAGATGATGTATTTCTTTCAAAGCACAGAGGTGAACTAAGAAAGGCTTTTTAAAACTGATTCCGTAGTGGATACCTACTAGGTAATAGATGACTATGACCTAGGTATGATTGGACGAGTTCTCTAGGGTTTGCTACGATTTTTTATTATTCACTAATAGATGATGCTCGCACCTTCGTCCGCGTGGATTAAGGTTTTTAAAATCCCACGGGAACTCTGATTTTCTGGGATAAAAAGTTGCTTATGTCAATTTCCAGGATGCAAACTACCCTTTTAGCAAAGATGTAAATCGGTTAAAAGGATGGGCCTTTAAGAATCCCGTCGTGGTAACTGTTTTATTTTCCGGGATAAAAAGTAACCTATGTCCTTTCCTGGGATGTAAGCTAACTTTGTACCTTTTATCAAATTCGGTTAAATTGTTGGGCCGTGAAAAGCTAGCAGACAGACACACACTTTCGCATTTATACCTAATAGGTATTAGTATGGATATAGTATGGATTAAACACATCAGGTAATTGTTTTTATTAGATTTCCCTTCCTCATGAAACAAATGAACCCTTAGAAAACCACTTTGGTGTTCGCCTATCCGTAAGTCATGGCCCTTTTTCTCAAAAAATATTGAAATCAGCAGCAAACATTACCTATATTACTTACGTGGACAAAACCGCGAGTAAAAACTAGTAGTAAAATACGAACACAATCAGTCAAATCTAAAGTGTAGGTGGCGTATCGAATCACAGAATCGATTGAGTAAATGTCACTTGACAGCGATCCATCAATATGACATATGAAATGTCAAAATATTTTATACCTATGCTTCTTTTTGGACCCTAGGGAGATGGCCCAGGCGGCAATTGAAGTTATAGGGAACTAGGTGATACCCGCGACTTCGTCCGCGTGGACTTCACAAATTAATTTTAAACCTCTTTTTAACCCCCAGGGGTTCAATGGATCAAAAATTCTTTCTTTCTACATCATAATAGCTATCTGCATGTCCAATTTCAGCCCGATCCGTCCAGTAATGCCCATGCCCGCGACTTCACCCGCGTGGATTTAGGTTTTTCGAAATCCCGTGGGAACTCTTTGATTTTCCGGGATAAAAAGTAGCCTATATGCTAATCCAGTATATTATCTATCTCCATTCCTTTCAGCCAAATTCGTCTAGTAGTTTTTGCGTGAAGATATAACAAACATACACACAAACACACAAACTTTCGGCTTTATAATATTAGTGACACACATACACACAAACTTTCGCCTTTATAATATTAGTGTGATAGTGTGATAATAAACTATCTGCATGCCCAATTTCAGTCCGATCCGTCCAGTAGTTTGAGCTGTGCGTTGATAGATCAGTCAGTCGGTCAGTCACCTTTTCCTTTATAAGTATATTATTTAAGACTAGCTGGTGCCGACGATGTAGATTTTTAAAAATCCCACGGGAACTCATTGATTTTCCGGGATAAAAAGTAGCCTACGTTACTCTCCGTCCTTTCAACTATGTCTATGCCAAATATGAAGTTGATTAGTTGCTTAGTTAAGGCGTGAAGAAAGGATAAACAAACACACTTACGCGTTTATAATATTAGTAGGTATAGAAGTATATACAGATGGCATATCGTAAGTCACATCTAAATCGGTAGCTAATGTTTTGGTTCCTTTGATTTCTTAAGTCGGCTCTACACTCGCGGCGCGAACGGCCGTGAAAGCCCTCGACAACTGCGAATCAGGAGTGTAGATGTTGTTCACGCCTTTGCATTCGCGCTTCGCGCTTTCCTCCGATCAGTGTCGGTTTTTGCTCCGCGACAAAGAGTTTCATCCATAGTCACGAACAAGACTGTGAAGATTTGCGAGTGTGGAGGGACACAGTTCACGCGTGAATCGCGGCATACATTCACGGCACGACTTCACACGCGAGTGTAGAGCCGGTTTAAGATATCCTTGAAAGATAAACAAATGGCAGAAACCTCCTCAGCGTAACGCGGTAACGACGTCATTTGCCCAGTTTGGTATTTTGTTGCGCTCAAAGGCACCTCACTCAAAACCTAAGTAGAGACAGGAGAGTAGATTTAAAGAGTAGCCTTCATCATGATCAAGCCATCGCCAGTTCGCTACTGAGTACGGGCCCCCTCTCAGAATGTCAAAGGGCACGACGAGCCCTATGACGTGATGGATCACACCAGAAGACAAGTCGCTTGGCGGCACGGCTTTGCTCGATGGGTGGTCACTCTAGCCACGGCCGAAGCCTACCACCTAAGTTAAGTTACTACTCGTTTAGCACCACCCAAGGGTCACGTGTAGGGTAATGAGGATTCAAACCTGATTTGGTACTGTATACGGACGCGAGTAACTCCGACCCCCAAAACCGTGGGGTTTGAACGTGGGGTTTGAACCGTGGGGTTTGAATCGCCGACCTTTCGGAACTCAGTCCGCTCCTCAACCGTTGAGCTATCGAGGCTATTGAGAATTGGAAGCACATAACTCCGAAAAGTTGAAAAACTATGCAGTAGGTCGTAGGTAATTCTGTATTTGAAGTAAATGCACCTACTCATACAAAAGACTTCAACGCGCTCGCGTTGTTATTTTTAATTCCTTGTCTTTTTTAACCCCCGACCCAAAAAGAGGGGTGTTATAAGTTTGACGTGTGTATCTGTGTATCTGTGTATTTGTCTGTGGCATCGTAGCTCCTAAACTAATTACCCGATTTTAATTTAGTTTTTTTTTTGTTTGAAAGGTGACTTGATCGAGAGTGTTCTTAGCTATAATTCAAGAAAATCGGTTCAGCCGTTTGAAAGTTATCAGCTCTTTTCTAGTTACTGTAACCTTCACTTGTCGGGGGTGTTATAAATTTTTAATTTACACTTGTTTATAAGTCGTGGGTTAAAAATCAACCATCACATTCTAACCCTAAATAAAAGACGTAGGTACACACACCTCTTCGAACTTTTGAATTTTTAATACAATTTTTTTTTGTCCCATTTCATACCTTATTCAGAAGACAATAAGAGTAATATATTCTCATTGTGTGTCGAAGTTTCTGAAGTGGGCGTTTTGTGTCATTATTTTCGAACGTCTTTTCCGGACAATGGTAGTGGACTGAGAGCCCGTGAGGGCCAGACTGAACAGACAGAAGACAGGCCGGGAAAGTCATTTGTGGGAATGAGTGTAATATTTTATAATATAACCTACCTACCCTATAGGTTTTCTTGACAGACACGAAGGACGGACGGACAGACTACCTCATAGGTTTTCTTGAGAGACACGAAGGATGGGCGGACAGACGGACGGACAGATAACAAAGTGATCCTATAAGGGTTCCGTTTTTCCTTTTGAGGTACGGAACCCTAAAAAATAGACTTTATACGTCTTTCCTACCTTGTATCTGTCAAAGCCACCATGATCTAAACTTCAGAGTCGCTGATTGCCCCTCCCTGTGTTGGTGACAATAGGTACGTAGAGAAACTTTCAGCTTTTATAAAATAACGAAGGTCTGGCCCTTACGCGCTCTTTCTCTATTGGTATGTTATACTTTTGTGTCGTTTTTGGGACGTTTTGAGGACGTAAGCATGCGGCGCGATTGTTTACATTTTAAAAATATTATAATGCAGTCAAAAATGTGGTATTTTTAATGCCAGGCAAGGAGATTTTAAGACAATTTCAAAAAGGAGGTTATTCTAAAAACATGTACGTTCAGGATCTTTAGTAAAGAGTCGAACCGTGAGGCATCCATCTTAGACTGTATCATCACTTACCACCAGGTGAGATTGCGGTCAAGGGCTAACTTGTACTATCCCACTAATATTATAAAGGCGAAAGTTTGTATGTGTGTGTGTGTGTGTGTGTATATATGTTTGTTACTCCTTCACGCAAAAACTACTGGACGGATTGGGCTGAAATTTAGAATGTAGATAGATTACATCCTGGATTAGCACATAGGCTACTTTTTATCCCGGAAAATCAAAGAGTTCCCACGGGATTTCGTATAACCTAAATCCACGCGGGCGAGGTCGCGGGCATCGGCTAGTTTTAAAATATAGAAAACTTCATGCCCTCTAAACTAGTATATGATCAGAAATATAAATTGATGGCTCCGAGCTCGTCTGATCTGAACAATTGCTATTAATATATAATACACTTACACGCCGTCTGTTTCAATTGCTGAGACAATTGACTTTAATTTCCCTTAAAATGCCGCCATCTTGATGCTGGAGCTGGCTATCCCTTTCACTCTTAGGACTATCGATTAATTCTCTGTCTCGTTTACGCGCTGTATTTGTGGGGCGACTATCATTTTTCTAGGACTATTTTATTAATACTTAATTACGTCATTAGAAAATACATATAACTATGCTGCGGAGAACTTTATCATCATCGTTAGCAGATGCCCTGCTACGTGGACAGACACAACCAACTAGTCGCAGGGAACCGCTGGATGGCGGCGGCCTAAGGGTGAGATCTATAGAGCGCGCTCTGCCTTTGCTTAGACTTAAGACAGAGTTAAAACGAGACAGAGCTATATCTCTCACATAAATCTGTCTCGTTTTAACTCTTATCTTAAGTCAGAGCAAAGTCAAAGTGCGCTTTATAGATTTCAGCCTAAGACCACGGCGGCTTGTGGAAGTCCCTACATACTAGAGACCTAGAGACTTTTGGTTGACGACGAAAGCGAGTCTAACATCTAAATTTCTTTATTGAAAAAAAACCGCAGAAACTTTTCTTTTTTCCTGGGTCAAAAGTACCCTATGTTAATGTATCTCCCCGATGCGAATTATCTCTGCGTCCATTAAAATAATCATCATCAAAAAGCCCATCAATGGTTGATGAACAAGTGTAAATTAAAAATTTATAACACCCCCGACAAGTGAAGGTTTACAGTAACTAGACAAGTGTAAATTAAAGATTTATAACACACCCGACAAGTGAAGGTTACAGTAACTAGAAAAGAGCAGATAACTTTCAAACGGCTGAACCGATTTTCTTGGATTATAGCTAAGAACACTCTCGATCAAGCCACCTTTCAAACAAAAAAAACTAAATTAAAATCGGTTCATTAGTTTAGGCGCTACGATGCCACAGACAGATACACAGATACACAAACACACAGATACACACGTCAAACTTATAACACCCCTCTTTTTGGGTCGGGGGTTAATAAAAAGACATCGGACGGATTTATATAAGTACAGACACACTTTCGCATTCATAATAATACTTATTGACATGGACATGGATTTGTATCATCTTACAGCAGGACAAGAAAATTATGGGACTCTATATCTGCGTTGTATTTTTCAGTAGCTTATGGCCGCGACTTCACCCGCGTGAACTACACACATTTTCAAACCTTTAAAAAAAAAAGAATATTAGCTTCCCCTTTCCCCTCCAACTAAGCGTAAAGCTTGTGCCAGGAATGGGTACGACAATAGTGCAACGAGTGGGGTTTGAACCACCACCATAGTTGAATTTTAAAAATTATTTCTTAGTGGATGTCCACGTCATAATAGCTATCTGGTGCCCTACCACTACCGCTTAAATTAATAATGTTTCAATATTATTTTGACATTTTCATACAAGTTTTGTGTTCGGAAAAACATTTTTGTGGTCACCCCACACTTTTTGTGCTCTAATAAATGATTACCAGCTAGACATAGACAGATATATGTTTTGTCTCTGTCATACGCTTTGAGATGCCGCCGTGGGATACGAAATTATTGTAACCATCTGAGATTTTTGAATGCTATTGGTGTTTTTTTTTTTTTAATTTTCGGGAAGGATATTTAGTAATTTGAAACGTTTTTTTGCCTACCTTTTAATATATTGAACTTATGTTATTATCACATAAATAATATTAATAGTAGATAGATATTTAATGGAATAGGTATGTAAATTAATTGGTTTAGTCTGTATGTAAAAATTTAGAGATAGTTTTATGCAATTAAACTTTTAAAAGTACTTTTGAATCGTCAAAAACATCTACCTACAACTGGTTCGGAATGCCTTTCCTATCGAGAAGAACCAGCAAGAAACTCGGCGGTTGCTCTTTTCAAAGTTTAGATATACAATATTATGCCATGTATAAAAGTAATTGAACTCCCGCGCATTGCTGGAGCGAGTTGCAGGTCAAATCCACGCTCTTTTATCATTTACCATAATCTTCGATTGTAGAATATGCTTTACTCAGGAGCATGGTTTTAATAGATTTTCAAAACTTGTGTAAAGGCAAATCCAAAATTGATTGCGGAATTATGTTACAAGTGTAAATTAAAAATTTATAACACCCCCGACAAGTGAAGGTTACAGTAACTAGAAAAGAGCTGATAACTTTCAAACGACTGAACCGATTTTCTTGGATAATAGCTAAAACACTCTCGATCAAGCTACCTTTCAAACAAAAAAAAAAACTAAATTAAAATCGGTTCATTAGTTTAGGAGCTACGACGCCACAGTCAGATACGTCAAACTTATAACACCCTTAAAAAGGAACCCTTATAGAATCACTTTGCTGTCTGTCTGTCCGTCCGTCTGTCGTGTCTGTCAGATTTTTATTTATTTTTAATTTTTATGCATGATATTTTTTGATTTATCGTGCAAAATATCGGAATAAATACCCGAGTATGGAACCCTCGGTACGTGAGTCTGACTCGGACTTGGCTGTTTTTTTTTTCAGAGACAAGTTAGTCCTTGACTGCAATCTCACCTGGTGGTTAGTGATGATGCAGTCATAAGATGCATAAGATGGAAGTTGGCTAACCTGGAAGGGGTATGGTAGTTTTCATGAAACCTTTTCTCCTTTGGTTTCCACACGGCATCGAATCGGAAGTCTAAATCGCTTGGCGGCACGGCTTAAACAAGCCACGGCCGAAGCCTCCGCCACCAGACCAGACCACAAATTTAGAAAACAAAATTCCAAACCCCTGCTAGGAATCGAACCCGGAACCTTCCGCGAATAAAACCACAGCGCTTACTACTGCGCAAGGAAGGCCGTAAATAGGGAGAATAATAGAATTAAAAAAAAACTATTTACTAGGAGGCCGATGGTTTTAACTACGTGGCTCTCACAGCTATTATCCATAGCTAGATCTTACATAATAGAATCGTTTTTCGCACGACTTTTGAAGTAGTAACTGAAGTAAAATACTTTATAAATAAGATTGGTCGTATAGATCTATAGATCAATGATCCATAGATCGTATCGACTTCACTTTCGAGCAGTCATTGTCAAGGCTACGGATTGTTGTGCCGGTTTAGGAGCTACGTTAGGTAACCATTTTTGTAACGCCTCGTAAGTCGTAATATCTTTCAGCGTTGTTGCTAAAAAATGGCAAATTTTTCCTGGCTAGGTTAACATTACACACTTTTGAATAAAGGTTAGTACCTATTTGATTCATACTTCCATACCTCAAAAGGTTTCGTACCTCGAAAGGAAGAAAGGAAAAAATGAAAACTGCCATACTTACCCCTTCCAGGTTAGCCCGCATCCATCTTAGACTGCATCATCGCTTACCATGAGGTGAGATTGCAGTCAAGGACTAACTTGTATCTATATTTAAAAAAAATTCAAGATCTAGTTATGGATAATAGCTGTGATGGCCTAGTGGTTTCCTAGCTTCCTAGTCGGTAGGTCGGAGGTTCGATCCCAGACACGCACCTGTAACTTTTTGGAGTTAGGTATGTGCGTTTTAAAAAATTAAGTATAAGTTAAAGTTATAAGTTAAATTAAGTAATTAAGTATACGTGAACTTAACTTGTTTTAACGGTGAAGGAAAACATCATAGGGACACCTGCATGTCTGATAGTGTATGATAGTCTCAAAGGTGTGTGAAGTCTGCCAATCCGCACTTGGCCAGCGTGTTAGACTATGGCCAAACCTTTCTGAGAGGAGAGGTCTGTACTCAGTAGTGAGCCGATAGATTGATGATGTATGTAAGATTTAATACCAAATTATAAAGGTAGAAAAAAACATAGCAAGCGAACATAGTATTGAACTCAACTACCTAACTAAATACCAATTGATAAATTAAAAACCACAATATTAAAATTTGAAAAAAAAACGGTTAAGTTTTCGATAGGACTCGCACATGAAGGGTTCCGTACGTCATACGAGAGATTAAGTACTTTTTTAAATATATGTACATGGCGGCCATTTTGAAATTCTTACTATTTGTTGTTATATCGGTCATAGAAATAGACACTCTGTGAAAATTTCTACCTATTACCTGCGGTTCATGAGAAACAGTCCCCCCGACAAACAGACAGACGGACGGACAGAGGCTTAGTAATGTAATACGGTCGTAGCTTGGGCAAGGCCTTTCGGGTACAGGACCCTAAAAAAGAATCAACAACCTACCTATGTATTACGTATACAATTTTCCTTTTAAATAGGTACATAACGAACAAAAAACACATCAAATTAAATCGATTATATTCCCTCCGTCCGGGCCAGTAAAAAAAAAGAAAAAAAAAACACATCGGCCATATTGGTTTGTCCTTCACGCTTGACCAATCGGCGAGAATGAAATAGGTTTATAAATAAGGAAAAATCAGTCACGCAGTATCTAAATTCTAAATGTATATATAATGCGGACATTATTTTTGTTGGAGTCTGTTTTTACCTGACTTTGACAAAGACGACAGAAATATAACATTAAGAGGGGTCTCTCCGTCACTCGCTTCATACAATCGTAGTTCCAATTTCATTTGAATATTAAGCAATCAAAGTCCATGAAATTTTGCAGATTTCTAGAAACTAATATCTATGTCTGTGGTTTTCCAGATTTCTGTTAAAATATTCGGTTTCAAAGTTACGCGGTCTTAAAAATTTACATACTTACAAATCTTTGAGCCCCTGTAATTTTAAAACTACATATTTTTAGAAAAATCTAAAACACCACAGACACAGATATTAGTTTCTAGAATATGTCTGCAAAATTTCATGGACTTTGGTTGCTTAGTATTCAAATGAAATTGGAACTACGATTGTATGAAGCAAGTGACGGAGAGAGCCCTGTTAATAAAATCAAATAAAAATATTTTTTATTCAATTAGACTTTTACATATACTTTTGAATCGTCTAATGCATCTGCCACTGGTTCGGAATGCCTTTCCTACCGAGAAGAACCAGCAAGAAACTCGGCAGTTGCTCTTTTCAAAGATTTGATTTACAAAATTATGCCAAGTAATTGAAGTCCCGCGCAGTGCTGGAGCGAGCTGCAGGTCAAATCCACGCTCTTTTATCATTTACATAATCTTCGATTGCATAATATGCTTTGATTTTTAACCCCCGACCCAAAAAGAGGGGTGTTATAAGTTTGACGTGTGTATCTGTGTATCTGTCTGTGGCATCGTAGCTCCTAAACTAATGAACCGATTTTAATTTAGTTTTTTTTTTGTTTGAAAGGTGGCTTGATCAGGAGTGTTCTTAGCTATAATCCAAGAAAATCGGTTCAGCCGTTTGAAAGTTATCAGCTCTTTTCTAGTTACTGTAACCTTCACTTGTCGGGGGTGTTATAAATTTTTAATTTACACTTGTAAGTCACTAAAAGCACCACATCATCACTTACCATCAGGTGTGATTGTGGTCAAGCGCTTACCTATAGTGAATAAAAAAAAGCATCTATAATTAACAAGTAGCAGGACCCATAAATCCTTCAGAAATTCCCGTCTTAAAAGTACCGTTACCAAAAAAATTAGACAATGAAAGGGTTAACCCAAAATCCGGTATTGTCCATACTCACAATTGCCACTGCGGTTGACCAAATTTTTTTGGTCATGTCGCACTTTTTTTTTTTAAATTTGACGTTTTGAAGAGCCAAGACTACGAGTATGATTATATTGATAAGATTAAGTGGTGCTGATAGGGAATTTCGGGTTGTACTTATTCATAACTAGAGGATGCCCGCGACTTCGTCCGCGTGGATTTAGGTTTTTAAAGATCCCGTGGGAACTGTTTGATTTTCCGGGATAAAATGCCTATGTCAATTACAGAGACGCAAGCTACCTCGGTACCAAGTTTCATACAAATCGGTTTCCGTGGGAACTCTTTGATTTTCCGGGATAAAAAGTAGCATATTATGTCCGTCCCTGCGATAAGCTAACCCTGTACCAAATTTCATCAAAATCGGTTCAACTGTTGGGGCGTGAAAAGCTAGCAGACAGACAGACAGACACACTTTCGCATTTATAATATTAGTAAGGATATTCAAAACATCAACAACTTTTGACAAAAATTATAAGCCCCTTTCTATACAGAAGCCCCAAAACAAAACGCCCGTATCCCAAAACAAAAATGAAAAAATTATTCCATGCACCTTCACCAAACGGATGACCGACATAATCGACAAATACCATAATCCTTTTAACTATTAAAGGGTTTTGGGAGTTAAGCCTTAACACATAATGAAGACGGCCGGTAGTCGATACAAAATGTTTTCATTGTTAATTTTGGCTTTGCTTACAAGTTGAGTATTACTATTGGATTTCATCATTGGATTGATTGGGCTGGATTAAATCACACTAATATTACAAAAGCGAAAGTTTGTATGTGTGTGTGTGTGTGTGTGTGTGTGTGTGTGTGTGTGTGTGTGTGTGTATGTTTGTTACTCCTTCACGCTAAAACCACTGGACGGATTTGGCTGAAATTCGGAATGGAGATAGATTATACCCTGGATTAGCACATAGGCTTTTTATCCCGGAAAATCAAAGAGTTCCCACGGGATTTCGAAAAACCTAAATCCACGCGGACGAAGTCGCGGGCGTCAGCTAGTATAATATACAAGTGTAAATTAAAAATGCATAACACCCCCGACAAGTGAAGGTTACAGTGACTAGAAAAGAGCTGATAACTTTCAAACGGCTGAACCGATTTTCTTGGATTTTAGCTAAGAACACTCTCGATCAAGCCACCTTTTAAACAAAAAAATAACTAAATTAAATTCGGTTCATTAGCTTAGGAGCTACGATGCCACAGACAAATACACACGTCAAACTTATAACACCCCTCTTTTTGGGTCGGGGGTTAAAAACAAAATTAGCTTATCATCATAATGTTCAACCTATCGTCTTAGTGCTTGAGCATAGGTCTCCTCTAATAAGAAGCCTTTAGGCCATAATCACTGAGGGATAAGATCCGAAATGAGGAGATCCGCAGGACAACCAAGGTCACTGACATAGCCCAAACTATTAGCAAGCTGAAGTGGCAGTGGGCAAGCCATGCCTGTCGTAGAGGCAATGGCCATTGGAGCCGGAAAGTCCTTGATTGGCGACCGCGTAATAAGCAAGCGTAGTGTGGGACGCCCTCCAGCACGATGGACCGACGATATAAAGCGGCTGGCGGGAAGTGGCTGGATGAGGAAGGCTGAGGACCGGGTGTGGTGGCGCTCTTTAGGGAAGGCCTATGTCCAACAGTGGATGTCCACAGGCTGATGATGATGATGATGACTCTTATTTAAAACTCTTTGTCACACTGCCCATGTCACATACTTAGGCGTTTCATACCCTACATTTAACGCCTGCCAATAAAGGTTTACCAGTCTCATAACTATCGTGGGGTCAAACCCTGGTTCATCAAAATAGCTCAACGTTTGAGGAGCGGACTGAATTCCGAAAGGTCGGCGGTTCAACCCCCACCCCTTGTACTATTGTCGCACCTACCCCTAACACAGCTTTGCGCTTAGTTGGAGGGGAAAGGGGAATATTAGTCAAGATTAACATGGCCAATAATCTTAAAAAAAATACAAGAATTTGTAATGCTTATATCGACCATTTTTTTCAGGTGAATACGTGATCCAAGGTGAGCTTCCACGTGACCTGGTCGAAGAATCGCGCTTCGATCTGCTGGAAGAGGCTCTCCAGCTGGTAGAGCTTAGGGACGAGGCCGACACCAAGGATGAGCAGACTCAGGTAACTGAACAGCCTATTGGCTTCAACATCGTCTATTCCAGGTGAAGACTTGGTCTATGGTACACTGGTGAGTGAGGAGTCGTGGTTTGGTGTCCTGGAAGAGGCTCTCCAGCTGGTAGAGCTCGGGGACGAGGTCGACACCAAGGATAAGCAGACTCAGGTAACTGAACAGCTATTGGCTTCAACATCGTCTATTTCAGGTGAAAACTAGGTCTAGGACGCACTGGTAAGCGAGGAGTCGTGGTTTGGTGTCCTGGAAGAGGCTCTCCAGCTGGTAGAGCTCGGGGACGAGGTCGACACCAAGAATGAACAGACTCAGGTAACTGAACAGCCTATTGGCTTCCACATCGTCTATTCCAGGTGAAGACTTGGTCTATGGTACACGGTGAGTGAGGAGTCGTGGTTTGGTGTCCTGGAAGAGGCTCTCCAGCTGGAAGAGCTCAGTGACGAGGCCGACACCAAGGATAAGCAGACTCAGGTAACTGAACAGCTATTGGCTTCAACATCGTCTATTTCAGGTGAAAACTAGGTCTAGGACGCACTGGTAAGCGAGGAATCGTGGTTTGATTTCCTGGAAGAGGATGGACACTGGAAGGGCACTCCACGCTAACGGTTCGTATCAGAAATGTTGAGCAAAAACGTTTCATGCGAGTAAATTAGAGCCTCAATAGCTCAACCGGTAAAGGAGTGGACTGAAAACCGAAAGGTCGACGGTTCAAACCCCGCCCGTTGCACTATTGTCGTACCTACTCCTAGCACAAGCCTGACGCTTAGTTGGAGAGGTAAGGGGAATATTAGTCATTTAAAAATGGATAATATTCTTTTTATTAAAAAAAAACAAAAAAAAATTGGATGTCGACCATATAAGGATGCCAAGGTTCACGGTGTATGTATAATAAGGATGCATTGACCCGTAATGATAGACGGGTTTTGTATTTACGTTTGGGAGGCGTCGGTCACGCTGACGTCACAAGATGGCGGTCGCGTCATCGCCGATCAGCGCTTTTAAAAGCTCGACTTTCCTTCCAATTGTGAGGTTTTCATTCCTTGATATCTACAATCTACCTAGCTTGATTAAACGTGAGGTTTTCTGGTCTGTGAATTCAGTTAGCTAGCCAAAATATATAAGGCTAGCCAAAATAAATAATATAAGGCTTCGGCCGTGGCTAGGTGCCACCCATGCCGGCAAAGCCGTACCGTCAAGGGGTAACCAAAGGGGTGTGTGTTATGTTTAAAACTGCCATTCCAGGTTAGCGCACTTTCATCTTAGACTGCACATCACTTACCACCAGGTGAGATTTGCAGTCAAGGGCTTACTTTGTATCAGAATAAAAAAAAAGCTAATTTAACGTGTTGGGCAGACGTCGCGTCGGTCACGGTGACGTCACAACTTACAAAATGGCTGCCGCGTCATCACCAATCAGCGCTTTTGGAAGCTCCGACTTTTAATTTGAAGATTTGCTGTAGTTTACTTTCGATTCGCAGTGAATTTTACTTTTACTATTTCTTGTATTAAATAATGCTTAAGCTTTTTATTGGAATTAATTTAATTTCTAATAGAATTTTACCTATTAGATGCTATAAGTATTATTAAAAGGAGATTTTTCTCTTTTGACTTGCCTAATGACAGGTTTAAGAGGATCATTGTCAACGATCCCCCGTCGATTTCCTACGTATGATATTATTGTTCTCATCTCTATCTGCCCTGGTTCGTGTATTCTCGGTTCCTAGATCGGTGCATTTGTGATAACCAATTCTAATTGCTGTGATTGGCTGAATTTACCATGTTCTTGCTGCGACAGTGAGTTTGAGCCACTAGCGGAACAATGTTAGCCGGTCAGAAATGATTGCAATTAGTCAACCTGTATGACGTCCGTGTTCTGTTTTTGATTACAAAAAAGAAAAAATTGTTGTTGCAATCATCAATTTTAGCAAATAGTGAAAGAGAGTCGACCAATCAGAGGTCACAACTACCATCACACTTTCTGTGAAACTATGGCAGTAGGCTTACCGAGTAATGAAAACAATTTTTCATTCTGTAATGTCATGTGGCAAGTAGGGTTGCCACCTGCCTCTTTTTGATTTACAGGCTACCACCATCAAAAATACGGGGTTTAGATTTGAAGAAATTTAAAAATTTGAAGTATTTGAAGAAATAGGCGGTGGTTCTCTCTGAAATGCATGGAAAGCCTATTTAGATATTTCAGTTTATTTGTAAGTTTTGTATTTTTTCTCTGTATGTTGCCGTGTCTTGATTGGTGAACTGTGTTTGCAATGTGATTTTAAATAAAAGATTTATTTATTTAAATAGCTTTTAAAAACTCTAGTTTTGTAAAGCAAAATGTTATACATTTCATGCATACAATCTTTGCATTTTAACTTAAATTTACATTTAACTTGTAATTCCACCTTCACAGTATCAATACTATGGCCGTAGCCAGGAATCGATTTCGGGAGAGGTTTTATCAGGGCCGGAACTGAATCCTGTCATGAGGAAAATAACATTCGCTCAACTTTATGGGCTAATTACCTGGTTAGTGGAATTTCGCCTTTCAATTTGACAGTGAGATAAAATACAACAATAAAAAAGCGCGAGCGCAGTGAGCGTAAGTGTTTTTGGTTCAATTACAGAAAGAATTAAAGTGAAAGGGAAACGAGTTTAGCCATAGCAAGATTTTATTTTTAAAGCTCCCTATCCATACTAATATTACAAATACGACAGTATATCTATTTGCCTATCTATTTGTTACCCTTTCACGGCCCATCTTCTTTACCAAAATTTTGGTACTTACTATTCAGAGGTAACTTGCATCCCAGACATAAACTTTTTAGCCCGGAAAATCCCCCACGGAATTTTTAAAACTCTAAATTCATGCAAACGAAATTGCGGGGCTTACACCAAGTAATACAAATTCAAAGCGCGAGTGAAGTGAGCGCGAAATGTTTGATATATTTCCAAAAAAAAATTGGTAAGCAAATGCAAGAAATAGTGTAAGTATTATTTTAGGCTTAGGTTTTTGACGGCTTCCCAGGCGCAGTCGCCATTTCTAAATTTCTGGTCTGGTGGGAGGCTTCGGTCATGGCTAGTTATATGGTTAGTATGGCCCTAACGGCCAAGAAATTAGACTGCATCATCACTTACCACTAGAAAAGATTAAAGTCACGGGCTAACTTGTATAAAAAAAGGCTAACATCCTCAAACCAAGCCCCGCCGCCTTGGCTACGACCATGATCAATATCGAGTGGGTTTCGGCTACGCATTGCCGCAAAAGGAAAATATTCTTTCTACTGGACATAACGTCAGTGTTCGGTTTCGCCAGCCAAGTGCGAGTCAGACTCACGCACCGAGGGTTCCGATTCGGGTATTTTTTTCGACATTTTACACGAGAAATCAAAAACTGTTATGCATTAAAAAAAATATGCATAAAAATAAATAAAAATCTGTTTTAGAATGAACAGGTAAAGCCCTTTCATATGATAACCCACTTGATATATGTAGTTATCTTACTTTGAAAATTGAAAATACTAATATTTGTTCATGAACACATGACAGACGGATAGAAGGACAGATGGACAGACGGACAGACGGAAAGACAGACAGACTGATAGACAACGAAGTGATCCTATAAGAGTTTTTTTTGCTTTTGAGTTACGGAACCCTAAAAATATTTAGTTTTATTTGCCCCGTATTTTATTTTCATAATTACCGGTTTCTCTATCCTGACATACGGGGTAACCAGTAAAATACGGGGCCTCTGGCAACCCTATTCGGAAAACACTGTCACATTCAAGTTAATGTCAAATATTTTGTTTTCAATTACAGAAAGCTGCATCAATCATTATTACAATATTTTCTTTGTTGTGATTGGCTGAATTTTTGAGTTTCAGCCAATAAACAGACTGTTTGCCAATTAAACGTCATAACAATATAAATGCCAGAAAGTTTAACCAAATAAAACAAACTTAATGAGAACCTAGTGAGAATGCAAACGGCACACAATTTATAATACATATTATGTTAGTCGTATATAATAGATATTATAGTAGTCGTTCACTTTGATAATAGTCAGATTGTCATCAGTAAAATTGATATTGGTCGATGTATCGTAAATTATTGTTTCGGTGACAAATATTTTTATTATCTATTTATCTTTGAACAGAATGGAATAGAATGAAATGGAATGGAATACAATGATAAATTTTTATTCCTGTAAACTTTTAGGTAAACTTCAAAGTGTTTTTGGATGGTCAGAAAAATTTACCACTGGTTCGGAATGCCGTTCCTACGTTTTCTAGGGTTTCGTACCTCAAAATGAAAAACGAAACTCTTATAGGATCACTTTGTTGTCTATCTCTCTGTCTGTCGTGTGTGTCAAGAAAACCTCTAGGGTACTTCCCGTTGACTCAAAACCATGAAATTTGGCAGGTAACCTAACTGCGTAATTTTGGGTAGTTTTTTTAATCGATAAAGAAAGTTTGCGACATTGTTCAATAAAAAATTTGGATTCCAACTCCTCAATCCTGATGTTGCAGGGGACCTGACTACTAAAGCTAATGGGATTTAAAAAGTGTCGATTATTAATTGATATTGAAGGTATCTATACCAAGTAAACACTTTGTCGTTGACCTCAACCCTGATGCTGTAAGAAATTGCATTCCTAAATCCTGGTGATCCCTCGGGATTTGAAAAGGATAATCCGTTTAAATATTCTTACGTGATACAGAAACAAGTTGCATCCCGGGGACGGGCTATTACGGAGAGGCAACTTTTGTTCTGGGAAATGAAAGGATCGGGATTTTTAAAAACCTAAATCCACGCGAGCGAAGCTGCGGGCATTAGCTAGTTGTAAATATATTTAGAAGCTACTATAAGATAATAGATAAGGTACTTATTTCCTTATATTTTTATTGTATGGCAGCGCGCGGTTTTAAATTATAAATTGCACGTCCTGTCCTTTTCTGTAATACATTTTTTTCTCAATATCTACCGCTTTATCTCATAGCAAGAGTCCGTAAGACATAATACAGTGAAAATAGGCAAAATATACAATTTTTGCAGTTTCCACGTCAGTACCTGTCGAATTTTTCTAACAGTGTAAGCAGCAGAGCTGAGTTTACCATCAAGTGTTGATATGTGGGTGTTCCATAGAAGCTTTGCATCTAACATTATACCGAGAAACACGGGGTTCTCCTTTATTTTCAACATATGATTATTTATCAATGAATTTATGTCATTTAAGGTCCTGGTATTGGGCAGTGTGAATTCAACACACTTAGATTTCTTTGCATTTGGAAGTAAATTGTTAGCAATAAATCAGAGAGTGACCTGTGATATGGCATAACATATAGTATACATTGTCAAAAATTATAATATTAAAGCTGTGCGTATTGCGTGAGGAATAGGTTGCAAGAGAGTTGCAACTTGCAGGGTTTGATGCATACGCTATTGCCAGCAAACATGAGACATATTTTTATCTACAGGCAACGTCTGAGTAGGTAACGCATACGTCTAACGCAAGTTGAAATGTATTTAGTTAGACCTATCGACAAGTTTGGAGTCGGGTGCAGTCTAAATGTGGCCCGTGTGTTTAGACTGTCCGTTTCTGTCAGTTTCACGTGTCGTCCCCCGCACTTCACCACCCCGCTTGCACAAATCGAGACAGCACGAAATTTCCAAGATTTCTGGGTGTAATTTCTGGTTTTCGTAGTTCCCACATAATTATAACAATATAAAATATATAACGATAATTTTTTTACTACATAATATTCATTAAATTTTCTAGGTCTGTGGTTTTTCCAAATTTCATTAAATTGCTTCGTTGTCTAGAAAAACGAGCACAAAGTTGGGCCTTTTTTTAAAGAAAAATACAAATCTTTGAGCCCCTGTAATTTTAAAACTACATATTTTTAGAAAAATCTAAAACACCACAGACACAGATATTAGTTTCTAGACTATGTCTGCAAAATTTCATGGACTTTGGTTGCTTAATATTCAAATGAAATGGGAACTACGATTGTATGGAGTAAGTGACGGAGAGAGCTCTGTTAATTTTGAATTCGAACTCACTTGATATTAGGTAAATGGTTATACAGTCGCCAGTCAGATCGAAATTGCTTTCTAGTCAATATAAGAAAAGTAGCTTAGTATGTACAAGTGTAAATTAAAAATTTTCAACACCCCCGACAAATCATTTTCAAATAAATAATTATGTATATCTAAGCAACGTCCATCTTGACAGCTTGACATTTGTCAATTGACACTTGAATATTATGAACCTAAGGGTTATCTAACCTTCTTTTCTACAAGAAAACTAGAAAATAGCTTATAACTTTTAAACGGTTGAACCAATGTTTTTGGATTATAGCTAAGAACACTCTCGATCAAGCCACCTTTCAAACAAAAAAAAACTAAATTAAAATCGGTTCATTCGTTTAGGCGCTACGATGCCACAGACAGATACACAGATACACAGACACACAGATACACACGTCAAACTTATAACACCCCTCTTTTTGGGTCGGGGGTTAAAAATCTAAATAAGTGTAAGGAAAAGGTGATTAACCGGCTGACTGACTGATCTATCAACGCACAGCTCAAATTACTGGAAAATTCAACCTCTAAGAGGGACATAGGCAACTTTTTATCCCGGAAAAGCAAAGAGTTCCCACGGCATTTAAAAAAAACATAAATCCACGCGGACGAAGTCGTGAGCATTATCTAGTCTTTAAATAAGGTATTATCCTGGATTATCCATTGATATATCTGTCTCTATCTTGCAGGCGGTAGAGGGCAGCAGCACGAGCGAGATGCTGCACCCGGCGATGCGGCATGTGCCGCACCACCCACTGGCCCACTACCACAATCAGGTATTTATCCTCTTCTATTATAAACGACTTCATGAACTTCGGCGTCGACTTCAAAAACAGACTACACGACCATGCTTTGACCATTTTGTCTACAACCAAAATAAGGTTCTTTTTTAGGTTTAGGTTTTAGGGTTCTTTCTTAATTATTAAGAAAGAACCCTAAAAAGATAGACAAAGAAAGACTCCGACCGCAATATCGGAGGTGCTGAAAAGAAAAAAAAAACCGTACCTCAAAAGAAAACAAGGAACCCTTATAGGATCACTTTGTTGTCTGTCTGTCAGTCAAGAAAAGGGAATCAAAATAAATAGGGTACTTCCCGTTGACCTAGAATCATGAAAGTGAGCTAGCAAAGTCTTATAGCACAAAGTAGATAAAAGAAAAATCTGAAAACCGTGAATTTGTGGTTGTATCAAACAAAAAAACAAAAATATGTTCACCAGAAATTTAATTCACAAAATGACATATAGATGGCGCAGACAGGTATTAACTTGCAAAGTTCTACATAAAGGTGTTAGGCATATCTTGTACGATGGTACGGAACACTTCGCATCTTAGTTCTATTCGCGCTTAACCGATTTTTTTAATAAGAATAAGCTAGACGTAAGAATAGGTGTAGAAACAACATCACTTTCCCTTAGATAGTAATAAAGCGCAACAATAAAACCAGTGTAAATTAAAAATTTGTAACACCCCCGACTAGTGAAGGTTACAGTAACTAGAAAAGAGCTGATAACTTTCAAACGACTGAACCGATTTTCTTGGATTATAGCTAAGAACACTCTCGATCAAGCCACTTTTTAAACAAAAAAACTAAATTAAAATCGGTTCATTAGTTTAGGAGCTACGATGCCACCGACAGATACACGGATACACACGTCAAACTTATAACACCCCTCTTTTTGGGTCGGGGGTTAATAACCATCAAACTAAAATCATATAGATAATATCAAAACGGCGCCAAAACTACAAATTGATCTTCGTTTAACCCAAAATAAAAAGGAACTATCGTCAAACAAGGTAGTACATTGTTAACCATCAAGTTAACAGGGCTCTCTCCGTCACTCATTTCATACAATCGTAGTTCCAATTTCATTTGAATATTAAGCAACCAAACTCCATGAAATTTTGCAGACATATTCTAGAAACTAATATCTGTGTCTGTGGTGTTTTAGATTTTTCTAAAAATATGTAGTTTTAAAATTACAGGGGCTCAAAGATTTGTATGAAATTTTTTAAGACCGCGTAGCTTTGAAACCGAATATTTTAACAGAAATCTGGAAAACCACAGACATAGATATTAGTTTCTAGAATATGTCTGCAAAATTTCATGGACTTTGGTTGCTTAATATTCAAATGAAATTGGAACTACGATTGTATGAAACGAGTGACGGAGAGAGCCCTCTTAAGATCAAAACACGTAGAAAAAAAATTCGATTTTGAGGTGATAAATGATTTGGTGTCGTAAGTTCATATACCACACACGGCGATGGGAAGAAGGTAAAAGAATAACTACTCTTCAACACTAATAAAGAGGTAAAGTTTGTAAGTTTGTTTGTTGGAACTAATCTCTGGAACTACCTACTGAACCGATTTTGAAAATTCTTTCACCAATAGAAAGCTACATTTTTCTTGAGTGACATCCACTATTCCATACTAATATTATAAATGCGAAAGTGTGTCTGTTTGTCTGTCTGCTAGCTTTTCACGGCCCAACAGCTGAACCGATTTTGATGGGTACAGAGTTAGCTTACATCCCGGGGATGGACATGTATTTTTTTTTATTCACTATAGGCAAGCGCTTGACCACAATCACACCTGATGGAAAGTGATGATGTGGTCTAAGATGGGACGCGTTTACCTAGAAGGTGCCTATTCACTCTTGTTTTAAAGATACCCGGATTGTAATTGGTAGGAAACACAGATCGCGGAAGAGTATTCCAAACCTTAGCCATGCGTATGAGGAATGATGACGCAAAACGTTTCGTGCGTGTAGATGGAATGTCGACGACATAAGGATGGAAACTCGCCCGACAATTTGTATCCCGGAAATCAAAGGATTCCCACGGGATCCTTAAAGGTCCATCCGTTGAACCTATTTATATGTAATTTGGTTTAGCTTTCTTTCCGGAAACTGACATAGGCAACTTTTTATCCCGGAAAATCAAAGTTTCCACGAGATCTTTAAAAATCTAAATCCACCCAGATGAAGTCGCGGGCACTAGGTACTGAACCGATTTTGAAGATTCTTACACCAGTATGCCCAAAAATGACGTCAACGAAGGTCTTAAATATTGAATTTTCAAGCATAACTCATAGTTACATATCTGAGTCAGTCAGTGAAAAAAAGGTAGGCACTTGAGATTTTCAACTCGCTGACATGTGTTTTGAGAAGATCCTAAATAAATAAAGACATTCCGTAATTTCGAATTTTTGTGGT
The DNA here is from genome assembly GCF_905333055.1 of Maniola jurtina. Lineage (NCBI taxonomy): Eukaryota > Metazoa > Arthropoda > Insecta > Lepidoptera > Nymphalidae > Maniola > Maniola jurtina. The sequence continues at coordinate 2,124,415 of NC_060056.1, read as the reverse complement.
CAATTTTTATTAATAGTGACAGGATGGAGTGATATCGATTAATTTTCTTGCCAATTTTATGATTTAGTACTAGCTTTTTCCTGCGGCCTCGTTCCCGGGATACAATTTAAAGCCTTTTTAACCCCCGACCCAAAAAGAGGGGTGTTATAAGTTTGACGTGTGTATCTGTTTAAATTAAAAATTTATAACACCCCCGACAAGTGAAGGTTACAGTAAGAACTAGAAAAGAGCTGATAACTTTCAAACGGCTGAACCGATTTTCTTGGATTATAGCTAAGAAAACTCTCGATCAAGCCACCTTTCAAACAAAAAAACTAAATTAAAATCGGTTCATTAGTTTAGGAGCTACGACGCCACAGACAGATACACAGATTTTAACACACATCAAACTTATAACACCCCTCTTTTTGGGTCGGCGGTTAAAAAAAGCTTTCTACATAGGTATTTATATTTCTATCGACATATAAATTGAGGACATCACTAGTTTGGTAAATTTAGCTACCGTTTTGGTCCGCACACGTCGATCACTTGAAAATGTTTGAATTCCTTGCTTAGACAAACATTGGGAACGGACGAACGGATTAAAATTTATCAGTTTTAGATATCAATTTTGGACTTGCCTTTACACAAGTTTAAAAAATCTATTGAAACTATCATCATCATCAGCCTGTGGACGTCCACTGTTGGACATAGGCCTTCCCTATAGAGCGCCACTACACCCGGTCCTCAGCCTTCCTCATCCAGCCACTTTCCGCCAGCCGCTTTATATCGTCGGTCCATCGTGCTGGAGGGCGTCCCACACTACGTCTGCTTAAACGCGGTCTCCACTCAAGGACTTTCCTATTGAAACTATGCTCCTGAGAAAAGCATATTATACAATCGAAGATTATGTAAATGATATAAGAGCATGGATTTGACCTGCAGCTCGCTCCAGCAATGCGCGGGACTTCAATTACTTTTATACATGGCATAATATTGTGTATCAAAACTTTGAAAAGAGCAACCGCCTACTTTCTTGCTGGTTCTTCTCGGTAGAAAAGGCATTCCGAACCAGTGGTAGATACTTTTGACGATTCAAAAGTACTTGTAAAAGTCTAATTGAATAAAAATATTTTTAATTTTAATTTTAATTTGAACACGTAAAAAAGCGTTGACGTGTAAACATTTACCTACACTCATACTTGGGAATACATTTGTTCTACTTGGACACTCTTTTAACGGACGCCAAAAAAGCTCTCATGTAAACGTGGCCTAAGTTATAGTGGCTTAATACCTAATACTACAATATTATATACTTTTTAACCCCCGACCCAAAAAGAGGGGTGTTATAAGTTTGACGTGTGTATCTGTGTATCTGTCTGTGGCATCGTAGCGCCTAAACGAACGAACCGATTTTAATTTAGTTTTTTTTGTTTGAAAGGTGACTTGATCGAGAGTGTAAGAACACTGAACCGATTTTTTTGGATGATAGCTAAGAAGCTATCATCCAAAAAAATCGGTTCAGCCGTTTGAAATTTATCAGCTTTTTTCTAGTTACTGTAACCTACTTGTCGGGGGTGTTATAAATTTTTAATTTACACTTGTTAATAAATTATACAATATTATATACTTTTTAATAAATTATTTTTAATTTGCATGGCAGCTTTTTTGATTTTTTTATTATTTGCTGTTATAGCGGCAATAGTAATTCTTACACATTCTGTGAAAATTTTAACGGACGTTAAAAAAGCTCTCGTGTAACTGCTTTTATATGCCCAGCGTAATTCCTTAAAGAGAAAACTAAAAATCTATATACAGAAATTTTTGCTAGAATCCGGTTTTGAAAGTTTTAAATGCCTTTATGGCAAGATCTGTTGAAACTCAATGCTATAATCTAAACTTTATCCTATACTATCTTTATATATTTTTTGAAATATTGTTAAATAAACACTGTTGCACAAAAAATAATTTATTTTTTTATTCTTATGTTTGTAAAAAATGGAAATATAGGCTTAACTCTTTTTTTTTTTTAATCGTAAAATCATAAAATAATACTTTTTTCTTTTTTGTCAGCCCTAGCACAGACTACGGTCTATTTGGGCTGCAAAATTCCAAACACCAGTCTGTTTTTAACCCCCGACCCAAAAAGGGGGACGTTATTTATCTAGTGCTTTGGTCTATAAAAAATGGTGAAAAATCTTTCTCTTTAAATTAAGTCTATTACTAAATAAATTAAAAAAAAAAATGAGGCCTTATACTATGGTACGGAATCCTTTGTGTGCGAGTCCAACTCACATTTGACGGGTTTTTGTTCTCTGTTCAGGCCTTTAAACATAAATTGCATTTAGATTACACCGCAAATCATAAAGGATATCCATTTAAATATCGATCGCAAAGCGAAATCATGAGTTGCCGAGAAAGGAGGGAACGGACAGACGGACTGACAGCTGCATAGGTAGGCGTGGCGAAAAGCCCTTAGTCATTGTAGGGTACCTGTATTCAATACCTGATAGCCTGACTCACTATTTAAGTATATACTTAGTATGCCTATTGAAATTTATGTGATAGAATGGTCGAAGGGTGGAACCAGATTAAATACCTATTTCGTTGTCGTTTTAACCTATATAGGGTGTTTGATAAAGCCCATTTTTAAAAATTCCATTAGATACAAGTAACGGCGATCTCACCTGATGGTAAGTGATGATATAGTTAGTCTAAGATGGTAGCGGGCTATTTTGGACCTCCTTTGGTGGTCTTATTTGTGGGAGGTCCCGGATTTAATTCCCGGCAGGGGTTTCGAACTTAATAATTTCTAAATTTCTGGTCTGGTCTGGTTAGAGGCTTCGGCCGTGGCTAGTTAACACCCTACCGGCAATGCCGTGCCGCCAAGCGATTTTGGGTTCCGGTATGATGCCGTGTAGAAACAAAAGGGGTATGGGTTTAATGAAAACTGCCATACCCCTTCCAGGTTAGCCCGCTTCCATCTTAGACTGCATCATCACTTACCACCAGGTGAGATTGCAATCAAGGGCTAACTTGTATCTGAATAAAATAAATAAAAATATCACTACTTGTCCACGACCCCCTGAATAAGTGCAAAGCAAAAAGGCAACCTAATAAAAAGCTTTTTTTTAAAAAAAAGATTATTATTAGCCATGCTAATCATGACTAATATTCCCCTTTCCCCTCCAACTAAGCGCAAAGCTGTGTTAGGAGTAGATACGGCAATAGTGCAACGGGTGGGATTTGAACCGCCGACCTTTCGGAATTCAGTCAGCTCCTCGACCGTTGAGCTATTGAGGCTTTGTCGCAGTCGAAGTCGGGTCAAACCCTAGTATCGACTAAGATCGCATCTCACAAAGATGCTGAGTGGCCGTCAGATGCGAGATAAGTTGTCGGCGAGAACAAACGGGGAGATCGACCAGCGCTGATATAATCACTAATCAAAGATATTTGTGAGGAGAAATTGTTAGAATACGACTCGAACATTCCTAGGTAATGTCTCGCCAGGTATTCAGATGGTTTCTGGTTCGATTCCTGGTTATGTTAATTTTAAAGATTAAAACAAAATCAAGATCCATAGTAATCTACAATCTGTATAAGTATGTGTGGATATTTGTTACTCTTTCACTCAAAAACTACTGGAAGGAATTGAGTGGAATTCGGATAGATTATATCCTGGATTAACACAAACTGTGCTACTTTTTATCCCGGAAATCAAAGAGTTTCTACGGGATTTTAAAAACCTATATCCACGCGAACGAAGTCGCGGGCATCAGTTAACAATATTGTAAATGCGAAAGTGTGTCAGTCTGTCTGCCTGCTACCTTTTCACGGCTCAATAGTTTAACAGACTTTGATGAAGTTTGGCACAGAGTTACCTTACGTCCTGGGGACGGCGGACATAGGCTATTTTTTATCCCGGAAAATCAAAGAGTTCGTACGGGATTTTTAAAAAACCTAAATGAACGCGGACGAAGTCGCGGGCATGATCTAGTGATCTAGTATTATATAAAAGGAAAAGGTGGCTGACTGACTGATCTACCAACGCACAGCTCAAACTACTGGACGGATCGGGTTGTTTGGCACGCAGAAAGCTATTGTGACGTAGAAATCAACTACGATTTTCGAAAATTTAACCATTAAGAGGGTAAATTAGGGGCCTGAATATGCGTATAGTCCACGCGGACGAAGTCGCAAATATAAGCTAGTCACACTAATATCATAAAGACGATAGTTTGTGTGTATGTGTGTGTGTTTGTTACTCTTTCACGCAAAACTACTGGACGAATTGGGCTAAAATTTGGAATGGAGATAGATTATACCCTGGATTAACACAGGCTACTTTTTATCTCGGAAAATTAAGTTCCTACGGGGTTTAAAAAAACCTTATCCACGCGAACGAAGTTGCGAGCATCAGCTAGTCACACTATCACATCACACTTCACACTAATCACACTAATATTATAAAGGCGAAAGTTTTTGTGTATGTGTGTATGTGTGTGTGTGTGTGTATGCTTCACGCAAAAAGCACTGGACGGATTTGGCTGAAATTCGGAATGGAGATAGATAATACCCTGGATTAGCACATAAGCTACTGTTTATCCCGGAAAACCAAAAAGTTCCCACGGGATTTCGAAAAACCTAAATCCACGCGGACGAAGTCGCAGGCATCAGCTAGTATTGAATAAAATTCGGTCGGCAAGGCGACAGTCAAAATGACTAATGTTGTTAGGACAGAATGACAGGTGACGCCTGGCCACCTGCGTAGTATGGATGACAAATTGTTGTACATACATACACACGTTATACAGGGTGTTCCGACCATTGGCAGTTTCAGGTTATACAGGTTGCTTTGAAAAAAAATATAAATTTAGGATGTAAAGTGAGAGAAATGAAAAGAAATGCAAGGTGAACAGAACGCTAGAAAAAACACTGATGATTGCTGATACGGTATTACAAAAAAAAAACGCGAAAAAAAAACTGACAATGCCTATCGCTTTTTTTGAAAGAAAAAAATCTTTATGGTGGCTGTTTTTTTTTTCAGTTTCGTTCACTTCGTTTACTTTTTTCATTTTTGGCAGGGCTGTTTTTGAATATATTTTTTTTATTACGACTTTATTCTGATATCTAGCTATTAGAGAACTAGAAAAGATAGGTTAAGTGTGAGTGCACCCTTACATTAGATTGTGACGGCGATCCATCCTAAGGGCGCAAAAGAAAAAAAAGGCTTCAATTTTGACAAATGACGCGTTGACAGTCTGTGGCTTGGCAGGTACTTGGTTTTTACGAAATACGCCTCCTCTTTGTTGTGGTGTGGTAGTTTCCAAAATGCCGCTAATTGATTTTGATTTTTTTAGGGTTCCGTACCTCAATATTAAAAAAGGAACCTTTATAGGATCACTTCGTTGTCTGTCTGTGAATCAAAACCTATAGGGTACTTCCCGTTCACCTAAAATCATGAAATTTGGGCAGTAGAAATGTCTTATAGCAAAAGCAAAGAAAAAATCCGAAAACTGTAAATTTTTGGTTGCATAGAAGATGCCTATTCACTCTTGACTTGAAGGTTATATTATGATTGGAAGAGAAAACAGATTCTGGAACGGCGTTTCAAATCCTAGTCCAGTTCAAATTAAAAACAAGTGTAAATTAAAAATTTATAACACCCCCGACAAGTGAAGGTTACAGTAACTAGAAAAGACCTGATAACTTTCAAACCGCTGAACCGATTTTCTTGAGTTATAGCTAAGAACACTCTCGATCAAGCCACCTTTTAAACAAAAAAAAAAAAACTAAATTAAAATCGGTTAATTAGTTTAGGAGCTACGATGCCACAGACATATACACAGATACAGATACACACGTCAAACTTATAACACCCCTCTTTTTGGGTCGGGGGTTAATGAGGTGACAAATCGCTTCGTACGTACGTATCTGTGGAATTTCGACTACATACGGTGGGTGGCGATGCCTTGCAGTACGACAGTAGAAAGGAGGAACCAGGTTTTTTTCAATATAAAGAATACTAGATGATGCCCGCGACTCCGTCCGCGTGGATTTAGGATTTTAAAGATCGCTTGGGAACTGTTTGATTTTCGAGTTAAAAAGTTGTCTATGTCAATAACATGGACGCAAGCTACCTCGGTACCAAATTTCATACAAATCGGTTAAGCGGATGGGTTTTTAGGAATCCCGTTGGAACCCTTTGGTTTTCCGGGATAAAAAGTTGCCTATGTCAATTACAGGGGCGCAAGCTACCTCGGTACCTTTCATACAAATCTAAGCGGATGGGTTTTTAGGAATCCCGTGGGAACCCTTTGGTTTTCCGGGATAAAAAGTAGCCTATGTCCGTCCCCGCGATATAAGCTAACCCTGTAAAAAATTTCGTCAGAATCGGTTAAACTGTTGGGCCGTGAAAAGGTAGCAGACAGACAGACAGACACACTTTCCCATTTATAATATTAGTATGGATATATACCGTATGGCGAGTATAACCTTGGCGAATCGAAGTCCCTACAATAGACCTTCACTCGTGGACTTTTATCGGTTGATGGTGATGATGATGATGATGATGTATTTCAATTATTCACCAAGTTACAGTCAAACAAAAAATTCAGTACAATGAACAAAAGCAATCCTTTCCAAACAAAATGGCGTCCGGTAGCTCTTCTAAACCATTAATTATTATAAATAAATTTGGGAATTCTAATCATTTGGGAATAAGGCGGTATCCCTTTAAAACGCTTTCAAAGGATTAGCACACTTATGTATATGCAAATAAAGCTGTTTATTATTTGTATGGGCTATTAAATTGTATTGTATAGCGGACATTTTTGTATGGTTTTCCCTTGAGGGTTAGCGTAAAGTATTTTTGAAATAAAACTTTAAAGGCATAATTTTTATGTTATATTTTTGTACATTTCCTGGAACTGCATGAAATAAAATAAACCGGTCAAGTGTGAGTCGGACTCGCACACGAAGGGTTCCGTATATCGTACAAGAAATAACACTTTTTAATATTTATTTTTAGGGTTACGTCAAAGTAAGTTAATTATACCAAGTGGGGTATCTTATGAAAGGGCTTTACCTGTACATTCTAAAACCGATATACATTTATTGTTATACAAAAAAGTTTTTGATTTATTGTGCAAAATGTTGGAAAAATACCCGAGCACAGAACCCTCAGTGCGCGAGTCTGACTCGCACTTGGCCGTTTTTTTTTAGATGTGACAAAATCACGGTTTTCGGATTTTTCCCTTTACTCGTGCCATAAGACATTGTACGTGCCAAATTTCATTATTCTAGATCAAAGGGATATCCCTTTAACCTCATAATATATCCGATAGAATGTTCGAGAAGAAAAATTTTACGACCCAAAGTCTATTATAATTCGCTAAAAATTCCAATGACATGATTATAATAACTTGTAACTCAGTTCAAAGGAACCATGTCGTACTTTCTTGCGGTTTATTATCGATCATTGATCTATAGATCGACGGGGATCTATAGATCGCTTCGGGGTCAGCAATTATGATGCTATTCACTTGTGAGCATTATACTTGATTATGTTGTAGTTAGAGTGGTGTACATCGGGCAATTATATTATATGCCGTGTGTTTAGATTTAGTACTTTGATAATAGTTTCACATTGTGGTTAATTCTTTTGTACTAAATTGACAGCTCTAAATATGGCTATTATTCAGTGTTAGACTAGGAAGTAATAATAGAAATACCTGATGTTTTAAAAAACGTCAGTTCACATAAATAAAACAAAATACAGAATTTACTAAAATCTTAAAATATTTTTTTAAATATTTTTTCAATAATCACTCTCGTTTTAATCCAAATCTATCATCTAAATGTTTCTTTAATAAGTAATAGTTTAATAAGTATGTTGTTTAGTAATTGTTATGGCATCGCCCACAGGATTATACACTTAAATTACATAGAATAAGTATGCCTTGAGTTCTGTAGGTCTCATGTACGGGCAGTTATATCGTGTATTGAAAACAATTTGTTTAAAAATGGGCATTTTAAAGAATGTCGTATTTACAATTTCAACAGTCACACCAATAAGCGTAGCATTCTGTACAATGATAACTTTCTTTCGATTATATTTGTATTTATATGTAATTTGTATTGGGATTAACTGCGTATATTTGATCCATAGAATAAATCCATACTATCCATACCTACTAATATTATAAATGCGAAAGTGTGTCTGTCTGTCTGTCTGTCTGTCTGCCTGTCTGCTACCTTTTCACGGCCGAACAAACCGATTCTGATGAAATTTGGTACAGGATTAGCTTATATCCCGTGGACGGACATACGCTACTTTTTATCCCGGAAAATCAAAGAGTTCCCACGGGATTCCTAAAAACCCATCCGCTTAACCGATTTGTATGAAATTTGGTACCGAGGTAGCTTGCGTCCCTGTAATTGACATAGGCAACTTTTTATACCGGAAAATCAAACAGTTCCCACGGGATCTTTAAAAACCTAAATCCACTCGAGGAAGGAGGAAGTCGCGGGCATCCTCTAGTATACTACATTTTGTTAAACGAGATTCAAGCTTGAGTTGAAAACTACAATATATGTATATTTGACTAAATTATACAAAAAATTTCGGAATCTACATAACTAGACGTCTTTCCAATCCATTCCATCAGCCTGTATGCGTCCACTGCTGGACATAGGCCTTTCCAAGAGCGCGCCACCAAACACGGTCCTCCGCCTTCCTCATCCACCCGCTCCCCGCCACCTTCTTCAGGTCATCGGTCCAGCGGGCTGGAGGTCGTCCCACACTGCGCTTACCGGTACGCGGTCTCCACTCCAGAACACGTCTGCCCCAACGGCCGTCGGTTCTGCGACGGACGTCTTTCACTTGTTACCAATTATACATCATAACAAAGGTTCAAATCATAGCAAAGGTTGCCTGGTAGAGATTGCTCTAAGCAATAAGGCCGCCTTTGCACACAATTGTTTTTTTTTCTATTGTCTTCCTTCTATGTTGTTAGTTTACATGTTTTTGTGTGCAATAAAGACTTTTATCTATCTATCTATCTATCTATCTATCTATCTATCTATCGTCATCATTATCATCATAAGCTCATCATGAGTGTGCACAGGAACTTTTCGATCTTGTCCCCCCTTCACCATTTTACCAGCGAACCGCAAGACGTCGGGCGAGTTTCCATCCTTATGTCGTGGACATTCCATCTACACGCACAAAACGTTTTGCGTCTTCATTCCTCATACGCATGGCTAAGGTTTGGAATACTCTTCCGCGATCTGTGTTTCCTACCAATTACAATCCGGGTATCTTTAAAACAAGAGTGAATATGCATCTACCTCTCCCTTCTAGGAAAATGCGTCCCATCTTAGACCACATCATCACTTTCCATCAGGTGTGATTGTGGTCAAGCGCTTACCTATAGTGAAAAAAAAAAAAGCTCAGAGTTAGCGCGCGATAGAGAGAGCTATGCTTGGTGGTATTTAACCTATAGGAACATCATCCTATAGGTTTTTTTTGACAGACACGACACACAACGAAGAGATCCTACAAGCGTTCCTTTCGAGGTACGGAACCCTAAAAAAACTAGAAAGAGACTTTTCTTTCTTTCTTCTCTCTGGGCTGGTTTCCGCACTTAGGTAAACGTTTCCGTCTGTTGTGCGTGAGTTGCCGCCGAAGTAGAAAGACGCTGTGCCTCATCTCAACTTCACTCTGCTAGTGAGCATTGCGCCTTAGACACAATTCCGTATGTGTACACGGCTTAACAAGTAAACATTCGCGCCGGAATAGAACCCGTTACCTTGTATAGCGTGGCTTGACAATGTCATTACTCTTGTCATAACTACGCCCGACAAAAAGCGCGTGCGATCCCCGATCGATAATGATCCGTGGATCTATAGATCATTTGCACGCGTCGATCATGGTTTTGATTATGTTGTGTTGGTATTTTTGTAGCCGACTACGGCGATGGAAAAGTTACCATGCCCATAGGAATCCATTAAATAACCCGATTTTGAATTTCTTATTGGAAATACGGTTAAAATTTAGAGTGGCTAAGCAAGTTTGTTATGGGCTCCTCAGACTTGGGCGCGTTTGGAACCCTCGTGACACGTAATTAATTATCACCACTATATCGTACAAATTTAACAATTGCGACCATCAAAAGGAGTACAATTGTACCTACTTTGAATAAATGATATTGACTTTGACTTTGACTAACGTTGACTCAAGTCAGTAACTGGATGGTGGGGTTGCTGATTTAATATTTTGCACTAAGAGCCAGCGAGGGCCATACCTTTGTTATTTTGTATAAGCTAAAAGTTTCTCTGCGTATTGTGCTCTACACACTACTCACACTTTGACGTAAATTTTTTTATACCTTTTTTACCTGTAATCTCCCGAAGCCACCATGATCCGAAATTCATAGTCGCTGATCGTTCTTCCCTATGCTGGGGGCAATACGCAGAGAAACTTTCAGCTTTTATAAAATAACGAAGGTCTGGCACGCGCTGGCTCTTAGTCGAGTCGTATACAAAAGTATTGTTTGTGATACATGAAATGAGGACACAACCTTCAGCAATGAAAGATACGACGTGCGGAGTAATTTCCCAAAAATGGTAAAATACGTAGACGACATTAAAAAAGCCATTTCTCACCATTAAAATCACAACTAACCCACATCGGGATCGGTTAAACTCCACACAGCTACAATTAATCTAGTTCTAATTCCTAGATCTTGGAACAGTTACATGTATACGTAGATATTCGTAACGAAACTGAGTTTAAACTACGTTAACTTTTGCCACAGTTTAGCAAAAATACAGTTTTGATCGTAGGTATAATCGTCTTTTTAGGATTCCGTACCTCAAAAGGAAAAACGGAACCCTTATAGGGTCTGTCTGTCCGTCTGTCCGTCCGTCTGTCCGTGTCAAGAAACCTATAGGGTACTTCCCGTTGACCCAGAATCATGAAATTTGGCAGGTAGGTAGGTCTTATAGCACAAGTAAAGGAATAAATTCGTAAACCGTGAATTTGTGGTCAAATCATTAAATAAAAATTAAAATGTGTTTAAATTTTCAAAGTTTCATATGAAAGGGCTTTACTTTACATTCTGAAACTGATTTTTATTTATTTTTATGCAAAATGTTTTTGATTTATCGAGCAAAATGTCGAAAAAAATACCTGAGTACGGAACCCTTGGTGCGCGAGTCCGACTCACACTTGGCCGGTTTTTTTAGGCATTCATTGAGTATTTTATCAAATATTTTTCGCGGTCTAAGTTTTTATGTGTGAATTCTGTGTTTGATACACAGTGAGAACTGTGAACAGTAGACGTATCAGCAATAGGTTGGTACTTGGTTACTCTTGTCAGTAACTCGACTAGCCCCGACAGTTTATACGGTTTCCTTTTTTATTTTTTTTGCCTCTCGTATGGCTTTACAAAGATTAGCCAATGTCAAGTTTGTAGTTATTTGTAACAAGTCAGGGAAACTATACAAGTATGGACCCCGTCTGTGCCGGCGCTCGCCGACACACGCACGGCACCCCCTTTAGTGCGCTTTCCAGTCAGTTTTAACAAAAAAAAAACTCCAAAAAGGTAGGGCATGCCCGCCAGCTAACACCAACACAGACGAAGTCCACCGTTTCCTAACTGTACGATTGCTAAGCTGCGCTGCTAATGCTAAGTGCTAACTTTTACACGTTTAATAAGTACTTACAGCTCAATAGCTTATACTTTCACTGGTTTGCTACTATCGATAAATTAATTATACTTAACATAATTATTAAGTATGGTTTAATTTTCGAAAAAAAAGGTGTTAAGTGCTGAGTTTACTGTAAAAAGTATTAACTAGGTTGTACTCGGTTATTTGCGTCTTGAACTCTTTTTTTTACTGGAATCTCTATAATATTATCTAGACTTAAGTTTCAAGACTAGAGTTATTAAGAACTAGCTGATGCCCGCAGCTTCGCCCGCGTGGATTGGTCAGATCCCCTGCAGCATCAGGATTGAGGAGTTGGACTCTAAATTTTTTATGAAACAATGTCGCAAAGTTCCTCTATCGATTAAAAAAGAAATGACGCAAATCGGTTCAGAAATCTCGGAGATTTCGGTGTACATAGGTAGAAAAACACAACTCCCTTTTTGAAAGTCGGTTAAAAAAGTAGCCTATTTTACGCCCTGGTCAATCCTCTACTTGCCTGTGAAAGTCCCGTCAAAATCGGTTCAGCCGTTCCAAAGATTAGCCTTTTCAAACAGACAGACAGACAGACAGACAGACAAAAATTTTAAAAACGTGTGATTCAGTTATGTTATCGTTCAAATAACCATATGAGCTTAATATGAGGTAGTTATTTCGAAATTACAGACAGACACTCCAATTTTATTTATTAGTATAGATAACTGTACAAGCGAAGCGAGCATGCAATTTTTGTATGAATTTTATCAAATGAATGCGTGGTAGGTATTTAGTAACCTATAATTATGATAGATACGACGAAATTGCGAGATTTTTTGCAAATACAAAAAATCATTAAAAAATTACGTATTTTATTTCGATCACAGCCCTGGTAAAGGGCCGCAATTTTTTTGAAGTACGCTTGAAGGTGTCAAAAAGTGCGTAAACCCGGCGCCTAAGTAAAGTATGTGTTACATACAACCTACGAATTTGTCTTTGTTTTTTAAAATACAATTGTATGAGCTTTGACTATCTAGTGTTTTTAACCCCCGACCCAAAGAGGGGTGTTATAAGTTTGACGTATCCGTGTATCTGTGTATCTGTCTGTGGCATCGTAGCTCCTAAACGAATGAACCGATTTTAATTTAGTTTTTTTTGTTTGAAAAGTGGCTTGATCGAAAGTGTGCTTAACTATAATCGAAGAAAATCGATTCAGCCGTTAAACTTATCAGCTCTTATCTAGTTACCGTATCCTTCACTTCTCGGGGGTGTTATAAATTTTTAATTTACACTTGTAACTAGAATTATTGAAAAACTTTGAATTAATTCTCTATGTAAGCTTTACTAAAAAATCAAAATAAATGAAAATGCACTGAGTGACATGAATTAATTTCTAGTAGCGCCAGATTAAAAATTAACGATTAGCAACTGTCCAGTCCAACAATCAATCAAAAACCTGAATAGCATTTACGCCAATTTAATTCTACTTACCGAACCAATAAGTGACAAAATCGCATGTGTCCAAATAATAATAAAAGTTGTACAAAATTGACGTGTGTAATTGCTTCCAAGTTAAAGAAAGCAACGGCTTAGTTCTCCTTACGGCTGTACCGTTAGAAAATGGCCGATTCTGGCGATTTCACAGACGCATATTAGCTTTAAGTTTTTTAAGAGAGTACCATTACGGTATACGAGTGCTGTGCGCGAGCCATCGCGGTCGCCGCGTTTTTAAACATGGAACGCGCGGGAGTTAGAAAAGTGACAGTTCTTTTTTTAAAACAGATAATGTAGACCCCTAATTTTTTTTTAATCGTCCCTAAGTACCTGATTACGAAATGTGTGCAATATTATAACCCACTCTGTGGACAGTCTGAATTTAGTGCAATATTAAGTTATTTAAGTGTTTAAGTGTAATTTATTTTAGTTTTATAAGTGCATAATTTTTTTTATGAAATGGATTTGCTCGAATATCAGGTGAGTTTCTTGATTTTTTAAAAGGTTCCTTATCATGTAATTTTATGATATTTTTTTAAGGTTCTTTACATAGTAAATTCTTGTGGGAACGCGAAAAATGACAGTAGTTCATAGTTCATTTATGAAGTAGGCTTTTACTTGTTTTTTAACCCCCGACCCAAAAAGAGGGTTGTTATAAGTTTGACGTGTCTGTCTGTGGCATCGTAGCTCCTTAACTGATGAACCGATTTTAATTTAGTTTTTTTGTTGTTTGAAAGGTGGCTTGATCGAGAGTGTTCTTAGCTATAATCTAAGAAAATCGGTTCAGCCGTTTGAAAGTTATCAGCTCTTTTCTAGTTACTGTAACCTTCACTTGTCGGGGGTGTTATGAATTTTTAATTTACACTTGTAACTAAATAATTTACCTAGTTTTAGGTTGTAGTTTAATAGTTAATAAGAGATATTAATAAAGCTTTTATTGCATATTTTTTGTTTACTAAATAATTTGTTTATTAAAAAAAACCTAATAAAACAGATTTTTATTAGGTTTAGGCATAATAGTTTTTGATTTATCGAGCAAAATGTCGTTAAAAATACCCGAGTGCGGAACCCTCGGTGCGCGAGACTGACTCGCACTTGGCCGGTTTTTTTGTTGCTCTGGATTCTAGCTCTGAGCCTATTGCCTAAAAGTAGCCCTTGCCACAAATGAGATCTAAAATATACCTATTATAAAAAGTTAGTGTTTCCTTTAAAGTAAAGGTTGTTTACAAGACAATTACACCAGTAAATGGTCTTGGGGACAATTTTCTTAGCGCGTCATTACAAATTACATGCCGGAGACATATGATATTTAAGTGTGCCCTAGAATTAATAGAAACCGTGTTTTTATTGCAAACTTGCTACTAGGTAGGTACTTACAACTGAACCCATAGAAGGTAGGGCAGTCGTCTAAAAATATCAGAGACTAAAGTTAAAGATTGTTGTATACAAGTGTAAATTAAAAATTTATAACACCCCCGACAAGTGAAGATTAGAGTAACTAGAAAAGAGCTGATAACTTTCAAACGGCTGAACGAATTTTCTTCGATTATAGCTAAGAACACTCTCGATCAAGCCACCTTTGAAACAAAAAACTAAATTAAAATCGGTTCATTCGTTTAGGAGCTACGATGCCACAGACAGATACACACGTCAAACTTATAACACCCCTCTTCTTGGGTCGGGGGTTAAAAATGGCTAGTGAGACCCCAAAATGTATGCATTGTATGTACATAATATGTACAAGGATTTCGTCTGTGGTGGCGTTGGCTGGCGCGCGTGTTGTGTTTGTGCCTATTTGGAGTGGTTTTTTGTTAGAAATGGCCGGTTTTGTGTTCTGCTGGTGTTTATTGGTGGTGGAACTGACTGGGAAGCGCTAAAGGGGCGCCGCGTGTATGTCGGCGGGCGCCGGCACAGACGAAGTCCATACTTATACATATAGTTTCCCTAACTTGTAAATAACTACAAACTTGACATTGGCTAATCAGTGTAAAGTCAGACGAGAGAGAAAAAAATAAAAAAAAATAATGTTTATGTAGAACTAGCTGTGCCCGCGACTTCGTTCGCGTGGAATAGTGACTTTTCGGGTAGCGTGATTCTTTAAATTGACATAACTTTTTTATTTATGAACCGATTGACATGAAATAAACACTAAATGTTAATTGAAGCTTACTACAATATATTAGTGAAAACCGTATCTAAATCGAATAAGCCGTTTCTGATATTAGCGTGCACAAACACACAGACAAACAGACAAAAAAAATTAATTACAATTTCGGGTTCGGCATCGATATAATAACAACCCCTGCTACTTTTTTTTATATATATTTCCATTGTACAGACACCACTTTTCTACAATTTTATTATATGTATAGATGTACATACAGTAAACGTTGCACTCTCAATTCGTCAAGTATCAACTTGAGCATAATTTGTAAGAGCCGTATTTACTACTCGTATATATTTTTAGAAGCGGAGCTTTCTATCGGTGAAAGTACTATCAAAATCCGTTTAGAGCTTTTACAATTACAATAAACAGGCGCCGAGATCTGTAATAAATAGAATTATGAATTGCTCTGATGGAATGATATTTTACCCCCGACCCTAAAAGAGGGGTGTTATAAGTTTGACCTGTGTTTCTGTGTATCTGTCTGTGGCATCGTAGCTCCTAAACTAATGATTTTAATTTTGTTTTTTTTGTTTGAAAGGTGGTCAAGAGTGTTCTTAGCCAATCCAATCCAATCCAAGAAAATCGGTTCAGCCGTTTGAAAGTTATCAGCTCTTTTCTAGTTACTGTAACCTTCACTTGTCGGGAGTGTTATAAATTTTTAATTTACACTTGTGAAAATTGCAATTAGTGTAGCTCTATTCAAAATCCAAAATATTTTTATTCAAGTAAACTTTTATACGTACTTTTGAAATGTTAAATGTATCTACCACTGGTTTGGAATACCTTTCCTACTGAGAAGATGCAGGAAGAAACTCGGCGGATGCTCTTTTCAAAGATTTGATGTACAATATTATGCCATGTATAAAAGTAATTGAAGTCCCGCGTATTGCTGGAGCGAGCTGCAGGCTCTTTTATCATTTACATAATCTTCGATCGTATAATATGCTTATTTCAGAAGCATAATTTTAATAGTTTTTTTAAACTTGTGTAAAGGCAAGTCCAAAATTGATTGCGGAATTTTGTTATAAAAGATTATGCTTACCCATTCCCACAAAAGACTTTTGGACCTCTCTGAGGCGGAGCGTAGGAGTTGCAAGCCTAATACTCACTACTGCTTTAATATATACTAATGTATAGACAGATAGACATCCATTGGACGAATGATATCTCATTAAAGGCTGATTCATACCAATTGCGTTTGCAGCACGTACGTGTACACGTGACGCGTGCGTAGTGACGCGCGTAAACTCCTTACACACCGGATTACGCATACTTCCACGCTTTACGCAAGCGGTGTGCCATGTTTCATACAGTTCCATACATTACAACGCAATGGTACGCGCTACGTCTACGCTTACGCAGCCTGTGTGAACGAGCTGTTAAAGTTCTTATAGTGTATAGAGAACCTTAAATACTAATCAATCATTATGTAACAAAAAACTAGCAAACAAATTACAGCACAGTACTAACTATACCGCGCAAAATTGCCGTTTTTTGTGTTTTGTGGCCAAAATTGCCGGTTTTTTCTTGTGTCTCTATTGTTGTGAATTATAAAATTACCGCGCCCGGGAACCGAATTTGGGACCTTGAAATGTAAATTGTATGTAGTTAACATGTATATTGAACTTGGATTATGTTAGCATTTAGGTACCTAATTACCTTATTAGGGGACATACTAGAGGACAACAACTGCGTATTTATTAAGAGAAGTTTCCCTAGCGCCTTCCGTACAAACGTAGTTTGGTTATTGGATTATTAATTAACAGGGCTCTCTCCGTCACTCGTTTCATACAATCGTAGTTACAATTTCATTTGAATATTAAGCAACCGAAGTCCATGAAATTTTGCAGACATATTCTAGAAACTAATATCTGTTGTCGGTGGTGTTTTATATTTTTCTAAAAATATGTAGTTTTAAAATTACAGGGGCTCAGGGCAGGGATTAGTATGTAAATTTTTAAGACCGCGTAACTTTGAAACCGAATATTTTAACAGAAATCCGGAAAACCACAGACATAGATATTAGTTTCTAGAATATGTCTGCAAAATTTCATGGACTTTGGTTGCTTAATATTCAAATGAAATTGGAACTACGTTTGTATGAAGCGAGTGACGGAGAGACCCCTCTTAAGTATTTAAAGTATTTCAACTTTTAAAATATGACATGATTGATACATTTAAAATTTTATTTTTGATGAATCAATATTTAATTTAGTTAACAATGCAATGCAATTTTTAGGGTTCCGTACCTCAAAAGGAAAAACGGAACCCTTATAGAAACACTTTGTCGTCTGTCTGTCTGTCTGTTATTCTGTCCGTCCGTCCGTCGTGTCTGTCCAGAAAACCTATAGGGTACCTACTTCCCGTTGACCTAGAATTATGAAATTAGGCAGGTAGGTAGGTCTTATAGCACAATTAGAGGAATAAATCCGAAATCCCTGAATTTGTGGTTACATCATTAAAAAAAAAAAATTAAAATGTGTTTTAATTTCCAAAGTAAGATAACTATACCAAGTGAGGTATCATAGAAAAGGGCTTTACCTGTACATTCTAAAACAGATTTTTATTTATTTTTAGGCATAATAGTTTTTGATTTATCGAGCAAAATGTCGTAAAAAATACCCGAGTACGGAACCCTCGGTGCACAAGTCTGACTCGCACTTGGCCGGGTTTTTATTAACAAAACATATTGTTAATTTTGGCTAGGGCTTCGTCTGTGTTGGTGTTAGCTGGCGGGCGTGCTCTGCCTTTTTGGAGTGTTTTTTTTTGTTAAAACTGACTGGAAAGCGCTCTAAGGGGGTGCCGTGCGTATGTCGGCGAGCGCCGGCACGGACGGGGTCCATACTTGTATAGTTTAACTAACTTGTTACAAATAACTACAAACTTGACATTGGCTAATCTTTGTAAAGCCAGACGAGAGAGAGAAAAAAAATTGGCTAACGAAGGCTAGAGTCTCTGTATAGCAATAGGGCTCTGGGCTGCAGCCCAAAAATCCATTATAAAGATCCGCCCATTAACAGGACTCTGATATACATAGTTCAAAATCTTCGTTGAAACCTGACATAGATCTACAATATATTAGTATGTTACTTGTATGACGGGGTGATTAAATGCATATGTCATTATGTGTATGGAATGGTTGCGTGCGACAAATGACCGCTTGGATGCTATAATTTCGTAACGCCTTGAGTACGCCGCAAGGTCACCTAACATCCATACTTCCATTCATATTAAAAATTCGAATGTGTGTCTGTTTGCTTGTCACATAAAAAAAATTTTAGTGGCCCCACTGGACTATAATATGTTATGCCTAGTTAAAACCGCACCGACTAAGCTATTACACTGATCGCGAGCAATTCGCTCTTATCCATTGAGGAGTTCTGTTCTCCATCTCCGAAGATATTCATCAGATCTTCACCTATGGGACCACCTGCACAGTATACCCTTTCAAACAAAAAATAATTTCAAAATCGGTCCAGGGGTCTTTGAGTAATCGAGGAACATACGTAAAAATAAAAAAAAAAGATTCCGACGAATTGAGAACCTCCTCCTTTTTTTGAAGTCGGTTAAAAATGTCGGATAGAAGCAGGCATTATCGTGGAAGTCCATGGTATACAAGAAACCTTAATTTGCTATCATGATTACTATACCTCTCGGAAAAGTTTTAATTTAATTTAAATTTTTGCCATTTTTAACCTCCGACCCAAAAAGAGTGTTATAAGTTTGACGTGTGTATCTGTGTATTTGTCTGTGGCATCGTAGCTCCTAAACTAATGAACCGATTTTAATTTAGTTTTTGTTTGAAAGGTGGCTTGATCGAGAGTGTTCTTAGCTATAATCCAAGAAAATCGGTTCAGCCGTTTGAAAGTTATTAGCTCTTTTCTAGTTATTGTAACCTTACTTGTCGGGGGTGTTATAAATTTTTAATTGACACTTGTGCTATTACATTTTATCTGAATTTGAATCTTATTATTGGAATCTGTGATTCGTATGGAAGTTGCTGCGTCTACACACACGGAGTTGCGGCAACTCCGTGCGCATAGACGACAACTATCGACCATGCGTACCTATAGGCTTTTAGTCTAAAGTGAAGGTTATTTAGGACAAAATGTTTAAAGACTTTTTTAACCTAACCGGGAATCGAACCTAAAGCAATAAGAGGTGGAGGACTTCGTCTGTGTTGGCGTTTGCTGGCGCGCGTGGGGTGCCTTTTTGTACTGTTTTTTTTTTTTTGTTAAAAGTGGCCGCTTTTTGTGTTTTACTGGTGTTTTTTGGTGGTGGAACTGACTGGGAAGCGCTCTAAAGGGGTGTCGCGCGT
Source organism: Maniola jurtina (assembly GCF_905333055.1). Taxonomy (NCBI): domain Eukaryota; kingdom Metazoa; phylum Arthropoda; class Insecta; order Lepidoptera; family Nymphalidae; genus Maniola; species Maniola jurtina. Next base: position 2,104,769 of record NC_060056.1, on the reverse strand, counting down.
GTGTCGGCGAGCGCCGGTACAGACGAAGTCCATACTTATATAGTTTCCCTAACTTGTAAATAACTAAAAACTTGACATTGGCTTTCTGCCAGACGAGAGAAAGAAAAAAAAAGAGGTGGAGTGAATTATAATTAATTATAGCCTATTCTAACAAATTTGTGAAATTTTACAACACATTTTATCGTCATTACCATATTGTGTCAAATGCTTTCGTCCAATTGACACTTCAATAAAAGATGGTCGCCTGATGTACGTCCCGCTTTAAGGGTCTTAACACACTTGTACGCTGGGACACTCGGAAAACTTCGAGGTGCCATTTAGCCTGTAATCCCTTTATACCTGAAAACCGAAACCTTTGAACCGCGATGACATATAGCTCTGAAATAATAAAAATCCATACTAATATTATAAATGCGAAAGTGTGTCTGTCTGCTACGTTTTCACGGCCCAACCGCTGAACAGATTTTAATGAAATTTGGTACAGACTTGGGATACATCCCGGGAAGGACATAGGCTATTTTTATCCCGGAAAATCAAAGAGTTCCTACGGGATTTAAAAAACCGAAATCCACACGGGCGAAGCCGCGGGCATCCTCTAGTCTGAAATATAATTTTTCTGATTTTACATATTGATAGTGATTCCGACGTCTTGACATCCATAATACATTTACTTGCTATTAACTAAAAGATTTCAAACTTACAATTGAATAATAGAATCCATATAATCGAATTTGCAATCTCTGTTTAGATGACACTAAATAAACTTTGTCAAATCGAAAATAGCACAATGGAATAAGTACTTATCATTTTCGCAAATTGAGACGGACATTTGTGTTAAGTCCCCTTCACATATTTAATTCTCTACTGTAATGTGTGTGAGAGTTAATTTTATAATATTATTTTAATTCAAAATAAACAGATCGCATAGCGTTTTGCGGTTATTTCCTTTTGCTTCCACAATCAAAATGAGGCAGCTATAGTTGATATGTATTTTGATAGTAGTAAAAAGTAAAAAACCGGTCAAGTGCGAGTTAGGCTCGCGCACCGAGGGTTCCGTACTCGGGTATTTTTTTCGACATTTTGCACGATAAATTAAAAACGCAAAAAATGAATATAAATCTGTTTTAGAATTAACAGGTAAAGCCCTTTCATATGATATCCCACTTGATATAATTATCTTACTTTGAAAAATGAAAACACTAATTCTTTGTACATGAACACATTTTTATCTGTGATGTTACCACAAATTCACGGTTTTCGGATTTTTTCCTTTACTTGTGCTATCAGATGTACCTACCTGCCAAATTTCATGATTCTAGGTCAACGGGAAGTACCCTATATATTTTATTGACAGACACGACAGTCTGACAGACAGACAACAAAGTGATCCTATAAGGGTTCCTATTTTCCTTTTGGACTACGGAACGCCAAAAAGAACAATTTTTAGGCTGGCATTAGCTGCACATTCACACAATTTTATTCTAAAATAAATAGTTATGGTTCAAAAAACAGAAGAGATTGGTTATTTAAAAAATCAAAGTTTACGAATGACAAACACTTTTGCAAACACTTCACCAAGATTATAAGAGAAATTCAAATCAGCCATTTAAACGGTAGCGGGCAGGTAAACTATGGCTTGTTTGCGAACCACTGTACTTAGGTACTCAGTTATAAGAGAGTAGGTACATACATGTAAAGGCCTATTCACACTAATTGCGTACACGTGACACGTGCGTAGTGACGCGCGTAAACCCCTAGCACACCGGGTTACGCATACGTCCACGCTTTACGCAAGCGGTGTGCCATGTTTCATACAGTTCCATACATTACAACGCAATGGTACGCGCTACGTCTACGCTTACGCAGCCTGTGTGAACGAGCTATAAGACTCGCTTGTCCGTGTGGACTACACAAATTTTAACCCCCTATTTTTGCCCTTTTAGGGATTGAGTTTGCAAAAATGCTTTCTTAGCAGATGTCTACGTCATAATAGCTATCTGTATGCCAAATTTCAGCCCGATCCGTCCAGTAGTTTGAGCTGTGCGTTGGTAGGATCAGTTAGTCATCCACGTTTTGCTTTTTAACCCCGGACCCAAAAAGAGGGGTGTTATAAGTTTGACGTGTGTATCTGTGTATCTGTCTGTGACATCGTAGCTCCTAAACTAATAAACTGATTTTAATTTCGTTTTTTTTTTAAAGGTGGCTTGATCGAGAGTGTTCTTAGCTATAATTGAAGAAAATCGGTTCACCCGTTTGAAAGTTATCAGCTCTTTTCTAGTTACTGTAACCTTCACTTGTCGGGGGTGTTATAAATTTTTAATTTATACTTTTATATATTTAGACTTTCTTGCGCCCGCGACTTAGTCCGCGTGTATTACACAAATATCAAACCCCAAACTAAATTCCAAACTTGCAAATCAATGAACAGATTTGATTGTACAGGGTATCTTCAGAAACTCGTTTGCGGTAGAATGACAGCTACATTATCACGATCGCAATCACCTCTGATTGGTTGACGCTCGCTCACTATTGGCTACAATGCATTGTTGCAACAAGAATACCATAAATTCAGCCAATCACAACGATTGCGATTGTAATAATAATTGATGCAGTTTTCCCGCAATCGAGCCTCTAAATCCTTTACCGTGTGACACTAACTAATAAAAAAATCTGTATGATGGCTGTATAGCGCCATTTTTTCACTGTGATTTTTTCACTTTTTAGTTAGATTTTTAGTTACATTTGAGTGTGGAACTCTAATTAAACAGCACTAAAACCCGACTACTACCCGAGAACTGCCGATATATAGCGATAGATATAGTACAAAATCGTTTTCTGTCGCTCGGTGTATTTTAACACTGTACTATAATTTATATTTATGAATTCAGTTTTTTTTCCTCTTTCCTTTGGATCTTTGATATCCCACTCGACACAATAGCAAAGAAATAAATTTCGGAGACCCCACTTTTTTGGATGTAACATCCGTCAGGTCGATTTTGTCGTTTAAAATGTAGCCTATATCACCCGAACTACAATAACGAATAAATTGACATCTCATTCATCAAAATCTGCTCAGTAGTTTTGGCGTTACTGTGGAGCACACATAAATACAAACCTACATACATACAGACTTGCATAGACTGCTAAAATCATAACCCTTTCTTTTGGCTTTGCCGTAGTCGGGTAAAAAAGCACTCCAAACAAGCAACAGTTAAGCAGAAATAAAGCTAACACTCGACCGAACGGTTTGCCAACGCGGTGAAAACTCATGTTAGTTGAACGCTTGACAAATATAAGTAGGTACACTTATGTTTGTGTGCTCAGTGGCACGCGAGCAGAAATGGGAGCGCGGATATGTAGCGTTTAACGCTGTTTTGATATTGTTTAGTTACCTCAAAAGGAAAAACGGAACCCTTATAGGATCACTGTCCGTCTGTACTCTGTAGTGTCTGTCAAGAAAACCTATAGGGTACTTCCCGTTGACCTAGAATCATGAAAGGTCTTATAGCACAAGTAAAGGTACCTATACTAGGTAAGACCTACCTACCTAGGTAAGACCTACCTACCTAGGTAGGTGCTAGGTAGGCACAAGTAAAGGAAAAAAACCGAAAACCGTGAATTTGTGGTTAGGTACAGTTGTGTTTGTGTGGTCAGTGGCACGCGAGCAGAAATGGGAGCGCGGATATGTAGCGTTTAACGCTATTTTGATATTGTTTAGTTACCTCAAAAGGAAAAACGGAATCCTTATAGGATCATTTACACTTGTCTACAACCGCACCGCACTTGGGTGCCTGGTGCACTTCGACCGCCCGTTGCACCAGATACTTTTTTCCACGCATCGGCGGAATCAACTCCCATCGGCAGTGTTTCCATTAGTTTACAACATGGCAGACTAAAAAATTCATTGGCCGCGGTAATCACTTAACATCAGGTGACCCGCCTGCTCGTTTGCTCGCTATTTAAAAAAAAAAGGATTTTGAAAAATCTTTCACCTTAGAAAGCTACATTATTCCTGAGTGACATCACACTTAATATAATATTATAAAGGCGAAAGTTTGTATGTGTGTGTGTGTGTGTATGTTTGTTGCTCCTTCACGCAAAAACTACTGGACGGATTTGGCTGAAATTTAGAATGGAGATAGATAATATCCTGGATTAGCATATAGGCTACTTTTTATCCCGGAAAATCAAAGAGTTCCCACGGGATTTCGAATAACCTAAATCCACGCGGGCGAAGTCGCGGGCATCGGCTAGTAGGCTATATTTTATTTTAAAGAAATTAGAGATCCCTACGGAAATTGTAATAAGCGACCCGTGCGAAGCCGGGGCGGGTCGCTAGTATGACATATATTTCCTTTTAAGTACTTTAAAGTTGTAAAAAATGCAAATAAGGTGTATTACTCTTTTGACGATTTTTTTATATTCCCATAAACGTTGACAATTCTGTCATACGCAGTAGTTAACTTTTATGATTCGGTATATTCGCATAATTAAGAGGGCTCTCTCCGTCACACGTTTCATACAATCGTAGTTCCAATTTCATTTGAATATTAAGCAACCAAAGTCCATGAAATTTTGCAGACATATTCTAGAAACTAATATCTATGCCTGTGGTTTTCCAGATTTCTGTTAAAATATTCGGTTTCAAAGTTACGCGGTCTTAAAAATTTACATACAAATCTTTGAGCCCCTGTAATTTTAAAACTACATATTTTTAGAAAAATCTAAAACACCACAGACACAGATATTAGTTTCTAGAATATGTCTGCAAAATTTCATGGACTTAGGTTGCTTAATATTCAAATGAAATTGGAACTACGATTGTATGAAGCGAGTGACGGAGAGAGCCCTGTTAATTACTTTATGGAAATCGGTCCAATTTATGGCGTGCGCATATCATGTGACATATCTCACGGTGAACTTTCTTATTAATTGTACCCGCAATACCTTAAAGGCTCCTTTACATGCGATAGATCCAGTGAGAGGCTTCGGCCATGGCTAGTTACCACTCTACCTATGGCTATGTCTGTCTCCGTAATGCAGGCTATCTTTGTACCGAATTCCGTTAAAATCGGGTCGTTATAAGCTAGCAGAGGGCACACTTTACAGAATATATTTTATAAAGGCGAAAGTTTGTGCGTGTGTATGTGTGTATGTTTGTTACTCTTTCACGCAAAAACTACCGGACGGATTTGGCTGAAATTTAGAATGGAGACAGATTATACACTGTATTAGTACATAATCCAGTTTAGCGGATTATAACCAACCAGAGGTTGCCCGCGACTTCGTCTGCGTGGATTTAGGTTTTTTAAGATCCCGTGGGAACTGTTTGATTTTCCGGGATAACATGCCTATGTCAATTATAGGGACGCAAGCTACCTCGGTACCAAATTTCATACAAATCGGTTAAGCGGATGGGTTTTTAGGAATCCCTCGGGAACTGTTTAATTTTCCGTGATAAAAAGTAGCCTATTTCCGTCGCCAGGATATAAGCTAACTCTGTACCCAATTTCGTCAAAATCGGTTAAACTGTTGGGCCGTGAAAAGGTAGCAGACAGACGGACAAACATACACACTTTCGCATCCATACTATTTACTAATATTATAAATGCGAAAGTGTGTCTGTCTGTCTGTCGGTCTGCTACCTTTTCACGGCCCAACAGTGTAACCGATTCTGACGAAATTTGGTACAGGGTTAGCTTATATCCCGAGGACGGACATAGGCTACTTTTTATCCCGGAAAATCAAAGAGCTCCCACGGGATCTATAAAAATCTAAATCCACGCAGGTAAAGTCGCGGGCATCCTCTAGTTTATAATATTAGTATGGATACATCCAGTGAGAGGCTTCGGCCATGGCTAGTTACCACTCTACCAGCAACGATTTGCCTGTAGAGTGGTAGAAGCTGGCCAACTGGAAGAGCTAAGATTGATTGATTCGCAGCTAGATTCTAGAAAATTCGAACTAGAACTCCGAAATAAGCTCCGAAAGTGTGTACGGGCCCTTAGCACAGGTTCCAAAAGGGTCATTATTGTGTATGTATTCGTAATCATAAAATTTTGACGGCGACCGCGTAATATCACAGGTAGTCGTGAAAATCCTATTTTTCGATCTATAATTCTTGATAGGAGTCCATTTATATTCTACGATACGACAACATTTTGTTGAAGGCTACGATCTTGAATTAAAAAGTGGAGCTGTTGTTGTAGAAAGCTCTTTATACAAAAGCGACATGTTTTTTTTTTAAGCGATGCCTGCGATTTCATCCCCGTGGAATTACGTTTTTGCAACACGATGTATCTCACTAAGCAAAATGCTATGTTAATTTATTAAGAATTTTTTATTTATTGAAAATGTTATAGTAAAACCTAGCCTTATCTAATTACTGTACTAATCATGCCCGAGTGGAATGGTTCTAAGAATTGCTGCATTCCCGCACTGGACAGCCAGACTAATCCTTTGCGCAAAACATGAGCCAGGTCATCTGTTACCAGATGAGGATATTAACAGCAGTGAAATGTCTCGTATTTTTTTTTTGCACTAAGACTCCTTGGCCCCAGGATCTCCACGTTAAAGTTACTCGTTAGTAATTCTCGATAAGAGAGGCAATATGCCGCTTAACGTTTTCAGACATTTCTGCTGCGGCAAATCAAAAAGTATTTATAAAATTAGCACTAAGACTACTGTTCGCGCCGCTAGGATGTGTGTACCTAATCTATACCTAGATATATGTGTCGAGTGACGTGACGCGTATAAAGTGTTAAAATGAGAACCCCAACATTCGAAATTCGGTCAGATAGACAGCTACGCGCCGCCTGTGCGTCCACTATGTACCTATTCTGTACAGTAGTAATAAAGCGCTTTAAACATCATTAGTTGTTATTCGAGCTGTTCGACACCTATCCTGAACAACTACATATAATTCTTGATGAAAGAGGCATACTTGTGCCGCTTACCGGTTTCAGACATCTCTGCTGCGGCAAATTAACATCGTAAGATCGTATCGTGTCGTCTAAAAACCCAAAAGTTGTAAAATCGTAGATTACACAAACACCGTTAATATAATCGTACGCGCAGTCCGTCTGTTGACAAGTGTTGACACATCCAATATTTACACGCAAAGAAAGTTACGCGTGCTCAAAGTGTGTGGTTGTTTTACTGTTTTTGTGTGTGATTTTCCGTAATAGTGTTAATTTAGCTGTAGGTGTTTTTTGTTTACTTTAGTAACTGACATTTTGCAAGTCTTAGAAAGAAAGAAAGAAAGAAAGAAGGAAAAATGTGATTTATTCGTTGTAGATATCACAGACAAACAAGTGTAAATTAAAAATTTATAACACCCCCGACAAGTGAAGGTTACAGTAACTAGAAAAGAGCTGATAACTTTCAAACGGCTGAACCGATTTTCTTGGATTATAGCTGAGAACACTCTCGATCAAGCCACCTTTCAAACAAAAACAGCATTTCAAACATACAGCTCAGCATAATGTCATGTATCATTATGGACCAACACGCATAAAATGCCTTCAGGCAACCATGGCCGTAGCCAGGATTCGTATGGGGGGGGGGGGGGGGGGGGTGAAAAGCTAGCAGGCAGACAAACAGACAGACAAACTTTTGCGTTTATAATATTAGTATGGATGGTACAATTTTTGATTATCAATTATATGGAATTTGTGGGAATGATGTTAAGGTTAGGCATAATTAATTAAACTAGCGGCACGCTATGATGGCCGGTTTGACGTTTGTCCGCTCATGAAGTTCCGTATTAATTGATAACGACTTTGAAGGAAATAATTGTATTACTTTATTGACGATAGTGATGTGCAGAGATTCATAAATTTTATCGAATGTAGTTTTAGGTTTAGGACTCAAAATTTATTTATTAAATTGATTTCTTAAATGTATACAAGTGTAGAAAAATCAGTTTGCACCATTTAAGGGGTGAATGTACTTGTGAATATGAACAATTTTCACTATGTGGACAAACCTCTGAAATCGCAAAAAAATATCAATAAATTTTTAAAAATGGAATCTAATACGATCGTCACATAGGATCGCTGGCTAGCACAACTACTACCTCCGGCAAACTCGCGTCAATGCTCAATGCAAAACAAAGCAGTTTCGAATTGACGTTGCTTCGAAAAGTATAAACTGTCAGTGCAATGCGATTGTGATATAGTTTTGACCTGGCTTTGGATTTCAAATATTGATACTGCATTACTGTTGACCCTTGCTCGTTAATTTGGACTCTGTTCAAGCCCTTTGTTGTGGATTTCGTCGATATGACCGAACGTACGCAGAGAACTGTTCTAAATAGTCAGACACGTGAGTTCGTAATACGCCTTCGTAACTATTTCGATCGTGAAGCTCAAAATGGAGGGCCAATTTTACCTATAACGTCAGTGGTTGAACGCGTAGCTGATGCGCTTAATATTGGACAACGAACTGTTAGACGGATAACTAAAAAAAAATATGGCGAGACTGGCACAGAAGAAAATAAACTTCACACACCAAAAAAGAGAAAACGAGCAAAACCAGTCGTAGGCATCGATAGCTTTGATGCCGATGCTATCCGAAGACATGTTTACGGCTACTATTTACAGAAGGAGTATCCAACAAGAAAAAAGTTGGTGCATTCACTGAAGGAAGCTGGATTATTCTTCGGTGGGGAAAGTTCTTTAACGAAGATTTTGAAGACCATTGGATTTCGATACAAAAAATGTAACAAACGCAAAATATTGATGGAAAGATTTGATATAGCGATGGCAAGGTATACTTTTTTACGGCAAGTGAAAGAAATCAAAAATTGGCAAAATGTTGTGTTCTTGGATGAAACATGGCTTAATGCTAACCATACTGTAGGCCGTTCTTGGAACGATGACACAGCAGCATCTACTTCCAAAGTTCCTGTAGGAAAAGGATCGCGACTTATAATTTGTCACGCCGGAACCATCAACGGGTTTGTCGAAGGTTCTCTCATGGCTTTTGCGTCAAAAACCACTGGAGACTATCATGAAGACATGAATGGAGAAAAGTTTACTGAATGGTTTACCTCAATGTTGTGTAGCCTCCCTGAACCATCTATTATAATTATGGACAACGCCCCATACCACTCGATGCAAATTGACAAGCCACCTGCCCAATCCCAAAAGAAAGCTGATATCGTCGCATGGCTTCGTAAAAATGGCGTAGATGCAAACATGAATATGTTAAAAGCGGAATTAGTACGTCTTTTAAAAGAAAACAAACCAACCAAGATCCGATACGTCATTGACGAAATAGCATTAGAACATGGGCACAGAGTTATACGGTTACCGCCTTACCATTGTGAGTATAATGCGATTGAGTTGGTGTGGGCTCAAATTAAGGGATATGCTGCAAGACACAATACAGAACCCCCATTTACCACAAAAAAAATGCTAAAATTATTAGAAGAAGCTTGTGAACATGTGACTAAAGGAGACTGGGAAAAGGTTGTGAATAGAACTGTTAAATTAATAAGGGAAGATTATGAAAGAGATGTGAAAATAGATAATATTATAGAAAACGAACATATAATTATTAATGTATGTGATGATAGCAGTGACGACAGTGAAAATAGTAGTATGGACGAATCTGATTAATTATGGCCTTTTGTGGCACCTTTTTTGGTATCTTTTGTATTCATATGTTTCTTGTGTGCATATAAAGTATGTATATTCATTTTCGTTCAAATATTCAGTTCGTTCAAATAAATTAAATAAACATATACATTTTTGTTTTATTAAACCTATTTAATCAGGTACAAAAACAAAACTTAATTGTTTTTTGTTCGAGAATAAATTGACATTCCACATCACTATTGTAATGTGTCAAACCGGCCATCATAGCGTGCCGCTAGTGTAAGTAGACTTAAAGCAAAAACTACGAACGTTTCAAACGCGCCCTGTTCTGAGCAGAAGCCCACAACAAACTCACCTGGGCCCTTACACTCTTTACCTCTTTATAATATTAGTGTAGATGTAATAGAATTTTTTTTCTCTTGTTTCAGTCGCTCATGCGCTCTATGTCAGTAGAGCAAAGGTGGAATGACCTCGCCTCGTTTCTGACCATCCCGCCAGACCAGTACCAGCCCTACCACCAGCATCCGCACCCGCACCCGCATCCGCATCCGCACGCGCATCCGCACAATATCAGGTAACGTATAGTAGAGCAGAAGTGGTAGGACGTTGCCTCATTTCTGACCATTCTGCCAGACCAGTACCAGACCAACCACCAACATCCGCACTCGCATCCGCACCCGCACGCACATCCGCACAATATCAGGTAAAGTAGAGTAGAGCAGAGGTGGTAGAACGTTGCCTCATTTCTGACCATTCTGCCAGACCAGTACCAGACCAACCACCAACATCCGCACTGCATCCGCACCCGCACGCACACCCGCACAATATCAGGTAAAGTACAGTAGAGCAGAGGTGGTAGGATGTTGCCTCGTTTCTGAGCATTTCGCCAAACCAGTACCAGCCCTGCCACCGGCATCCGCACTCGCACCTGCATCCGCACCCGCACGCGCATCCGCACAATATCAGGTAACGTACAATAGAGTAGACGTTGCTTCGTTTCTGACCGTTCTGTCAAACCAGTTATACCCTACAGTATAGCCCTACCACCACCATCCTAAATGCAGCGACTCCTTGCAAATCGTTCGATGTTATCTATCCACCTACTGGGATATCCTAGACTTTTTTTATCGATACAAGTTAGCCCTTGACTGCAATCTCACCTGGTGGTAATTGATGATGCAGTCTAAGATGGAAGCGGGCTAACCTGGCAGAGATATGGCAGTTTTTATTAAATCCATACCCCTTTGCTTACTACACGTACCGGAACGCTAAATCGCTTGGCGGCACGGCTTTGCCGGTAGGGTGGTAACTAGGCACGGCCCAAGCCTCCCACCAGATCAGACCAGAAATTAAAAAATTGTAAACCCCTACCGGGAATCGAACCCAGGGCCTCTTAGCACTGCGGCAGGGAGGTCGTCAAAAGAGTCTCTAATGAGTCATCAGTTACTCTGGTTCTCCTATGGGTCTCCTTATTACTGACTAGCTGTGCCCACGACTTCGTTCGCGTGGAATGGCTCTCAGCGCGCTTTATATAGCCACGGACGCTCAGGCGCGAGGCGTGTAGTACGTACTCTGTACGTTAAAAATGTTCGCCGTGATTCTTTGAATTGACATAACTTTTTTATTTATGAACCGATTGACATGAAATAAACACTAAATGTTAAGTGAAGCTTACTACAATATATTAGTGAAAACCGTATCTAAATCGAATAAGCCGTTTCTGATATTAGCGTGCACAAACACACAGACAAACAGACAAAAAAAAATTAATTACAATTTCGGCTTCGGCATCGATATAATAACAACCCCTGCTACTTTTTGTTTTTTATATTTCCATTGTACAGACACCACTTTTCTACAATTTTATTATATGTATATAGATAGATTTGATCACAAACAGAAACTCCAAGCTTAGCTCTCTCCATCGCCCGCTAAGTGACTCTAGTAATTATGGTGTAGGATCCTTGATCGTGTATTTTAGTAATGTTTTTGTTGACAGCCATGGCGCGGCGGCGGCCTACGCACCCAACTACCACGCACCCTTGGCTCCCGTGCCCGAAAAACACCATGAATCTTATGGTAAGAATCACTATCCATACTAATATTATAATTTTTTTTTTTTTTTTAATTATTTTTTATGCAGACACAGTATTAACAATAAACAAAAGGTAACGCAAATACAAAGCACACACCACAACAGTCTCCAACGAAAAGTTATCACAGAATTAAAACACACAATAGCCGGGTATAAGAAGGTACATAGGAAAAGAACAGAAAATAGGTAAATTACATAAATAATAAAGTAAAAACAAAAACGAAACAAAACTGACTAGTGAAGCTAGTCAGTTTTGGATATAATGTCCCTAATTGCAGATTTATATTTGTGAAGAGAGAGATGAAAAATATCGTAATTTGAAAATTGCTGATTGAACTGGTTGCAACTTCTTCTAATAAATGTGTTGGTAGCATGTTTTGTCTTGCTTGGTGCTATGTAGAACAATTTCGGATGCCTATAAATGCAAAAGTGTGTTTGTCTGTCTGCTAACTTTTCACCGCCCATCCGTTAAACCCACCTATCAAACATTAAAGAGTTCCCACGGGATACTAATCCTATCGCTGAGTTGTTCGGAAGAAAAAAAAATAGATGCCGATTAGACTGATTTACTTACAAGACTTCATGGTATTGTTGCGATTAAATTAGTTTAAAGATTTAATATGTGGTATTGTGACAGGCGCCGCAGCACCCCTGGAGGGGACGTACAAAGTGGAGTCAGCCCATCACCCGCAGCACCACGATGGACTGTACTACCAGGTAACTTCATTTTTAGAGTTCCGTACCTCAAAAGGAAAAACGGAACCCTTATACTTTGTTGTCTGTCTGTCGTGTCTGTTAAGACAAGGGGTTCAAAACCTAATAGGTACTTTTCGATGACCTAGAATCATGAAATTTGACAGGTGATAATGTCTAGCAAAAGTAAAGGAAAAAATCCAAAAATCGTGAATTTGTGGTTACATCACAAAAAAAAATGTGTCCATGAACAGTTAGTTAGTATTTTCAATTTTCATAGAAAGTTAAGTACCTAAGTAGGTAGGTAAGTGTATGGAAATGATCATATGAAAAGGCTTTACCTGTGCATTCTAAAACAAATTTTTATTTACTTTTACTCGTATGCATAGTTCTTGATTTATCGTAAAAAATGACGGAAAAATACCCGAGTACGGAACCCTCAGTGCGCGAGTCTGACTCGCACATGGCTGGTTTTTAATTCAAATAATTTGATTTGACAGAACTCCACGAGCGAGATGGGGCCGCCCAACCAGGACGGGTTCCTGCAATCCATCCTCAATGATGAGGACTTGCAGCTCATGGACATGGCGATGAACGAAGGTGGGTTAATATTCTATAATATCTATTTATTCTATTGATTTATTAGGAAATGTGTTCGGTATATTAAAAACCATCTAATTGTTGGTGCTGAGCAATGGAGCAAAGTTAGTGCTCTTAGGATTGGCGAATATTTTTTTAAAGTTTTATTTTGAAGGCACACAGTATTAAAGCGAAACAACAGGTAACACACACACAAAACACACAAACCACAACTGTCTCCAAAGATAAGTTCTCATCTATTGAACAGTTCATGTTAATGTTAATTTTGAGCGAAATTTGTCCGTCTCATTGCCTGATGAAAAAAGGCAGACGACTGCATTAGCAGACAATCCTATCGGGCGCCTTCATTGCCAATACACATCTTCACAACGTATCTTGACCTCTTTATCTCGAGAAAGAGGTTAACCGCCGAAATATGACTCGACTGGTTAGTTCGGGAAGCTTCGAGATGTCTTCTCGTCCAAAATTCCTCAGTGCTTGAAGACCAAAGTCTTCGAACAATGCGTGTTCCAGTGATAATGTAGATAACATTTGGATCCGAGACATGGTCGCTAACTATGGACCTTATAAGAAAGCTCAGGGTCACTCAGCGGGCGATGTAAAGGCTACAATCTCTCTAGGACTTCGTCTGTGTTGGTGTTAGCTGGCGGGCGTGCTCTGCTTTTTTGGAGTGTTTTTTTTATTAAAACTGACTGGAAAGCGCTCTAAGGGGGTGCCGTGCGTGTGTCGGCGAGCGCCGGCACAGACGGGGTCCATACTTGTATAGTTTAACTAACTTGTTACAAATAACTACAAACTTGACATTGGCTAATCTTTGTAAAGCCAGACAAGAGAGAGAGAGAGAATCTCTCTACGTGATCAAATCAGAAAGGAGATCCGTAAGATAAGCTGGGTTATTCCATAAGATTTTAACAGAAACCGAAGTGAACGTGGACAAAGCTCAAAGGATTAGCAAGCTGAAGTGGCAATGGGCAGATCATGTCTGTCGCAGAACCGACGGCCGATGGGGCAGACGTGTTCTGGAGTGGAGACCGCGTACCGGTAAGCGCAGTGTGGGACGACCTCCAGCCCGCTAGACCGATGACCTGAAGAAGGTGGTGGACCGTATTTGGTGGCGCGCTTTTGGAAAGGCCTATGTCTAGCTGTGGACGCATACAGGCTGATGGATTGGATTGAACGTGGACAAAGAATCTAGTATAATCGTTCATCAAGAACTAAGTATTACGCATAAAGGAACGAATAAATCTGGTATTAAAATAATTGAACGTGTCATATCTATTTTGATACACAAGCAAAATGTAATTCTATATTATCTATGGTGCCAACGCCAAGATATAATGCGCATAAATGTTTTCACATACGGCCTTTTATTCTAATCTTTATTATATCTGTCAATGCCATGCAATAGATAAGTTTGTGTTTTTAGAGTTCCGTACCAAAATTGTAAAAATGGAACCCTTATCGTGCGACTTTCTCAGTCCGTCTGTCTGTCATTGTCGATTATTTCAGTAATTATTAGGTAAAGCTGTTGACATGCAATTTGTAATAGTTGTATATTTTAGTGGCCCAACATGATTGGAATTAAAAAAAAAAATGTTTTTAGGTTTAATTAAAAAAGGGGGGAAAAGAGAGGCCTGAAATGAGGTCTAAGTAAGATAACTATACTAAATCTGAAATTATTATGGTCAATAGAGTTTTATGTATATTTTACAAGAAAGATAAAACCAATGCTCTATCACAGTTTTTTTTTCTCTCTCGTCTGGCTTTTACAATGATTAGCCAATGTCAAGTTTGTAGTTATTTGTACAAGTATGGACGCCGTCTGTGCCGGCGCTCGCCGATACACGCACGGCACCCCCTTAAAGCGCTTTCCAGTCAGTTTTAACAAAAAAAAAACACTCCAAAGAAAGTCACAACACGCGCGCCAGCAAACGCCACCACAGACGAAGTCCAGTTTTATTTATATTAGCAATAAACCTCTACAAACAAAGTTACTCCTAGTTTTGCGGTTCGTTTACAAAAGTGATTGTTACCGCTATACTGCTTCTGTGGTACGGAACCCTCGGTGCACGAGTCTAACTCGTACTTAGCCGGGTTTTCAACGCTCTGTGTGGAAAACTCTTGTGCTTTGGGGTTTCCCACCTTCTATTTATCATTATAAAGTAAAGAATCGCATCCGTTATTGATTAAAGACTGCAATAAAAAATCGATATCATTTAATTATTAATCATGTAATTAATATTCATTTATTTAATTCCAATTAAACTAAGCCTCGTCCGTCCGTCCGTTTATCTGTCAGAGAGCTGACATCTCATGAACCGTTCGATAAAAAAAACAAAATGGCCGCCATGCAAATTAAAAATAAAATAAAAACAGCAGAGTTTAATATTTTGTACGACGGTACGGGACCCTTCGAGTGGGAGTCCGACTTGTACTTAACCGTTTTTTCCTAATTTTTACGAATTAATTTATAACCACATTGCTTTTTTCAGAAAAGGAATATTAGCACGTTTTATCAACGCATTATCGCTGGATTTGACCTATATGATGTCACTTGAAAGTTGATTAGTCATTCCTTTAGTTCGTACGCCTGCAGTCCAAAGCATGGACGCATCGGTTCGATTAAAAAAAAAGTGTTGTTTTTTTTTTAATAAGTCTAACTTTCCGTAACGAGTAAGAGTGAGGAAAGTAAATAATGTATAGATGGAAACGTGTAATGTAAATAAATTATACAGTGATTTGTATTTATACGCGACAATAAAATGATAACGATAAAGCATATTAGTGTAATGAGAGGAGATAAAATTATTCCGTCCTTATTCGTTACATTTGCAGCGAAAAGTGTAGCTGTCAGTTGTGTTTTGAAAATCGAATTCCTTCTGGGTTATTTATAGAAGCGATTTTGAAAATTATTTTAGTAAATTCTAAAACAATTTTATAACAAATGGTGAAAAATATTGTGGATTAAACAATTTTAATCAAGATGGGCATTTTCTCGTACATTTATAGATTATTTGTCAAGAAGAATAACATTGTAAAGTGACTGTGTTTTGTGTGGATTAACTGAATTGTGAATTGAACATTGTAAAAGACCTTTTTTGTATTTTTTTTTAAAGTTAAAGGACAGTAGTGTTGAGAAAAGACTTGAACTTTAGACGAAAATATATAAATAAGTGTTTGGACTTTGGAATTTTTTTATGAAATTTTGAAATAATCGAAATTACATAGTTTCGTATTGTATGTTAGTAAAAAGCCTACATATGACATACTTTCTGAACAAACGTACAAGGAAGAGTAGAAAGGTGCATATCAAGAATTGTCCTACATGTACATGTGCTAAATGCAGACTTGCCTTGCGTAGACCAAAGACAACCTGCGAATCTTGGACCAAAGTTCCCGTATTCGTGTTGAAAACATACAACTATTGTCTATGGTCGTTTAAATATAGAACACCTGATTGTATATGAGGATTCGAGAACTGACGCTGGAAAATAGAAATTGAAGTCTATTTTTGCAACGTTAATTCCTATATAAAGAAAACAAGGCGTTTTATTAGCTATAGCATTAATTGTGGGGATTAGAAATTGTTTACATTAACGTGGAAGGTCGTGGAAGGCAAAGAAGAACTGTCATATGACTTTGACAGCGGTTTGAAATTCGAAAAACGAATCGGCATTGCGCAAGAGACGACCTTCGGATTCTAGTCAACTTTTTATCGGAAAGATAAAAGCTCATACCAGATTAGTACGAATTATCATTTGTTCTTGGAAAAAATTTCGATGATAAAAACGGATGGTTCGATGTAATATTCAATTCTTATACGAACTTGGCTTCGACACACGACCGTGTGTCTTGATATAACTGAGCGTCTTGAAAGAGAGAAAAAGAAAGCTATTGTTTGGTTGTAAATAGAAAAAGGATAAAAGATTGAAAAGATATCCCCCGATTTAAAATGAACATGCTAATGGTCCCTTACCCCTATATGACGCCTTTCTACCCAATAACGCCATATTTGAACCATATGTACCATCCAGACGCAGTCGAATATTTGAATTCGTACTACAATTTATATGACGGTAAGTTAAAAAGGGCTTAAGGCCGGTTCACACCAAACACGTACACGTGACACGTGCGTAGTGACGCGCGTAAATCCGTAGACAACTGCACGCATTACGTCTACGCGAACGTTCACACCACGCAACGGTATGCCATGTCTCATACAGTTCCATACATTACAACGCAATGGTACGCGCTACGTCTACGCTTACGCAGCCTGTGTGAACGAGTTGTTAGGCCATAGTCACCCCGCTGGTACACTCTTCCCCTTCTCATTCCAAGAGAAGACTAGTTCTCAGTAGTGGGCCGGCGATGGGTTGATCATGATGGGTTGAGCTATTACAGGAAAATCGTTTCCTGATCAAAGAATCGTTAGAGATCTCCTAGACTAAGGCTGCCTTTTCACTAGAACTGCCCTACGTTGTGCTAAGCTATGGAAGTCTTTTGAAAAGTTGTCCACAGCCCATTCTTATGCCACGTATAGACTGACAAGGTAACATGCTATGTAACGTGAAAGGAGAACAGATTTTTATTTGTTTTTATGCTTAGTTTTTGAATTAACTTGCAAAATTACAGAAAAATATACCCGAGTACGGAACCCTCGGTACGCGAGTCCGACTCGCACTTGGCCGGTTTTTTATATCACTTAATACAATATGGTTCGCTGACGTTACACTAATGATTCGTTATCTCGTTACTTGCATCGTTGTCAGCGACTGAAAATACCGTTATCCTGTAACGTTATCTCGTTATTAAAAAACGAAATTCGTTAATCGGCTTATGGAAAAAACAATATATCATTGTTTTTATGCCTATCTGATAAAAGCATTAAGTGTTTTGAGGATAATATTGTATTTAATTTAAAACGGATTATATTTCTGATGTCTTTGCACTAAAAGGCAGCATATGAAAAATAAGGCGGCCCCGTCACACTAATATTATAAAGGCGAAAGTTTGTGTGTATGTGTGTGTGTATGTTTGTTACTCCTTCACGCAAAAACTACTTGACGGATTTGGCTGAAATTTGGAATGGAGATAGATAATATCCTGGATTAGCACATAGGCTACTTTTTATCCCGGAAAATCAAAGAGTTCCCACGGGATTTCGAAAAATCTAAATCCGCGCGGGCGAAGTCGCGGGCATCGGCTAGTATGAAATATTTGCGAATTTTGAATTTTTTTATAGGCGTACATTTTGAGATCCTTCAGGCCCAAAATGTTGAATTCCTATCTATACCTACTAATATTATAAAGAAGTAAAGTTTATATAAGTTTGGAACTACTGAACCAATTTTAAAAATTCTTTCACCAGTAGAAAGCTACATTAATCCTGAGTGATATAGGCAATTTTTTTTTTATTGGAGATCCCTAAGAAAACTAACAAGCTAACCGTGCGAAGCTGGGGCGGGACGCTAGTCTGAGGATAAGCCGTATTTTTGCTATGACAGTTGACAATTATATCTGAGATATAGAGAGAGTTGCTCAGAATTAGAACACTGTTAAAACGAGACAGCGTTATACCCTGACATAATTCTGTCTCGTTTTAAATGAAACTTAAGTCTAAGCAAAGTCAAAGTGCGCTCTATAGATTAAACTAATATTAGACGAAACTTTTCGAAAAAAATTCGAAAAGATTTCGAATTGAATTTCAAATGTTTTTTGAAAACATGTTCGTGATTGGTTGGTTACTCAAAATGGTTAACGCCCACTGAGACTTTTGTCTCTATCATGTGTATGGGATTACGTAACAGAGAGAACTATCTAACTTCTCTCTGTGGATACAATAGCAAACAGTACTTTTGACATGACAGTTGACACAGAGCAATTATTATATAATGAGTCCTTTCCCAGATTACACGTGTTGTACACACATAGATATTTTACAAGAAATTATAATACAAATTGTAAACACAAGACAATGTCATATTATTACATTATATTGTTTCTAAGACGTGATAAGCAAAATCAACACACCGCTCAGAGGTACAGGCGTAACACTGATAAGTGATAACATAGTCATTTCAACGAATTTCAAATGTCATCGTGACTGTCGAATTCCTTGTAACGACAAGGTAACGACCTAGGAAGGTACTATACTGTATCCACGGGAAGAAGTTAACATATGGCTCTCTCTCTTACGCAATTCCATACAAATGACAGAGAGAGAAATGTTTTCGAATTGAATTTCGAACGTTTTTCGAAAACATGTTTGTGATTGGTTGGTGACTCAAAATGGTTGACGTCTAATGTGATTTCTCTCACTGTCATTTGTATGGAATTGCGTAATAGAGAGAGCCCTATACTAACTTCTCTCATAGGTACAGATTACAGGCATAACACTGATAAGTGATAACATAGTCATTTTAATGAATTTCAAATGTCATCGTGACTGTCGAGTTCTTTGTAACGACAAGGTAACAATCTAGGTAGGTACTATACTGTATACACGGGAAGAAGTTAATATATGGCTCTCTCTCTTACGCAATTCCATACAAATGACAGAGAGAGAAATCTCATTGGGTGTCAACCTTTTTGAGACACCTATGTTTTCGAATTGAATTTCGAATGTTTTTCGAAAACACGTTCGTGATTGGCTGGTGACTCAAAATGGTTAACGCCCACTGAGTTTTTTGTTTGTCTCTATCATTTGTATGGGTTACAGAGAGCCCTATACTAACTTCTCTCATAGGTACAGGCGTAGCACTGATAAGTGTTAACATAGTCATTTTGATGAATTTCAAATGTCATCGTGACTGTCGAATTACCACTAGCGTCAGTCAGATGTTTTATTTACAATATGTTGTGAACTTTAAAAAAATACAGGATTTTTAATTTTTTTTTCATAGTTTTTTATGGTACCTTATCTTATCATCAGTACTATCACCTGTCTTCGTTTTTGCTAGCGTTCTGGTTATACCCTGTATAGCTATAGTTATCACTTGTATAATATACTTGGACTTCGTCTGTGTTGGTGTTAGCTGGCGCGCGTGCTCTGCCTTTTTGGAGTGTTTTTTTTGTTAAAACTGACTGGAAAGCGCTCTAAGGGGGTGCCGTGCGTGTGTCGGCGAGCGCCGGCACAGACGGGGTCCATACTTGTATAGTTTAACTAACTTGTTACAAATAACTACAAACTTGACATTGGCTAATCTTTGTAAAGCCAGACGAGAGAGAAATTTATACATATAATAAAATTGTAGAAAAGTGGTGTCTGTACAATGGAAATATATATAAAAAAAAGTAGCAGGGGTTGTTATTATATCGATGCTGAACCCGAAATTGTAATTTTTTTTTGTCTGTTTGTCTGTGTGTTTGTGCACGCTAATATCAGAAACGGCTTATTCGATTTAGATACGGTTTT
Organism: Maniola jurtina; assembly: GCF_905333055.1. Lineage (NCBI taxonomy): Eukaryota > Metazoa > Arthropoda > Insecta > Lepidoptera > Nymphalidae > Maniola > Maniola jurtina. Next base: position 2,084,365 of record NC_060056.1, on the reverse strand, counting down.
CACTAATATATTGTAGTAAGTTTCACTTAACATTTAGTGTTTATTTCATGTCAATCGGTTCATAAATAAAAAAGTTATGTCAATTTAAAGAATCACGGCGAACATTTTTAACGTACAGAGTACGTACTACACGCCTCGCGCCTGAGCGTCCGTGGCTATATAAAGCGCGCTGAGAGCTATTCCACGCGAACGAAGTCGCGGGCACAGCTAGTAAATAATATGCTTATCACTTGTTCCAGGCATGTACACAATGCGTATGCTGGACGGCGCGTCGTCGGCGCACGTCTCTGCGTCTCACAATCACACGCACATGCCTATGACCACCGGTAAGTACATAACCTATTCTATTTTAATTATTAGGGTTCCGTACCTCAAAAGGAAAAACGGAACCCTTATAGGATCACTTTGTTGTCTGTCTGTCTGTCTGTTTGTCTGTCTGTTTGTCTGTTCGTCCGTCCGTCCGTCGTGTCTGTCAAGAAAACCTATAGGGTACTTTCCGTTGACCTAGAATCATGCAGATAGGTAGGTCTTATAGCACAAGTAAAGGATAAAAACCGTAAAATTTGTAGTTACATCATTTAAAAAAAAGTGTTTAAATTTTCAAAGTAAGATAACTATACCAAGTGGGGTATCATATGAAAGGGTACCTGTACCTACATTCTAAAACAGATTTTTATTTAAGTATTTTTATGCAAAATAGTTTATAATTTATCGTGCAAAATGTCGAATAAATACTCGAGTACGGAACCTTCGGTGCGCGGGTCGGACTCGCACTTGGCCAGTTTTTTTCAACTAAGTATATCTAATGCTTGCGCTTGACTGCAAACCCAATAGGAGAGGTTGCAGCCTAAGATGGAGCCCGCCTGCCCAGAAGCTGCCTATTCACTCTTCTTTTGAAGGTAGCATTATCGCTAAGTGAATCTACCATCGGTTACTTTGGTTTCAGAGCGCGACTCGGCATCAGATAGTGCCGTGTCGTCGATGGGGTCGGAACGAGTGCCGTCTCTGTCTGACGGGGAGTGGTGCGACGGCAGCGATTCTGCGCAGGAGTTTCACAGGTATTCACTTAATTATTATTTTTAGGGTTCCGTACCTTAAAAGGAAAAACGGAACCCTTATAGGATCCCTTTGTTGTCTGTCTGTCTGTCTGTCAGTCCGGACCCCTCAGTACGGAACCCTCAGTGTGTGTCTGACTCGCACTTGGCCGGTTTTACTGAAACAGATGATTATCCTTCTGATTCTGTCTTCCCAAAAATGATTTTCGAAAAGGACAACTTTTCTTTCACCAAATTCAGTAGCAGAATGTTTTTATTCAGATTTTTTTTGGATCTTTTAATCATTAGAGCCAAAAAAACTGAATAAAAAAACTACAGTAAAGTTCTTACTCAACCGTTACTGTTGGTTTCAAGTAAGTACTTTACTGTACCCTACCCTATGGAATACTACTGTAGTATCCCATTTTATACATGGTGTTTCATATTGTTCCAGTTCTAAATTCCGGCCGTATGACAACGCGTATGGCCGCGAGCGAACGTCGCACGCGCCGCAGAAAAAACATCATATGTTCGGCAAACGGTGCTTCCAGGTAACTTGACATCATAGAAATAAAGTTAACAGGGCTCTCTCCGTTACTTGCTTCATACAATCGTAGTTCCAATTTCATTTGAATATTAAGCAACCAAAGTCCATGAAATTTTGCAGACATATTTTAGAAACTAATATCTGTGTCTGTGGTGGTTTAGTTATTTTATCCCGGAAAATCAAACAGTTCCCACGGGATCTTTGAAAACCTAAATCCTCGCGGACGAAGTCGCGGGCATCGTCTAGTATTCTTTAAGAAAAAGCCTGTACCACGTCTAGGCAAAGTCCTCTCCCCTGATTTTTCCACCATTCCCTATTCTATGCCTCTTCGGGACCCTCACTTGACAGTTTTTTTGTTACAGGAACAACCGGCCGCCCCCTTAGAGCCTATAGTTCCGTCGCGACCTCCTGGTGTAATTAAGTATGAATGCGAACCGACATACCACGATAACATGCATATGCACAATGGTAAGTAGTGCTGTTCAAATAAGCTTTAAGCTCATTTCAGACTGGAATATAATATATATCATGAGATATAAATTAATATCGCTCACCCTACTTTGAAATGGAACTGTTTACACTGAGATGTACTATATATTACATCCCAAACTCTAGGTATTTTTTCGACCGACCGAGCTATATTTTCGAGGATATAAATTATATCTCCTGAACCCCGCAACCCTGGATACGATTAATAACGAATTGGATAGGATTTAAATAGTAAAGAAACACTTATCGTTATATGCCAATACCAATATGTTACACATTTTGATTTTATAGTCAGGATTTTAAGACTCATAAAAGTAGATAAAAATATTTATATTATTCAAGTATATCTATATTTAAATAATCCACATTCGTGTTTTAATAACCCTTTTTTTCTCTCGTCTGGCTTTACAAAGATTAGCCAATGTCAAGTTTGTAGTTATTTCTAACAAGTTAGTTAAACTATACAAGTATGGACCCCGTCTGTGCCGGCGCTCGCCGACACACGCCCGGCACCCCCTTAGAGCGCTTTCCAGTCAGTTTTAACAAAAAAAAACACTCCAAAAAGGCAGAGCACGCCCGCAAGCCAACACCAACACAGTCCTTAATAACCCTTACTATGCAATCTTTTCATAATATTAGTGTATTATTTTTTTCAACAGTGGAGTACAACTCTCGGCCACAACTAGCACCGCCGCACGTGCCAGCCTTACAGCCAGCATTGGACATCAACTCGCCGCACTCTAGCCACACGTTACTACAGGTAACCCATTGTAAAGCGAGGAGAGAGAGATAGAGAATAGTGTCGAGTGAGTAGTACGGAGCCGAGGAGAGGAGAGATGGCTACGCATAAACAGCGGTTTAAAAAAAAAATAGCGAGCAAGTGAACAGGTGGTTCCCCTGATGTTAAGTGATTACCGCCGCCCATGAGCATTTACAGTACCAGAGGTACCGCCAATGTTGGTCCACCACTAGAATAACTCCATATTCTAATCTAGTGGGAAGCTAAGTATGTTTGTAAACTTATGATCTTACGACATACCCTCATAACTTTAGTTTTAAGTTAACGAAATTATTACCACGATTTTTTTTTATTCACTATAGGCAAGCGCTTGACCACAATCACACCTGATGGAAAGTGATGATGTGGCCTAAGATTGGACGCGTTTACCTAGAAGGTGGCTATTCAGTCTTGTTTTAAAGATACACGGATTGTAATTGGTAGGAAACACAGATCGCGAAAGAGTATTCTAAACCTTAGCCATGCGTATGAGGAATGAAGACGCGAAACGTTTCGTGCGTGTACATGGAATGTCGACGTATATAAATATACATCATTGTTTGATGATTTCAATCAAAAAGTGTACAATAATACCCAACTTGAATAAATGACTTTGACTTTACCTTACGTCTGAACTGTTTAACCAGTGGGCCGTGTAAAAGTGACAGATGCACAGACATACTTTCGCATCACACTTCACACTATCACACTAATATTATAAAGGCGAAAGTTTGTGTGTGTGTCTGTGTGTGTGTGTGTTTGTTACTCCGTCACGCAAAAACTACTGGATGGATTGGGCTGAAATTTAGAATGGAGATAGATTATAACCTGGATTAGCACATAGGCTACTTTTTATCCCGGAAAATCAGAGTTCCCACGGGATTTTTAAAAACCTACATCCACGCGAACCAAGTCGCGGGCATCAGCTAGTGAATAATATCAGTATGGATTGTTCAACAGAGTACAGTACCGAGTCCGGGTCCCAGGTTCGGGTTCGGGTCGGACCGAGTGCGACACAACCACACCTACAGCGCGCCGCTGCCGGCCGAGCGGCAGCCGCCACGAGATAAGAGAGGTAACTAAATTGTCTAAAAAAACCGGCCAAGTGCGAGTCAGACTCGCGCACCGAGGGTTCCGTACTCGAGTATTTTTGTCGACACTTTGCACGATAAATCAAAAATTATTACACATAATAATAATTAAAAATCTGTTTTAGAATGTACTGGTAAAGCCCTTTCATATGATACCCCACTTGGTATAGTTATCTTACTTGGAAAATTGCAAATACTTATTAATTATATGATCCTATAAAGGTTCCGTTTTTTCTTTTGAGGTACGGAACCCTAAATATTACAAAATTTTACTTTAACCCGTCTGTTGCATTACATTATGACATGGGTATGCATATTATATGCCTACCCACCTTTATAAATCTTATATTTTTTACTTAAGACGTAATATATACTTATAGTGCGTACATTTTGACAACTAACTCACTATTTTTAACCCCCGACCCAAAAAGAGGGGTGTTATAAGTTTGACGTGTGTATCTGTGTGTCTGTGTATCTGTGTATCTGTGTATCTGTCTGTGGCATCGTAGCGCCTAAACGAATGAACCGATTTTAATTTAGTTTTTTTTTTGTTTGAAAGGTGGCTTGATCGAGAGTGTTCTTAGCTATAATCTAAAAAAATTGGTTCAGCTGTTTAAGAGTTATCAGCTCTTTTCTAGTTTTCTTGTAGAAAAGAAGGTTAGATAACCGTTAGGTTCATAATAATATTATGTCAATAGACAAATGTCAAGCTGTCAAGATGGACGTTGCCTAAATACATAATTATTTATTTGAAAATGATGTTTTGGAAAACTCAAATACTTTGGATCGTCGGGGGTGTTATAAATTTTTAATTTACACTTGTTGCTCTATGTATCAACTTTCATGTCAAAAGTATGATTTTTAGTTCCTTATCAAGGGATAAACCCATGGGTAAACCGTACTTTTTATATGATAGTTGACACTTGACATATTAGAGCAAATATGGCGAGTGAGTTCTAAAATGTATCCATTATACTATCTCGTGTTATTTCTTTTACAAATGATTTTATCTACAGTTTAAACGGCACTGTGTACAGATAAATCCAAAAAAAGCTCCAAAATTCTTTAAATAACAGTAAAAATAAAATTAATTGCTACATTTTTGCTAAGTAAAGAAACCATTAATATCATATTATTAAATTAAAAAATAAAGTTAATATAATCATAATTTGTAATTTTAACATGATTTAAATAACGTTATTAAATATCATAATATTAAATTGATAAAATAGCATATTTGGTAACATCGTTATCGTTATCCGTTACGTTATAATGTGTAATTATAACGTTATTAGTATAACCGCAGTTATATAACGTTATCGTTATATTCTACAGTCCGTCGACTAACGGATGGCAGCACGTCCGACAGCGGGTGCGGCGGCGGGTCACATCTCTCGCGGGACGAGAAGCGAGCTAAAGCATTGGGTATGTACTTTATAAAGGACATGTAACGTTATCCATACTTTGTATTATATTATATTATATATTTATTATATTTGTATTATTTGTATTATAATACATTTGTATTATAAATGTGAAAGTGTGTGTGTCTGTCTGTGTCTCTGTCTGTCTGCTACCTTTTCACGGCCCAACAGTTTAAGCGATTCTGACGAAATCTGGTACAGAGTTAGCTTATATCCCAGGGACGGACGTAGGCTACTTTTTATCCCGGAAAATCAAAGAGTTCCCACGGGATTCCTGAAGACTCATCCGCTTGACCGATTTGTATGAAATTTGGTATCGAGGTAGCTTGCGTCCGTGTAATTGACATAGGCAACTTTTTCATCCTGTAAAATCAAACAATTCCACGCGGATTAAGTCGCGGGCATCCTCTAGTATTCTATATTTAGTTGACTCAAGGATGGGAGCAAGTTAAATGGAGGGTGCAGTGGTTACATCTCTCGTGAGACAAGAAACGTGTCAAAGCATTGCGTTTGCACTTTATAAAGGATATGTACTTTATAATGGACAATGGGTTAAAATAATTTTCCAAAAAAAATCTTTAATGCAAACATTCTTTCATACAACTATTATTACGAACAAAAAAAATCATTCAAATCGGTCGATTCGTTCTCAAATGATGATTTTTTAAACATGTAGCAATTGATTTTTTATTTATATACCTAGATCTGAAATGCACATTTTTTTATATACTATAATTCAGCCTTTTTCTTTATAGGCATTCCCTTAGAAGTCCAGGACATTATAAATCTCCCGATGGATGAGTTCAACGAGCGTTTGTCCAAACACGACCTGAGCGAGGCGCAACTGTCCCTTATAAGGGACATTCGGCGCAGGGGGAAGAATAAGGTACACATATTTTAATACTTTCATTATACTTTTATTTAACCATCGTTTTATAGAAAAAAATAACAAAGAGATAAAAAAAACACAATAGTAAAAAATATTTAAAAAGACTGTTCTTGATAGACACGACAGACAGAAAGACAACAAAGTGATCCTATAAAGGTTCCGTTTTCCTTTTGAGGTACGGAACCCTAAAAAAATAACAAAAAGATTTAAAAAAAACACAAAAGTAAAAAAAATATTAAAAAATAATAGTAATAGGTCAGAATATTAATAAAATCGCGTGAATATAAACAAAAATGAGCTTTAGCAAGGCGTAATAATTATTTTTCTTGTTCAGGTGGCAGCCCAAAACTGTCGGAAACGAAAACTGGACCAAATAACCTCCCTGGCTGACGAGGTACGCACGGTGCGCGATCGCAAGGCGCGCACGCAAAGAGACCACCACTCCTTATTGGCTGAAAGACAACGTGTGAAGGAGCGATTCGCTGCGCTGTACCGACATGTATTCCAGGTTTGTATATCATTTACTGACGAAATCTAGCCAAAACTGATCTTTCTTAGCCAAAACTGACATTACTTAGCCAAAACTGACATTACTTAGCTAAAACGGGCATTACTTACCCAAAACTAACATTTTTAGCTAAACGTGACGTATCATTTACCCCAAACTTATTAGTGCATCTAAACTACTTCAGAGTTAAAGGTTGTCAACTTGATATCAGCTAGCCCAAAGTATCCAAATTAACATAAACTTGGCGATACTTTTAATATCGGAAACTGGACCAAATAACCTCCCTTGCCGACGAGGTACGCACGGTGCGCGATCGCAAGGCGCGCACGCAAAGAGACCACCACTCCTTATTGGCTGAGAGACAACGTGTGAAGGAGCGATTCGCTGCGCTGTACCGACATGTATTCCAGGTTTGTATATCATTTACTGACGAAATATAGCCACATCTATCAGTAGATACTAGCCAAAATTGACAGTGCTTAGCCAAAACTGACATTGTTTAACCAAAACTGACGTTACTTAGCCAAAATTGACATTACTTAGCCAAAATGGGCATTTCTTAGCTGAAACTGACATTATTTAGTCAAAGCTGACATTATATTTAACCAAAACTGATGTTACTTTACCGTAGCTGACATTACTTTGCCAAAACTGACATTACTTAGCCAAAACTGTCATTACTTAGCTAAAACTGTCATTACTTTGCCAAAACTGACATTACTTAGCCGAAATTGTCATTATTTAAAGTAAATTGACATTTCTTACCTAAAACGTACATTATTTACCGAAAACGAACATTATTTACCCAAAAAGTACATAATTTAGCCAAAACTGACAATACTTAGCCAAAACTGGCATTCTTAGCTAAAACTGACGTATCTTTTACCCCAAATTAATACCCCACTTGACCGGTTTCATTTCAACTGAATTTCCTTCGATTTCTTTACTGCTATACAATATACAATAAGCAATCCTCTCGTTTGTTTTAGAACCTTCGCGATCAAGACGGCAGGCCGCTATCGTCAGCTCAATATTCCCTGCAGCAGGCGGCCGACGGAAACGTCGTGCTGGTACCCAAGATGCAGCACTCTGGTGAGGATATTACCGTACCCACACACTCCATACAAGCGAACTGATTTAATTACCTATTACTACTACTGGGACACCGATCTGTCCGCACACCATTCAAAATCGCGGTCTTACTTATTTAAATTCCGAATGCGCTTTTTGAAAACATATTGTTTGTAATTGATTTTGATGAATGAAGTGTCAATCAATTCTTTATTATGGTCGGACCGGATGTAGGTAACATCCAAAAAAGTGAAGGTGTCCATAATTTTTTTTATTGCTATTGTATCAAGTGGGATATATGGGAGTTCATCAATGTAGTACAATCATACTATCACACACTAATATTATAAAGGCGAAAGTTTGTGTGTATGTGTGTATGTTTGTTACTCCTTCACGCAAAAACTACTAGACGGATTTGGCTGAAATTTGGAACGGAGATAGATAATATCCTGGATTAGCACATAGGCTACTTTTCATCCCGGAAAATCAAAGAGTTCCCACGGGATTTCGAAAAACCTAAATCCACGCGGGCGAAGTCGCGGGCATCAGCTAGTGTTAAAATACACCGAGCGACAGAAGAACAATTTTACTATGTCTATGTATATAGATAGCGAATCTATCGGTGGTTCGCGGGTAGTAGTCGGGTCTAAGTGATGACTTTATCTTGTTTGTTTACAGATCACCCTATGAACCGCGCGTCGGACGAAGATCTAGATCGCAAGGCAAAGAACTACGAACAGTGACATCCGCTACACACACAGACACACACTCATACATACTACTGACATACTGGTGAATCACACGTTGAGCAAACCTAGAGTTTTTGTGAAAAATGAATAAAATCTTTGTTTCTTTTTTCTCTCTCGTCTGGCTTTACAAAGATTAGCCAATGTCAAGTTTGTAGTTATTTGTAACAAGTTAGGGAAACTATACAAGTATGGACCCCGTCTGTGCCGGCGCTCGCCGACACACGCACGGCATCCCCTTAGAGCGCTTTTCAGTCAGTTTTAACAAAAAAAAAACACTCCAAAAAGGCAGTGCACGCCCGCCAGCTAACACCAACACAGACGGAGACCATAATCTTTGTTTTCTCTTAATTACATTGCACTGCTAAATATACAGTGTAACCAGAACGCTAGCAAAAGACAGGCAATAGTTACTGATGATTACTAATAAGATACCACAAAAAAAAAACGCGAAGAAAATAAAAAGCCCTGTATTTTTTTAAAGTTCACAATATATTGCAAATAAAACATCTGACTGACGCTAGAGGTCAATGAACGTTGAGTAAAAAGCATGATTTATATCAATTGTGTGATTCACCGATTCTGTGAGATAAGAATAATATAATTTTGAATTATTGCATTATTGCTCTAAACTTGTATGTCAAAACCTGATTATGAAAATTTGTTTTGGAAGTTGATTTGATGGATTTTTTTTCTTTTATAAATTTATTTTGGAAAAAATATTAAAAATATGTTGAACTTAAATAGAAAATGTTATTTTGTGAATACGAACATGTTTTAAATTTATTTTTCTTATAGGGGATTTACGTTTTTTCATTTACTATTTTTTTTAATCACGTTCATTTTTTTCGTAAATTGCATTTATACAAAACTTTTTAATACTTACCGACATTTAAATGATTTTTTTTCAACAAGTTTAAAAAAAATGTAAAACATGATGTATTCACATTAAATGTTTCGGTAATTTTGAATTAAAATGAAAGATTTCAAGAATAATATATTTGATAAAATCGCTGGACGATTTTCCGCAAGCTAAGACCTATTTTTTCTTATCACGTATTACATGTATGTGGTACCTACCAAACGATTATATTACGTTATATAGCGTTCATAATAAGTTACAATTATCGTTCATTATATTTTAATATAAGTATCATTCAAGTAAAGACAATGTTCAGAAGTTCAATAAATATCGTGATAGTATCGTTATATTTACTAAATAATATAACGTTAGTTACAAAAATGGTCATTTTTTTCTACTTCCAAATTAATTTCAATATGTGAAATTATTTTTTTCTTCATTTTTCACGAATTTCGCAAACGAAAATTTGCTTTGCATGAAACGTAGCAAACGATTGTTTGCTACGTTAACTAGATACTTTCAAAGTTCTAACACGCAGCGATGCGAGTGTTCTCGCTCGCACGCTCTTTATCGTTTTAGCTTGCGTCTCAAATAGAATACCATTATCAAACTTTGTGGATTTTGTTTGTGGAGTTTGTGGATACCAAGCTTTGTGATTTTTCAAAGGCTTGTAAGGTAGGAATTGTTGCATTATTATTATAAAAAGGTGATTTTCATATGATTTTTCATAGGCTACCTGTGAAACGATCATTTGATATGCTACGTTAGCATTTATAATATTTATTGAGAAATTACCAATATCAGCGATATTTATTGACTCTCTGCCGTGAGAAAGGATAAAACACTATTCTATTGCGAATTGCAATACACAAGCAAAAGAAAAAAAAACAATTTCTTATATCTCTTATAAAAAGCACCATGTACCTAACTTTTTCATTTACATGAATTAAAATTTTTCACTATGGCTATAAAATAAAAATAAAATAGTCATTTTTGTATATTATAGTTACTTGACAAAAGAGAAGAATTCATTCTAAGCGATTTTTCGTTGAAACTTTTGTTAGTGTAATTGTTTTTTTTTTAATTCTTCGTGAAGAAACTTTAAAAAATTGTGATAGAAAAAAATTATTCCATTTTTTTTTAGTGTCGCATAGTCTTTGGTCGAACTAGTGTTCCCTACTAACCCTTTTTGACTTCTTAACCGAAGTTGAAGTAAATAAGTAATGTCTTTCGACATTGTCAAGTTGCAATAAGTAATTTTAAAAGCGATTGAAAACTATGTTTTTCAATGTGTAACATATTTTTTATCTGTAGCTTTATTTATGTATATTAATTATAATTAGTTATAGAACTGTTATAGGTTTAAAATAAAGACTTCGTTTAGTTTTTGTTAAAAGTAATAATAAACAATTTACCTATCATCTTTTCGGAAAAAAGTACAAATTATAAAGAAATATGGTTTTTTAATAAGGTTCCAACTAGAATAGACAGTATAATGGATGCGAATTCTTCTTGATCTACTATATTTATCTGCTATTGTAACATTACTCACTTAAATGCAAACAAATCATTTTCAATGTTTTTTTATTTGTATAAATATTTCTAATAAAATATATATTATTAAAATAACCGCGTTTTCTTATTTAATAAAATATATTCTGTAAAAATATACTTTATAATATTTATTTCTTACTTAAAGAAGAATTGTGTCCATTCTTTAGTGTTTAAATTTAAAAAAAACCGTCTTACTGCCCAACAGCCTTAGCTTATGCAAAAATTTGTATTGATATAGCTTTAATCGTAAAAAAATGTACATAAAATGCAATTTATATATATTAATGCATATATATGCATTTTTATGCATTTATGCATATTAAAATATTTAAAAAAGCTATCAATCAAATCTATAAAAATATTAAAAGCTCTATTAAAACCCTTGCCTACGGCTCGGGCTTCCATTTCAACTCAAATTAAAATAATAAAGTAGTAAAAAATTCCGGTTGGAACCTTCAACAAATACCTACTTGTTTTTTTTTTCAGAAAAATTTTGAAAGACCGGTCGTATCATAGTGATGTTCGAACCGGTGTATCAAATAAAAATTATATTAATAAAATAATAAATAAGTTTTTATATTATGTCATTTGTGTCGGCAATAATATTGTAACCTCTTTTGAAGACAACAATTTTTTTTAAAAATAAAAATTTGGGAAAATTGATTTTTGTTGAAATTATTGTACCTAATTATTAAGTAAAGCCTGTCCTAAATAATCATATTATAAAGATATATATTAAATAGATATGAATTGGGTTAATTTTAAAAAATACCCCAAATTTTAATTTAATTGCCAGTAATAGTAAAACTTTAGTAAATATGGCATTAAATAACAATAAATCAACAAATCAGGAAAAAAATAATTGATGTTTTTAACTTAATATATCAATATTACATACATGTATATTCAATTGAATGTATAAAAAAAGAAAAAAAGATTGTTGTCCTTGAAACCCCCACTTCTAGTGGTGCATATTTTTTATTCTTAGTCTAGTGCTTGGAAAAAAAACTAAAAATTAAAAATAATATTTATGTATGTAACATAAGGGACTTATAGGCGACGGGTAATGCATTTCACTAAGTTTTTTAAATAAATACTTAGCGTGGCTGTATATTTGTTTTATTATCTACACCTTTTTCATGATCTAAAAATAAGTAGCAGACAGACAGACACACTTTCGCATCTATAATATAAGTATGGATGAATGTAGACCATACTGTGAAACCAGAATAAATTATTCCGAGTCAATTCTGATATCGTCCGGACTAACTAACAGATCGGATTTTTTGACAATCGTAAAAAAATCCGATCCTCGACTTACTAGAACTAACATTCCAAGGCGTATCAGTGCATACGTAGGTACCTACAGCGGATTTTAGGCAGCATTGAGCGCTCGAGAATATTATTGCTCCCGGCGACCAAAATATGTTCGCACACCATGTGCCTTGAGTCAGTATAAGTTCTCGGCAGACATTTTTTTTTCTTTTTTTTTTTTTAAAGAATATTAGCCATGTTAAATGACTAATATTCCCCTTTCCTCTCCAACTAAGCGTCAGGCTTGTGCTAGGAGTAGGTACGACAATAGTGCAACGGGCGGGGTCTGAACCTTCGACCTTTCGGTTTTCAGTCCACTCCTTTACGGTTGAGCTATTGAGGCTCTGTCATCATTTTATCTACGCTTCGGGGATTTTTGTACCCCGAGGACAAAATCCCTCGTCTGCTCCCTGGTTTAAGACATTTGTTGTTCCATAAAGAAATTCCCAGTTAAAGGGTACTTACACTCTATTCTATAAAAAGTACTTACAAACTTCGAGCGCACAATGAATGCATGATAGTAATTAAAATAGGTTAAGTAGGTATAGTTATATAGTTATATATATAAAGTTAAATAGCGATGGCCGTTGGAGCCGGAAAGTCCTTGAGTGGAGACCGCGTTCAAGCAAACGTAGTGTTGGACGCCCTCCAGCACGATGGACCGACGATATAAAGCGGCTGGCGGGAAGTGGCTGGATGAGGAAGGCTGAGGGCCGGGTGTGGTGGCGCTCTATAGGGAAGGCCTATGTCCAACAGTGGACTTCCACAGGCTGATGATGATGATGATGATGAAGTAGGTAAGTACAGCTTATATAAAAATATATGCTCGGACCGCAGCAGTCGAACCGAACAGACTTTTTTCCGGGTTGTTCCACCAATAGAACTTTAATGGAACGAAATACAGAACCTTTACTTTAGGTGCATTAAAGGTGAACGCACACATGTCCGAGTCGAACGAAAGGAATTTAAGAATTCTGTGTATGAAATCTCATGAAAACACGCACACTTTCCCGCGTCGAATCGGACGTGTGCGGGGTTTCATGAGATTTCATACACAGAATTCTAAAATTCCTTTCGTTCGACTGGGATAAGTGTGCGTTCACCTTTAGACGGGTCTAAGAAATTAGTCATAATAATGTGTTTGACGTGAGTTACTCACAAATTAGTCGATACTCTAATTTCTTAAACTGGACACTTTCAAGTAAAGATTTTTATATAAACGTGTGGAGAGTGGAGATGATACTGCCATTGGCGCTATTAGAATGCCATAAGCCTACTTTGTATTATCAGTTTACAAATTGCGAAAAACCAAATTTTTGAATTTCGCGGGCAGTCGAGGGTATCAACAAAAACGCCGCGTCGACTCTGCCATTGTACCTTGTGCCGATAGCAATTAGCATCGTCACCTACATCCAGGTGAAATAGCAGTCACGGGCTTGAAGTAGAATAATGGATTGAAAGTTTTCTTAATTTTATCTTTTCACTGGGAAAAGCACCTGGGAAAACTGGAAAGCGCGGTATTGGCAGACCCTCGGCCAACCCCAGGCGTTCCCAACGCCTCGTTTTTCGGTTTTCGTCCCAGTGAAAAGATAAAATCGTAGTAGCTAAATAAAACAATTACATCGATTACTTAATATTTATTGATTATAAAAATCTTAATATAATTTACATATATGTAAAATTCTAATCATAAACACATTAATTAAACTTTTAAAGTACATACTTAATAAATAAAACAAAAAAAATTCAATAATTTCAGTACATTTTTGCTTTTTCTAACCATGTTATATTGAATGTAGTGAGACCAGCAAATAATGATTCTGAACTACGTAGAAAAGTTATCTAATTATACTAAAAAGTCTATCAATTACTAACCTAATAAATATTAATACATTACTTACTGTACTTTAAACTTAACCTAATTGGAATATTCATTAATCAATAAAATAATAAACACAAGTGTAAATTAAAAATTTATAACACCCCCGACGATCCAAATTATCTGAGTTTTCCAAAACATCATTTTCAAATAAATAATTATGTATTTAGGCAACGTCCATCTTGACAGCTTGACATTTGTCTATTGACATAATATTATGAACCTAACGGTTATCTAACCTTCTTTTCTACAAGAAAACTAGAAAAGAGCTGATAACTCTTAAACGACTGAACCAATTTTTTTAGATTATAGCTAAGAACACTCTCGATCAAGCCACCTTTCAAACAAAAAAAAGTAAATTAAAATCGGTTCATTCGTTTAGGCGCTACGATGCCACAGACAGATACACAGATACACAGATACACAGACACACAGATACACAGATACACACGTCAAACTTATAACACCCCTCTTTTTGGGTCGGGGGTTAAAAAGTACACTACACACACTTGCGTAATAATATTGTGTGCATAATTTGACTGTTTTGGTGTTTTTTTAACCCCAGACCCAAAAACAGGGGTGTTATAAGTTTCTCGTGTGTATCTGTGTATCTGTCTGTGGAATCGTAGCTCCTAAACTAATGAACCGATTTTAATTTAGTTTTTTTTTGTTTGAACGGTGGCTTAATCGAGTGTTCTTAGCTATAATAATATAATCCAAGAAAATCGGTTCAGCCGTTTGAAAGTTATCAGCTCTTTTCTAGTTACTGTAACCTTCACTTGTCGGGGGTGTTATAAATTTTTAATTTACACTTGTTTAAATATTTGTCAAGGTAAAGTTAATACATTATACTAAGGTAAAGAAAAGGTTAGGTTAGAAAGGATTTTTCTCAAGCTGATATTTATAGAGCGCACTTTGACTTCGTGCTGAATGTCAGTTCCCATGTATGTATTATGATCCAAGAATATGTATTATCTATGCTCTGTGTCTACTTGTCTATGCCCTCGGTGTCGAAATAAAGTTGCTTTTATTTAGAATTCTCGTTTTGTTTAAGTATTTCTGCGCGATCCTGTCTGCCTTTAGTTAAAAGCTTTTAGGATGTCGTTTTCGTGGGTGGTTCCATATTATGCATGTGGTGGGCGGCTAGTTGTGGTCGTGGGCGACTAGTTGAAGTCGCGGCAACTAGTTGAGATAGTGGGCGGTTAGTTGTGGTCGTGGGCGGCTAGTTGAGATGGTGGGCGGTTAGTTGAGATGGTGGGCGGCTAGTTGAGGTGGGGCGGTTAGTTGTGATGGTGGGCAGCGGGGGGCGGGAAGCAGCGCACGTGCTCCACGCCCGCGCGTTCGTCGTCGGACGCCAGGTGTCGCGCGAGCACGCTGAAGATTTGGGAGTTCAGCACTTGGAAACGTCTAATGCGGTCCACCATGCGTTTTAGCGGCTGGAAAGAAATTAAATTCAACAGTTTAAAACAAACAGTTTAGAAAAAAGTTGATTCTTCAAGTCGACATTTTATTAAAATTGTTTTAAATAATTTAATAAATTTAAATTTTTTATAACAATTTTAATAAAATGTCGACTTGAAGAATCAACTTTTTTTTAAACTGAACCGACTGAAACATCGAAAGTATCAAATAATTTAATTACTGACTTCAAAAAAAGAAGGGGGAGGGAGGAAAAAGAGGAGGAGGAATTTTGTAGTTTTTGATGTCGGCGCTAAATTTTTTAACGTCAATTAAAAATGCTAATAAATTTCAATAGAACTTGCACGATAATTTTGAAGATATTATTGCTTCTACGCGTCGAAAATAACTATAAGTAGATTAACTAGACTCATCTATACATATAATAAAATTGTAGAAAAGTAGTGTCTGTACAGTGGAAATATATAAAAAAAAAGTAGCAGGGGTTGTTATTATATCGATGCTGAACCCGATAATTAATTTTTTTTTGTCTGTTTGTCTGTTTGTCTGTGTGTTTGTGCACGCTAATCTCAGAAACGGCTCTTTCGATTTAGATACGGTTTTCACTAATATATTGTAGTAAGCTTCACTTAGCATTTAGTGTTTATTTCATGTCAATCGGTTCATAAATAAAAAAGTTATGTCAATTTAAAGAATCACGCGCGCCTGAGCGTCCGTGGCTATAATATAAAGCGCGGTCACTATTCCACGCGAACGAAGTCGCGGGCACAGCTAGTATAGTTAATATACTCACAATGCCTTTAACCAGCTCGTCTTTGCCGTCCACTCGCTGCACGCGCAGGATGTGGTAGCAGAAGTCCAGCGCTTCGAAGCGCCGCTGCTGGCCGAGCAGCGCGATGATGGTGCAGCCCGCCCAGTGGAGACCCTCGCCGAACAGTTCCCTGGCGAACCAACATATTATAACAACTGAATTTGAATTTTTTTCAGTAGGTTCTATTTATGGCGTAGACACTCACTAAAGAGCCTCGATAGCTCAACGGTTGAGGCGCGGACTGAATTCCGAAAGGGCGGCGGTTCAAACCCCACCAGTTGCACTATTATCGTACCCACTCCTGACAAAAGCTTTACACTTAATTGGAGGGGACCCTTTCCCCTTGGAGGGAGATGGGGGGGGGGGGGGGGGGGGTTACAAAAAAGTCTTCTAGTAAATTAAAAAGGTTTCTTGGAAACTCCACTTCTAAAGGGGTAAAAATAAGGGATGAAAGTTTGCATAAAAGTCTGTAATTTTTGAAGTTGTATCCATACCAGCTAGTATAAGCTTTATACCAAGTAGTATGAGCTTTGGGTTAAAAAGAAAGAAAAATGTTTCACAATTCCAAAAATTCCACCCAAGTGGTTAATTTATTAAGTAGTAAATGAATAGTGTGAATACGTCGTTTTCAAGTGCAAATGATGCCACCGCAAGACTATATATATTAGTTTATAAAGTAATATTTAGTATGAGAAATGTATAAACACCAATTTGGTTAAAAAGCTATGGATTTTTAATATTTTACCAAGTTACCAACTAGTATGGGTATTAAAGTGTAGTACTTACTCAACTGTGAACTGTGTTTCGCCAACGGGGATACAGTACAGGAATTGTAGAGCTGACCACAGCCTGTGAACGAACGAAATACATTTTTTTTTATTCACTATCACACCTGATGGAAAGTGATGATGTGGTCTAAGATGGGACGCGTTTACCTAGAAGGTGCCTATTCACTCTTTTTACATTTTAGTAATTAAACTACTTAAATATTAAAAATATTAAATGATCTGAGGCAAGGGACTGGTCGTTATATCTGTTCCTCTCTGCATATGGTGTCTTACGTGTTAATGAATGTTTCTTATTTATGTCACACTAGCAGATCTAGGTTTTCCGAAATCCCGTGGGAACTCTTTGATTTTCCTGGATAAAAAGTAGCCTGTGCTAATCCAAGATATTCATTCTAAATTTCAGCCAAACCCGTCTAGTAGTTTTTGCGTGAAGGAGTGACAAACATACACACACACATATACACAAACTTTCGCCTTTATAATATTAGTGTGATGTTAGCTGTGAAGGTATTATGTTGACTATTCATAACTCAGGTTACCTGTTAGCTTTTTCTGTCACGTATTACGTGTTACCTGTGAATGTCACATGTTACCGATTCATGTCACGTGTTACCTGTTGTAAGGTTATTTTTAAAAATTGATTTGAGTTGACAAAAATAATATAAAATTATTAATTTATCTAATGCAGGTAGTTTGATAAAATCGATATTTGGCTCATTCGATGTCATACAATCTGTTGCTAGGAGGCCAACAAGATTGAACTTGCATAAATACGGGTGTTTCGAAGGTTTTAGTTCAGTCTCCTTCTGAGATTCGGAGCGATATCGCATATTTTCAGTATTTGGATTGTGAACTGGATAATTAGATGTTGTGATAGCAATCACGCTCTAATTAAATTACTTATTTTGGCATTAGTTTGTTTAGATTAAAACTCTCGGATAACTTTACACATTGAACTTATGTTTTTTGTGTTGGTTTTGGAGAGGACATTCCAATAATTCGATAAAAATATTTAAATAATACCTGCTTTTCTGAGTGACGCCAATACTGTGAACATAGCATGTTACCTGTGGAACTCCTGCGTGTCGTCAGTGTGCAGAGGGCCGTGGTGCGCAGACGCGCGCAACACGATCGCGAATAGAGAGAGACCGCACAGAGAAGCAGGTGTCTCTCTCAAACTAGCTGGCATGTTGTCGAATGTTACCTATGACTGCTGTATATCACGTGTTACCTGTGAGAGTCATGTGTTACCCGTGGATATCGCATATTACCTGTGGAACTCCTGCGTGTCGTCAGTGTGCAGAGGGCCGTGGTGCGCAGGCGCGGGCGGCGCGGGCCACTGCGGCGCGGTGAGGCAGGCGCGCAGTCTGCGCAACACGACCGCGAACAGAGAGAGACCGCAACAGAGGCGCTCGCGGGTTAACAGGTCTCCTTCACGAGATAGCTGGCTTTGCTGAACGGAAAAATAGATAAAAAGTTTAGTGAAAATGTCAAATTATTATAAAAAGTTACCAAAACAAACTGAAAATACTGCTGATTCGAGTTTGTATAAGACCTCATTAAGAGATTAAGAGTTGATTTTTCGACCATCGAATAACGTATTGACAAATTTCTTATACAAAAACTGTCAAACCCTCAAATTTATCCCTCAGATAAAACTTATTTGGCGATTGAAAAATCGACCCTTGTTTTTTTCTCATAACTGTAGACTTAGGTCGCTAAAACTTCTCCGCTCGTAATATTTATTTTATACACACTACGATCGACATGTTGTGTGGTTTTATTTTTAATCACTAGCTGATGACCGCGACTTCGTTCAGATTTTTTTCAAAACTCCAGTGGGAACTCTTTGATTTTCCGAGATAAAAAGTAGCCTATGACACTCTCCAAGTAATCAACTATATTCATGTGAAAAATCAGATCAAACCGTTTGCTCCGTTGCGGCGTGATTGAAGGACAAAACAATAAAGCAACAAACAAACACACTTTCGAATTTATAACATGAATAGTGATAAGTGACAATACTCACTTTAGCAGTGCCATATTTCTCCACATTTTGCACGATTTGAAGCGCGGAGTACTTCGCTTCCAGACGCTTCTGTTTCGTTTCTGGCTTCTCACCCTCTGAAAGACATAGTTTTTTTACCACACGTCTTTTATTCCACATCAAAAAACCTGCGGTCACCTATCAGCTGTTACCTGTTACCTGTGAATGTGACATGTTACCTGTGAATGACACATTTTACCTGTGGTGGTACCTTTTACTTTGTTACTTTTTTTATTTTTAATATTTTATTCCCATATAAGTTATCCCTTGACTGCAATCTCACCTGGTGGTAAGTGATGATGAATTCTAATCTGGAAGGGGTATGGCAGTGGCAGTTTTTATTAATCCACACCGTTTTGGTTTCTACACACCAACCTACTGGAACCTAAATTGCTTGGTGGCATGGGTTTGCCGGTAGTGTGGAAGTCTCCCACCAGACCAGACTAGTGAAAATTTAGAAGTTACTAGCCGATGCCCGCGACTTCGCCCGCGTGGATTTAGGTTTTTCCAAATCCCATGGGAACTCTTTGATTTTCCGGGATAAAAAGGAGCCTATATGCTAATCCAGGATAATATTATCTATCTCCATTCCAAATTTCAGCCAAATCCGTCCAGTAGTTTTTGCGTGAAGGAGTAACAAACATACACACACAAACATACACACAAACTTTCGTCTTTATGATATTAGTGTGATAGTGTGATTAGTGTGATGTGATAAAATTCCGATTTTCCCCTGCCAGGAATCGAACCCGGAAATAAATAGAACTTTACTATAGTTTAGAATTTTTAAGTACTTACCAGCAGTGTAGGGTCGCGGCAGAATATTCTGGAATGGAGCTGCGTGTAGCAAATCTGTCACCTCCTCTTGACTCAAAGCCTAAGGTCAAAAACAGATAAACGCAAATCAATATCTATACATATTATAAACTAGATGATACCCGCAGCTTCACCCGCGTGAAATAGTCAGATCCCCTGCAGCATCAGGATTGAGGAGTTGAAATCCAGATTTTTTTATAGAATAATGTTGCAAAATTCCCCTATCGATAAAAAAATAAGCGAATCGGTTCAGAAATTCCGGAGATATCGGTGTACATAGTTAGAAAAACACAACACCTCCATTTTTGAAAGTCAGTTAAAAAAGTTTTCCCCGGACTAGATCGTTGAATGAATAGTTCCTCTGGTGTTATGTTGGCACCCCTGTCTGTCTAAGTCATTGGCACCATATTGGCATGAGAAGACGCAGATTTTGATTTGATTTTCATGAATGAATGAAATGAAATTCAAATGAAAATGACTTAGACAGACAGGGGAGCCAACATAACGCCATAGGGACTATTCGTTGAAACGATCTATAGTATAATATTTACCTGTTCAATGAGCATACAGAACAGTATAATGTTCCCCAGCTCGCGGAAGGCGTGGAACAACTCTGTGCGCGCGTCAGGATACTGGACTATGTCTGTGAGCTGCGCGTGGTAGTAACCCAGGACCCCTGAAACAAAGACAACCTTCAAGGAATCCACTTGTTTTTAACCCCCGACCCAAAAAGAGGGGTGTTATAAGTTTGTCGTGTATCTGTCTGTGGCATCGTAGCACCTAAACTATGAGCCGATTTTAACTTAGTTTTTTTTTGTTTGAAAGGTGGCTTGATCGAGTGTTCTTAGCTATAATCCAAGAAAATCGGTTCAACCGTTTGAAAGTTGTCAGCTCTTTTCTAGTTACTGTAACCTTCACTTGTGAGGTGTTATAAATTGTTAATTTACGTTTATGTCTTCTTATTTGGAATGTGGTAAATACCCAGGGTTTCTTACCAAAATCGAATATGACATCTGTCTCGTGCATATTTGGTTAAAGAAACCACTCTACTGAAAAAAAAAATCTTAAGAGTTTACTCAAATACCTTCGCCTGTCGTAATTGCCCAGGATTTTTATCCTATATCTCGAAGGGCATCTACCATAGACAGTTTTAGTTAAAGAAACCACTTGAGGATCTTTTTAAAAATATTCAATATTCAGGAGATTCGTCAAATCCTTTCGCCTATCGTTGTTGCCCAGGATTTCTAACCAATACGTAGAAGGCCACCTATCACAGACAACTTTTGTTGAAGAAACCACTTACCATTAGATCCGTAATCGTATCTGGGCAACTTGCAATGCCTCGGCATGGCCGCTGCTAAGGCTCGAGTGAACTGCGCCAGTGTCCCGTGGAGTAACCCACGAGCTACCCCAAGTAGTTCTGATACCACTACTGCCACTCCTTGGTAGCCCAGGAGACGGACTAAGGCATGGAGGTGTTGTGGACCCACAAAGCCTGGAATTAATTTTATTGTTTCACAGATCTGTTATTGATCACAATCAGAAGTGATGATGCAGCCCATGGTGAAACTGGTTTACTAAGATCTATATTATTTACTACTAGCGACCCGCCCCGGCTTCGCACGGGTGGACACTACCACGAAAAATCCTATCTATTTTCCGGGATAAAATATAGCCTATACGGATTCGGAAAAATCCCTCTAAGTAATGGTAAAAGAAATTTTGAAATCGGTCCAGTAGTTTTTCAGTCTATTCAATACAAACATACAAAAATACAAAGGTTTCTTTATAATATTAGTATAGACTAGATGATGCCCGCAGCTTCGCCCGCGTGGATTGGTCAGATCCCCTGCCATCATCAGGATTGAGGAGTTCGAATCCAAATTTTTTATGGAACAATGACGCAAAGTTCTTTTATCGATCAAAAAAAAATTACGCAAATCATTTCAGAAATCTCGGAGATATCAGTGTACATAGGTTGAAAAACATAACTCCTCAATTTTTCAAAGTCGGTTAAAAAAGTAGCCTATGTTACTCCTTGGTTAATCCTCTACTTGTATGTGAAAGTCCCGTCGTAATAGGTTCAGCCATTCCAAAGATTAGCCCGTTCAAACAGACAGGCACTTCAATTTTATTTATTAGTAAGTATAAACATAGATTGGACTTCGTCTGCGATCCCGTTTGCTGGCGCGCGTGCTGTGCTTGTTTAGAGTGTTTTTTTTGTTAAGAGTGGCTGTTTTTTGTGTTAGTTGGTGTTTTTTGGTGGTGGAACTGACTGGGAAGCGCTCTAAAGGGGCGCCGCGCGTGTGTCGGCGGGCGCCGGCGCAGACGGAGTCCATACTTGTATAAATTCAATAACTTGAAAATATCACAAACTTGACATTGGGTAATCAAAGTAAAGCCAGATTTAAAGAAAAAAAAAACATAGATTAAGGGCCTGATCACACGCGCTACAAGTTTTTTTAACGGTTGTGAAAAAGGTCCTAAATCTGTTCATCTCACCGTTATACTGCGCGTACTGGGCAGAGTAAGCCAGACTGAGCTGCTTGGATCCCCACAGCATCGCGTGCCCATACTGCTGTGGCTTCTCCCTTTGCACCTGCGCGGCGAACTGAATGCGACGGCATTTCACGAACCTAGGAACAATAAACAGCACTAAAACTCGACTACTACCCGCGAATAGATATAGTAAAACTAGCTTACGACCGCGACTTGGTCCGAGTGGATTTAGATTTTTCGAAACCCCGTGGGAACTCTGGTTTTCCGGGATAAAAAGTAGCCTATGTGCTAATCCAGAATATTATCTATCTCCATTCCGGATTTCAGCCAAATCCGTCCAGTGGTTTTTGTGTTCACACAAAAACCACTGGACGGACGGTTGGTTCGGTTCGGTTCACAAACTTTCGCCTTTATAATATTAGTTTAGTGTTTTCCTGTCACTCCATGTATTTTATCTTTGTACTATATTCATTTGATATCCCACTTGATACATTAGCAAAAAATTTTTTGGAGACCTCCACTTTTTTTGATGTAACATCTTATATGTCAATTTTATTTTTCGTATAAAATATAGCCTATGTCACCCGGACCTTTAAGACGAATTAATTGACACCTCATTCATCAAATATGCTCATTAGTTTAGGCGCTACGGTGGAACACACAGAATCTGGATACAAACATACATACTGCTAAAATCATTCCTTCCCTTCCTTTTGGCTTTGCCGCAGTCGGGTAAAAAGAAATAAAAGTAAATCTTATTTGAATAGTAATTATAACTCACCGATCAGTAGCAGCATTATAGCAATAATTCGGCAGAAAATCATAGTTCAGCTCCCAGAAAACGTGAAGCGTGATCCGTCCGTACGGCGCTAACACCCCGTGGTCCGACTCGCGTAAGATGGCGTCGAATTCATCCAGCGTCAGGTACCGGCTGAGGAGTTTGTGGCAGAGACGGTTGACGTTATTTGAATAGTAATTATAACTCACCGATCAGTAGCAGCGTTATAGCAATAATTCGGCAGAAAATCATAGTTCAGCTCCCAGAAAACGTGAAGCGTGATCCGTCCGTACGGCGCTAACACCCCGTGGTCCGACTCGCGTAAGATGGCGTCGAATTCATCCAGCGTCAGGTACCGGCTGAGGAGTTTGTGGCAGAGACGGTTGACGTTATTTGAATAGTAATTATAACTCACCGATCAGTAGCAGCGTTATAGCAATAATTCGGCAGAAAATCATAGTTCAGCTCCCAGAAAACGTGAAGCGTGATCCGTCCGTACGGCGCTAACACCCCGTGGTCCGACTCGCGTAAGATGGCGTCGAATTCATCCAGCGTCAGGTACCGGCTGAGGAGTTTGTGGCAGAGACGGTTGACGTTATTTGAATAGTAATTATAACTCACCGATCAGTAGCAGCGTTATAGCAATAATTCGGCAGAAAATCATAGTTCAGCTCCCAGAAAACGTGAAGCGTGATCCGTCCGTACGGCGCTAACACCCCGTGGTCCGACTCGCGCAAGATGGCGTCGAATTCATCCAGCGTCAGGTACCGGCTGAGGAGTTTGTGGCAGAGACGGTTGACGTTATTTGAATAGTAATTATAACTCACCGATCAGTAGCAGCGTTATAGCAATAATTGGGCAGAAAATCATAGTTCAGCTCCCAGAAAACGTGAAGCGTGATCCGTCCGTACGGCGCTAACACCCCGTGGTCCGACTCGCGCAAGATGGCGTCGAATTCATCCAGCGTCAGGTACCGGCTGAGGAGTTTGTGGCAGAGACGGTTGACGTTATTTGAATAGTAATTATAACTCACCGATCAGTAGCAGCGTTATAGCAATAATTGGGCAGAAAATCATAGTTCAGCTCCCAGAAAACGTGAAGCGTGATCCGTCCGTACGGCGCTAGCACACCGTGGTCCGACTCGCGCAAGATGGCGTCGAATTCATCCAGCGTCAGGTACCGGCTGAGGAGTTTGTGGCAGAGACGGTTGACGTTATTTGAATAGTAATTATAACTCACCGATCAGTAGCAGCGTTATAGCAATAATTGGGCAGAAAATCATAGTTCAGCTCCCAGAAAACGTGAAGCGTGATCCGTCCGTACGGCGCTAACACCCCGTGGTCCGACTCGCGCAAGATGGCGTCGAATTCATCCAGCGTCAGGTACCGGCTGAGGAGTTTGTGGCAGAGACGGTTGACGTTATTTGAATAGTAATTATAACTCACCGATCAGTAGCAGCGTTATAGCAATAATTGGGCAGAAAATCATAGTTCAGCTCCCAGAAAACGTGAAGCGTGATCCGTCCGTACGGCGCTAACACCCCGTGGTCCGACTCGCGCAAGATGGCGTCGAATTCATCCAGCGTCAGGTACCGGCTGAGGAGTTTGTGGCAGAGACGGTTGACGTTATTTGAATAGTAATTATAACTCACCGATCAGTAGCAGCGTTATAGCAATAATTGGGCAGAAAATCATAGTTCAGCTCCCAGAAAACGTGAAGCGTGATCCGTCCGTACGGCGCTAACACCCCGTGGTCCGACTCGCGCAAGATGGCGTCGAATTCATCCAGCGTCAGGTACCGGCTGAGGAGTTTGTGGCAGAGACGGTTGACGTTATTTGAATAGTAATTATAACTCACCGATCAGTAGCAGCGTTATAGCAATAATTGGGCAGAAAATCATAGTTCAGCTCCCAGAAAACGTGAAGCGTGATCCGTCCGTACGGCGCTAACACCCCGTGGTCCGACTCGCGCAAGATGGCGTCGAATTCATCCAGCGTCAGGTACCGGTTGAGGAGTTTGTGGCAGAGACGGTTGACGTTATTTGAATAGTAATTATAACTCACCGATCAGTAGCAGCGTTATAGCAATAATTGGGCAGAAAATCATAGTTCAGCTCCCAGAAAACGTGAAGCGTGATCCGTCCGTACGGCGCTAACACCCCGTGGTCCGACTCGCGCAAGATGGCGTCGAATTCATCCAGCGTCAGGTACCGGCTGAGGAGTTTGTGGCAGAGACGGTTGACGTTATTTGAATAGTAATTATAACTCACCGATCAGTAGCAGCGTTATAGCAATAATTGGGCAGAAAATCATAGTTCAGCTCCCAGAAAACGTGAAGCGTGATCCGTCCGTACGGCGCTAGCACACCGTGGTCCGACTCGCGCAAGATGGCGTCGAATTCATCCAGCGTCAGGTACCGGCTGAGGAGTTTGTGGCAGAGACGGTTGACGTTATTTGAATAGTAATTATAACTCACCGATCAGTAGCAGCGTTATAGCAATAATTGGGCAGAAAATCATAGTTCAGCTCCCAGAAAACGTGAAGCGTGATCCGTCCGTACGGCGCTAACACCCCGTGGTCCGACTCGCGCAAGATGGCGTCGAATTCATCCAGCGTCAGGTACCGGCTGAGGAGTTTGTGGCAGAGACGGTTGACGTTATTTGAATAGTAATTATAACTCACCGATCAGTAGCAGCGTTATAGCAATAATTGGGCAGAAAATCATAGTTCAGCTCCCAGAAAACGTGAAGCGTGATCCGTCCGTACGGCGCTAACACCCCGTGGTCCGACTCGCGCAAGATGGCGTCGAATTCATCCAGCGTCAGGTACCGGCTGAGGAGTTTGTGGCAGAGACGGTTGACGTTATTTGAATAGTAATTATAACTCACCGATCAGTAGCAGCGTTATAGCAATAATTGGGCAGAAAATCATAGTTCAGCTCCCAGAAAACGTGAAGCGTGATCCGTCCGTACGGCGCTAACACCCCGTGGTCCGACTCGCGCAAGATGGCGTCGAATTCATCCAGCGTCAGGTACCGGCTGAGGAGTTTGTGGCAGAGACGGTTGACGTTATTTGAATAGTAATTATAACTCACCGATCAGTAGCAGCGTTATAGCAATAATTGGGCAGAAAATCATAGTTCAGCTCCCAGAAAACGTGAAGCGTGATCCGTCCGTACGGCGCTAGCACACCGTGGTCCGACTCGCGCAAGATGGCGTCGAATTCATCCAGCGTCAGGTACCGGCTGAGGAGTTTGTGGCAGAGACGGTTGACGTTATTTGAATAGTAATTATAACTCACCGATCAGTAGCAGCGTTATAGCAATAATTGGGCAGAAAATCATAGTTCAGCTCCCAGAAAACGTGAAGCGTGATCCGTCCGTACGGCGCTAACACCCCGTGGTCCGACTCGCGCAAGATGGCGTCGAATTCATCCAGCGTCAGGTACCGGCTGAGGAGTTTGTGGCAGAGACGGTTGACGGCTATTAGACCTTCCAATTCCTAAAAACGTCCAAATCATAAGTGATGATGGACCTTTTAAGGGCGGGAGAGGAGGTAAGGTCACAAAATCAGCAATAATTGATAATAATCAAAAGTAATAATCCATACTATCTATACTAATATTATAAAGAGGAAACCTTTGTATTTTTGTATGTTTGTATTGAATAGGCTCAAAAACTACTGGACCGATTTCAAAATTTCTTTTACCATTACTTAGAGGGATTCTTCCGAATCCGTATAGGCTATATTTTATCCCGGAAAATAGATAGGATTTTTCGTGGTAGTGTCCACCCGTGCGAAGCCGGGGCGGGTCGCTAGTATACTATAATATTATAAATGCCAAAGTGTGTCTGTGTGTCTGTCTGCTACGTTTTCACGGCCCAACCGCTGAACCGATTTTAATGAAATTTGGCACAGACTTGGGATACATCCCGGGGAAGGACATAGGCTACTTTTTATCCCGGAAAATCAAAGAGTTCCTACGGGATTTAAAAAAAACCGAAATCCACGTGGCCGAAGCCGCGGGCATCCTCTAGTTATAAATAAATAAATAAATAATTTTTGAAATAAATTAGTTTTCTTTCTTTCTTTCACATTAGAGGGAATGAGTTTGAGGGTCTGTATCCTTATAATGGTTTTAGGCTTACCACCACTCCAGTAATATCTCCAGCTTCGAACTTGGCGACGGCCGCGTCCAAAGCGCGATGCATGTCTGCGTTAATTCTTTGGGCCACCTAAAATGCATCACATATTCATTCTTCTACTTCTTCATTTTGCTCATATTTTAAACACATATGTTGGTAACTTAATTGATAGTTTTTTAGGGTTCCGTACCTCAAAAGGAAAAACGGATCCCTTATAGGATCACTTCGTTGTCCGTCTGTCGTCCGTCGTGTCTGTTAAGAAAACCTATAGGGTACTTCCTGTTGACCTAGAATCATGAAATTTGGCTGGTAGGTAGGTCTTAAAGCACAAGTAAAGCAATAAATCTAAAAACCGTGAATTTGTAGTTACATCATTAAAAAAAAAATGTGTTTAAATTTTCAAAATAAGATAGCCTATACCAAGTGGGGTATCATATGAAAGGGTTTTACTTGTACATTCTAAAACAGATTTTTATTTATTTTCAAGCATAATAGTTTTTGATTTATCGTGCAAAATGTCGGAAAAATTACCCGAGTACGGAACCCTCGGTGCGCGAGTCTGACTCGCACTTGGCCGGTTTTTTTAAGTATGATTCACCTACCAAAGCATTAAAGCTAGCAGTACTAGTGTCCAATTTTTAAGTTTAATACGGTGCTAGCCTAGGGACAAAACTTTATTCTTCAATCTGGAGTTATAAGCTTCCACATATACTTCCAAAAGGATGAGTAAAATTTATCTTCTTAAAACTTTCTGGTAAATTGCATAACATGACAGGTAAAGTGTGACAATGGCAATCAACTTTGATTAGCTGAAAATTTGTCACTATTGGCTACAATGCATTGTTGCAGAAAGAATAGCATAACTTCAACCAATCACAACAATTGAGATTATATGGCAATGATTGATGCAGCTTTTCGCAACTGACCAACAGTTTTGTTTACTAGCACCAAAATTTAAATAAATAAGTAAACTTTTATTTCAGGCCTTACACCCATAATTGTGTTGTATGACAAACATTACTTAACCTATGTTAGTATCATAGATATCTAAGTCTGTGGTTAGTATAGATACCTATTTCTAGCTAACTACTAATTCTATGACTATAAAGCCCCCCCCCCCCCCCCAGCACCTCCAGAGAGGGCTATCCAGTTTCCTGGCCAATGCGCTGAGAAGAGTGTTGGTACTACTCATTAGCCTGCGCATCATGGACGCAGCACGCTCATTCAAGGTTCAAGCTAAATACCAGAAAAGCATTTTAAGATTATACTCACCAAGGCACACAAATCGACGTGCCGCCCAAGCAATGCGACGTGCCGCTGCCTCAGGAGCGACGCGTACCGCCCCGCGCCACATCCGGTACTGGCGCCGCGGGCGGCACATTCGGCGCGGTAGCGTTTATCCAGCAACATACTGTAATAGAGTAACTGGTTCCTTAAGAAGAAGTTATCTGCGATGAATGAAATTCAAGATATAAGTTGAGCACCTTGAGCAATTACCACATGCAATTTTTTTTTAAGAAACTCCTAAAGATTTTTTTAAATTCAACTGGTTTCTTCAAGGAAATTTCTCTGATGAAGGTCATATTCGAGGTGTAGGATAGAAACTTGAAGCAATTACCACTTGCAAAATCAATCTTGGAAATTTAAAACGAAGGGTTTCATAGAACGGTGAATAATGATAGATGATATTCAAGATCATATCAATTAAGA
Source organism: Maniola jurtina (assembly GCF_905333055.1). NCBI lineage: Eukaryota > Metazoa > Arthropoda > Insecta > Lepidoptera > Nymphalidae > Maniola > Maniola jurtina. The sequence continues at coordinate 2,055,168 of NC_060056.1, read as the reverse complement.
ATCCTGAGCGATTGCCACATATGAAATTATATCCGAAAACTCGTGAGTTAATTTTAAATATAAGAGGTTTCTTAAACAAAAAGTGACTTTGTAATAATAAATGGATTTAAGATATCTGCTAGAAACCTTGGGCAATTACAACATGCAAAAGAATATTGAAATACTCATTATATAATTCCAAAAAATAATTGAGAGGTTCCTCAAAAGGAATTCTTCTGTGGTAAATGGCGCTCTAGATATCACACTATGGTGTGTGTGTGTGTGTGTGTGTGTGTGTGCGTGCGTGCGTGCGTGCGTGCGTGCGTGTGCGTGCGTGTGTGTGCGTGTGTGTGCGTGTGTGTGTGTGTGTGTGTGTGTGTGTGTGTGTGTGTGTGTATGTTTGTTACTTCTTCACGCAAAAACTACTGGACGGATTGGGCTGAAATTTAGAATGGAGATAGATTATACCCTGGATTAGCACATAGGCTACTTTTTATCCCGGAAAATCAAAGATTTATCACGGGATTTTTAAAAATCCTACATCCACGCGAACGAAGTCGCGGGCATCAGCTAGTTAAACATGAACCTTGAGCAAGGACACCAGATGAAAGAAAGCTAATCAGCTCTTCAGGATTTTTTAATCTTAAGTGGCTTCTCAGTAAGAATTTATCTGTGGTAAATGCTATTCACGATACCAATTAAGAATCTTGGCCAGGGAATCACACTAATATTATAAAGGAGAAAGTTTGTTTGTATGTGTGTGTGTGTGTGTGTGTGTATGTTTGTTACTCCTTCACGCAAAAACTACTGGACGGATTGGGCTGAAATTTAGAATGGAGATAGATTATACCCTGGATTAGCACATAGGCTACTTTTTATCCCGGAAAATCAAAGAGTTCCCACGGGAATTTTAAAAACCTACATCCACGCGAACCAAGTCGCGGGCATCAGCTAGTTTAGGTATAAGGATTTTATCTTGTAACTATTATTCAAATTGTTCAAAAATAACCGAGTTTTAAGATACCTACAGTATCTTAAATATAATAGTGTCTGCCAACCCGCACATGGCCAACGTGGTAGAATAGGCCAAATTCTTCCCATTCCCAGAGAAGAGCTGTGCTCAGTAGTGATCCGGGATAGGTTGATCATGATGATGATAAAAAGATTAGTTACCTCGCAGCCAGCTGTTTGTAATGGGCATAGACAAGTTCGGACAACTTGTAGACGAACTGGTCGAAGCACAAGTTGACTTCCGCCTCCACTTCGTCATAGAGGAACTGCTTCCGGAACACGGTGAGGGCGTATTGCGCCGAGTCGTTGTACAAATCCAAGGGGTAGAGGACATATCTGAAACAAAAAATCGGTCAAGTGCGAGTCGGATTCCCCCACGAAGAGTTCCGTACCATCGTACAAAAACTAGAGGAAGCCCGCGGCTGCGAACTTTTCGATTTTCCGGGATAAAAAGTAGCCTATGTCCTTCCCCGGGATGTACCCCAAGTCTACCCAAACATTGACCCAAACATTAAACGCGGTTCAGCGGTTGGGCCGTGAAAACGTAACAGACAGACAGACAGACAGACAGACAGACAGACAGACAGACAGACAGACAGACAGACAGACAGACAGACAGACAGACAGACAGACAGACAGACGGACACACTTTCGCATTTATAATATTAAGTATGGATATGGATAGTATAGTGGATAACACTTGTAATTTTTTTAATTTTCTTGGCGGCCATTTTGAAATTTTTATTCTTTGTTGCTATAGCGGCAATAGAAATACACATCCTGTGAAAATTTCAACTCTCTAGCTATTACCGTTCACGAGATACAGTCCACTGACAGACAGACGGACAGCGGAGGCTTAGTACGGAACCTTAAATTGCATTAATCAGAGCTAAAACGGATCAAGGAAATTCTGTTTCTCGTGGTACTAAAACATTTTTTCTCATAAAAATTTGCCTGAGTTTGAAATCCATGACAAAGCCACATAAATATTGTTATGTGGCTTTGTCAAGATGATTCAGAGAAGTTCAGTGAGGTAACAGATAGACAACTTTTCTGTCACATTTTGATGTACATACAGCATAGTGATCTGTCGTAGGCATTTTATTATATCACTAAAGAAGTTCTTGACTAAAAAATTTCCTTCAAAAACATTAAAACTATTGAAGATTATACTATTTTTAATCATATCTAAAATTAAAACAATACAACAAAATGATTGAAAACTAGAGGATGCCCGCGACTTCGTCTGCGTGGATTTAGGTTTTTAAAGATCCTGTAGGAACTGTTTGATTTTCCGGGATAAATAGTTGCCTATGTCAATTTACAGGGATGCTAGCTACCTCAGTATCAAATTTCATACAAATCGATTAAGCGGATAACTCTTTAGGAATCCCGTGGGAACTCTTTGGTTTTTCGGGACAAAAAGTAGCCTATGTCCGTTCCCGGGATATAAGCTAATCCTGTACCAAATTTCGTCAGAATCGGTTAAACTGTTGGGCGGTGAAAAGGTAGCAGACAGACAGACAGACACACTTTCGCATTTATAATATTAGTATGGATTGTATATTTGAAATATCTGTGTCAGACAAGGGGGATATTTATGACCTTTCTTGTTCCCAATGTATATTAAAGACAAATTCTCGATACAATGAACAAATATGGTAAGTAAATAAAGATCCTTACTCCATCATAGCTGGTTCCTTGCTCCTCAAGATGTGATCAGTGAGGATCCACGGCATGGACATCTCTATTGGGAATTGGATTCTCTTCTCCATGGTGATCAGATCATTACACTCTTCGTTATGCTGATGGCGCACTGTACATTTCTGGGCGAAAAAGAAACATAACTTAAAAACTAATGTTACAAAAGTGTCCTAATTTGATTTAATATAACAACAAGTGTAAATTAAAAATTTATAACCCCCGACAAGTGAAGGTTACAGTAACTAGAAAAGACCGAAAAGACCTGATAACTTTCAAACGGCTGAACTGATTTTCTTGGACTATTCCGCGCCTACGATCTAAAGTATCTGAGTTTTCCAAAACATCATTTTCAAATAAATAATTATGTATTTAGGCAACGTCCATCTTGACAGCTTGACATTTGTCAATTGACATAATATTATGAACCTAACGGTTATCTAACCTTCTTTTCTACAAGAAAACTAGAAAAGAGCTGATAACTTTTAAACGGCTGAACCAATTTTTTTGGATTATAGCTAAGAACACTCTCGATTAAGCCACCTTTCAAACAAAAAAAACTAAATTAAAATCGGTTCATTCGTTTAGGAGCTACGATGCCACAGACAGATACACAGATACACAGACACACAGATACACGTCAAACTTATAACACCCCTCTTTTTGGGTCGGGGGTTAAAAAGGCATGACACTTCTTTAAAACTCATCACACTCTAATTTTAAAAAAGCACTTTAAAATAGTACATCTGTAAAAACAGAGTTTGCTATAGCAATAAAGCCGCCCTTGCATCCTTTTACATAGTTTCTTCTGTATCTTGTATTTTTTCCTGTTAATTATATGTGTGTTATGTGTAAAATTAATATTCTATCCCATTTTTTTTTTCTATTTCAGTAGAAAGTTTTGGCGAGATTTTCCAATATCCTCCCTAACTAATAAGAAAGATCACCACAGTAATCTTTTCGTATTGCCAGTCATTACAGACAACTTACATTGACTTTCCTGCCCATGGTCATTTCCAGATAAAATTCTCTGTACCACAGTTGTGACAGGTCGCAGCATTTCGCAAGAGAATCTGTTGGCAAAAAAAGTAATATAATCACACTATCACATCACATCACACTAATCACACTAATATTATAAAGGCGAAAGTTTGTATGTGTGTGTATGTGTGTGTGTGTGTGTGTATGTGTGTGTATGTTTGTTACTCCTTCACGCAAAAACTACTGGACGGATTTGGCTGAAATTCGGAATGGAGATAGATAATATTCTGGATTAGCACATAGGCTACTTTTTATCCCGGAAAACCAAAGAGTTCCCACGGGATTTCGAAAAACCTAAATCCACGCGGACGAAGTCGCGGGCACCAGCTAGGTAGTTCATATAGTCTAAAAGATCTTTGCTAGGTATAAGCGAACAAAATTACTTTTTTACTGTAATGATTATAACTTACAGTAAACAATCTCGAGTCAGCACCGTAGTTAGACAGATATAGTGTGACGATTACAATTACCTTTGATACTTTACACGCCCGTGCCAACTTTAATGAATATTATAAATGCAAAAGTGTGTTCATTTCTTTGTTTATTCCTCAATCGACGTGATATTTTGCATAGGCATGCAGAGTGACATTTTATATTATCCTGGAAAACCAGAGTTTCCAGAGCATTTTTAATACCTAAGTCCACCGGACGTAGTTGCGGGCATCAGCTAGTTATTCATAACTAGGATTGAGGAGTTGGAATCCAAATTTTTTATGAAACAATGTCGCAAAGTTCCTCTATCGATTAAAAAAGAAATGACGCAAATCGGTTCAGAAATCTCGGAGATTTCGGTGTACATAGGTAGAAAAACACAACTCCCTTTTTGAAAGTCGGTTAAAAAAGTAGCCTAGCCCACTCCCTGGTCAATTCTCTACTTGTCTGTGAAAATCCCGTCAAAATCGGTTCAGCCGTTCCCAAGATTAGCCTTTTCAAACAGACAGACAGACAGACAAAAATTTTAAAAACGTGTGATTCAGTTATAGTATCGTTCAAATAACCATATGACCTTAATATGCGGTAGTTATTTCGAAATTACAGACAGACACTCCAATTTTATTTATTAGTATAGATTACAACTTTTGTGCTAGGGGTAATGAAGATCATAGATGAATGTGATGCTTGATCGATTGCTGAAAATCTTACCAGCTAAATTCAGCAGGTAGCTCCAATAGAAGCTCTGGCGATGGAAAGACTCGATCTGCTGTAATGCTGCTGCTTCCAGGTCTTTGCGAAGAGTTCTCCTTCCACCAGACTTGTCGGAGATCAGGGCTTCCAGCTGAGTTCGCACCATGTATAGTTGGGTAGACGATGGACCTGATAATGAGGGATTGTGGAAACATTTTGATAAGTTTTTTGGTTAATTAACAGATCAAAAATAACAATCGATTTATACCCATAAGTGCATATGTATCGGTTGATATTGGTAAAGAGGTCAACTGAGATAATTTAACAGGGTTCTCTCCGTCACTTACTCCATACAATCGTAGTTCCCATTTCATTTGAATATTAAGCAACCAAAGTCCATGAAATGCAGACATATTCTAGAAACTAATATCTGTGCCTGTGGTGTTTTAGATTTTTTTTAATAATAATAATAATAATTTATTTAATAATCGGACAACACAGATCCATTAGTGTAAGTAACAAAAAACTTAAAAATTATGTTAGTACTTAAACACTTAGTAGTTAGTAACAATAAAAATGTGAAGTTTTAAAATAACAGGGGCTCAAAGTTTTGTATGTGAATTTTTAAGACCGCGTAACTTTGAAACCGAATATTTTAACGGAAATCTGGAAAACCACAGGCATAGATATTAGTTTCTAGAATATGTCTGCAAAATTTCATGGACTTTGGTTGCTTAATGTTCAAATGATTTTTTTTTTTTTGAATTGGAACTACGTTTGTATGGAGCGAATGACGGAGAGACCCCTCTCAATACAATATTCATCAGATAATTTTGTGCTTACCAACATTCCGCCTGGGCACTTTGATGGTGAAGCTGGCCTCCGCGTCCTTCTTGCCGCGCAGCGCGGGGTCCTGCTGCGGCTCGCAGCCGCGCGCCCAGTCGCCGCACGTCTCCCGCACCGACACTATTATACTGAAAAAAAATTTTTTTTTCTTTAAATCTGGCTTTACTCTGATTAGCCAATGTCAAGTTTGTGATATTTTCAAGTTATTGAATTTATACAAGTATGGACTCCGTCTGCGCCGGCGCCCGCCGACACACGCGCGGCGCCCCTTTAGAGCGCTTCCCAGTCAGTTCCACCACCAAAAAACACCAACTAACACAAAAACCAGCCACTCTTAACAAAAAAAAAAAACACTCCAAACAAGCACAGCACGCGCGCCAGCAAACGCCATCACAGAAGTCCTACTGAAAATTTACACCGGGTGTAACCAGAACGCAAGCAAAATCTTAGCGATATTATTATGCTACCATAACACAATCCAATGCCAATAACCATTTGCCTGGTCTTGTAGTTTTAGTGATTTAGTATTTTTCGAACCCGCCTTGTACGAGTATAGCGTGCAAAACACAGGTCAATGCCCTACCTACGACGCGGCATTGGCCTATTTACGGAATGTTCTAGCTTCAGTCATGTTTTATTTGCAATATATATTACTAGAGGATACCCGCGGCTTCGCCCGCCTGGATTTTGGTTTTTTAAATCCCGCAGGAACTCTTTGATTTTCCGGGATAAAAAGTAGCCTATGTCCTTCCCCGGGATGTAGCCCATGTCTGTACCAAATTTCATCAAAATCGGTTCAACGGTTGGGCCGTGAAAACGTAGCAGACAGACAGACAGACAGACAGACAGACAGACAGACAGACACACTTTCGCATTTATAATATTATTAGTAAATTAGTAATTAGTAATATTAGTAATTAGTAAATATTAGTAAATTAGTAAATTAGTAATTAGTATATTAGTATGGATATGGATTGTGAACTTTAAAAAATACATAATAATAAAAAAATCGAAGTTTTTTTGTGGTATCTTACCAGTAATAATCAGTACCTCCGTGCATATATATGGAACATAGAAAACCCATACCAATAAGAAATTAAAGGAAAGGTTTCGCGACCTTCAGCAATAAGAAATATGATGCAGAATGAGTGCAGTTTTGCGGGTTGCCTGAGTTGGAAAAGAGTTTGGAGAACCTACCTGCGTATGAGGTCCTTCTTGTTCTTGATGGCCTTCCTGAGGGGCTTCCTCAATGCCAGTTGCACAAAGTCCTGCAGCTCCACATAAATAGTAATTTCACTGCGATTTTCAAACAGTCTGGTTGCCAAATGGAAGACATAGAAGTTTCCAGATGTTGCTAGAAGTTTGAAACGACCTACCTGCCTATGAGATCCTTCTTGTTCTTGAGGTCCCTTATGTTGTTTATTTAACCATTCTTCTCATGTCTTCTCTGCTGACGGCCAAGATGTAGGTTTTTTGTCTACCTGTTCATTTTACGGTACCAGCTGGATACCTGGAACTCCTAGAAAGACAAGAGTTTTGGGAGCCTACCTGCGTATGAGGTCCTTCTTGTTCTTGATGGCCTTCCTGAGGGGCTCCCTCAACGCCAGCTGCACAAAGTCCTGCAGCTCTGCGTATATGGAGCGCCGCGCCGCGTCCGCGAACACCGTCTCCATGCGAGCCATCAGCACCTGCAGACCCTTGATCATGGCTATGACCTCGATCATGGCGAATTTCTCCTCTGATGTGTAGTTGTAGCGGGTTGCCTGGAAGACAAAAAGATGTTAAAAAATTTGTAAATTCCAGACATATCTGGTGATGTAACATCAAAATCTTCAGGTCGATTTTTTCGTATAAAATGTAGCCTATGTCACCTGGACCATAATAACGAACGAAATAATCGATTGACATTTCATTCATCAAAATCGGCTCAGTAGTTTAGGCGCTACGGTGGAACACACATAAATA